>NC_090437.1:380869256-381177391 GCF_031143425.1 Pleurodeles waltl | reverse complement strand
CTCAGATTCTAGAACTTTCTGCCACAGAAATGTGAGGAACATGTGTTTTTTTAGCCAAATTTTGAGGTTTGCAAACGATTCTGGGTAAAAGAACCTGGTCCCAGCCACACAAGTCACCCCATCCTGGATTCCCCTAGGTCTCTAGTTTTCAGAAAAGCACAGGTTTGGTAGGTTTCCCTAGGTGGCGGCTGAGCTGCAGGCCAAAATCTACAGGAAGGCACTTTGCAAAAAACACCTCTGTTTTCCTTCAAAAATTTGGCTGTGTCCACGTTGCGCTTTGGGGCGTTTCCTGTCGCGGGCGCTAGGCCTACCCACACAAGTGAGGTATCATTTTTATCGGGAGACGTGGGGGAACGCTGTGTGGAAGGAAATTTGTGGCTCCTCTCATATTCCAGAACTTTCTGCCACAGAAATGTGAGGAACATGTGTTTTTTTAGCCAAATTTTGAGGTTTGCAAAGGATTCTGGGTAAAAGAACCTGGTCACAGCCACACAAGTCACCCCATCTTGGATTCCCCTAGGTCTCTAGTTTTCAGAAATGCACAGGTTTGGTAGGTTTCCCTAGGTGGCGGCTGAGCTACAGGCCAAAATCTACAGGTAGGCACTTTGCAAAAAACACCTCTGCTTTCCTTCAAAAATTTGGCTGTGTCCACGTTGCGCTTTGGGGCGTTTCCTGTCGCGGGCGCTAGGACTACCCACATAAGTGAGGTATCATTTTTATCGGGAGACGTGGGGGAACGCTGGGTGGAAGGAAATTTGTTGCTCCTCTCAGATTCTAGAACTTTCTGCCACAGAAATGTGAGGAACATGTGTTTTTTTAGCCAAATTTTGAGGTTTGCAAAGGATTCTGGGTAACAGAACCTGGTCCGAGCCACACAAGTCACCCCATCTTGGATTCCCATAGGTCTCTAGTTTTCAGAAAAGCACAGGTTTGGTAGGTTTCCCTAGGTGGCGGCTGAGCTACAGGCCAAAATCTACAGGAAGGCACTTTGCAAAAAACACCTCTGTTTTCCTTCAAAAATTTGGCTGTGTCCACGTTGCTATTTGGGGCGTTTCCTGTCGCGGGCGCTAGGCCTACCCACACAAGTGAGGTATCATTTTTATCGGGAGACGTGGGGGAACGCTGTGTGGAAGGAAATTTGTGGCTCCTCTCAGATTCCAGAACTTTCTGCCACAGAAATGTGAGGAACATGTGTTTTTTTAGCCAAATTTTGAGGTTTGCAAAGGATTCTGGGTAAAAGAACCTGGTCCCAGCCACACAAGTCACCCCATCTTGGATTCCCCTAGGTCTCTAGTTTTCAGAAATGCACAGGTTTGGTAGGTTTCCCTAGGTGGCGGCTGAGCTACAGGCCAAAATCTACAGGTAGGCACTTTGCAAAAAACACCTCTGTTTTCCTTCCAAAATTTGGCTGTGTCCACGTTGCGCTTTGGGGCATTTCCTGTCGCGGGCGCTAGGCCTACACACACAAGTGAGGTATCATTTTTATCGGGAGTCGTGGGGGAACGCTGGGTGGAAGGAAATTTGTGGCTCCTCTCAGATTCTAGAACTTTCTGCCACAGAAATGTGAGGAACATGTGTTTTTTTAGCCAAATTTTGAGGTTTGCGAAGGATTCTGGGTAACAGAACCTGGTCCGAGCCACACAAGTCACCCCATCTTGGATTCCCATAGGTCTCTAGTTTTCAGAAATGCACAGGTTTGGTAGGTTTCCCTTGGTGGCGGCTGAGCTACAGGCCAAAATCTACAGGTAGGCACTTTGCAAAAAACACCTCTGTTTTCCTTCAAAAATTTGGCTGTGTCCATGTTGCGCTTTGGGGCGTTTCCTGTCGCGGGCGCTAGGCCTACCCACATAAGTGAGGTATCATTTTTATCGGGAGACTTGGTGGAACGCTGGGTGGAAGGAAATTTGTGGCTCCTCTCAGATTCTAGAACTTTCTGCCACAGAAATGTGAGGAACATGTGTTTTTTTAGCTAAATTTTGAGGTTTGCAAAGGATTCTGGGTAACAGAACCTGGTCCCAGCCACACAAGTCACCCCATCTTGGATTCCCCTAGGTTTCTAGTTTTCAGAAATGCACAGCTTTGGTAGGTTTCCCTAGGTGGCGGTTGAGCTACAGGCCAAAATCTACAGATAGGCACTTTGCAAAAACCACCTCTGTTTTCCTTCAAAAATTTGGCTGTGTCCACGTTGCGCTTTGGGGCGTTTCCTGTCGCGGGCGCTAGGCCTACCCACACAAGTGAAGTATCATTTTTATCGGGAGACTTGGGGGAACGCTGGGTGGAAGGAAATTTGTGGCTCCTCTCAGATTCCAGAACTTTCTGCCACAGAAATGTGAGGAACATGTGTTTTTTAAGCCAAATTTTGAGGTTTGCAAAGGATTCTGGGTAACAGAACCTGGTCCCAGCCACACAAGTCACCCCATCTTGGATTCCCCTAGGTCTCTAGTTTTCAGAAATGCACAGGTTTGGTAGGTTTCCCTAGGTGGCGGCTGAGCTACAGGCCAAAATCTACAGGTAGGCACTTTGCAAAAAACACCTCTGCTTTCCTTAAAAAATGTGGCTGTGTCCACGTTGTGCTTTGGGGCGTTTCCTGTCGCGGGCGCTAGGCCTACCCACATAAGTGAGGTATCATTTTTATCGGGAGACGTGGGGGAACGCTGGGTGGAAGGAAATTTGTGGCTCCTCTCAGATTCTAGAACTTTCTGCCACAGAAATGTGAGGAACATGTGTTTTTTTAGCCAAATTTTGAGGTTTGCAAAGGATTCTGGGTAACAGAACCTGGTCCGAGCCACACAAGTCACCCCATCTTGGATTCCCCTAGGTCTCTAGTTTTCAGAAAAGCACAGGTTTGGTAGGTTTCCCTAGGTGGCGGCTGAGCTACAGGCCAAAATCTACAGGAAGGCACTTTGCAAAAAACACCTCTGTTTTCCTTCAAAAATTTGGCTGTGTCCATGTTGCTCTTTGGAGCGTTTCCTGTCGCGGGCGCTAGGCCTACCCACACAAGTGAGGTATCATTTTTATCGGGAGACGTGGGGGAACGCTGTGTGGAAGGAAATTTGTGGCTCCTCTCAGATTCCAGAACTTTCTGCCACAGAAATGTGAGGAACATGTGTTTTTTTAGCCAAATTTTGAGGTTTGCAAAGGATTCTGGGTAAAAGAACCTGGTCCCAGCCACACAAGTCACCCCATCTTGGATTCCCCTAGGTCTCTAGTTTTCAGAAATGCACAGGTTTGGTAGGTTTCCCTAGGTGGCGGCTGAGCTACAGGCCAAAATCTACAGGTAGGCACTGCAAAAAACACCTCTGTTTTCCTTCCAAAATTTGGCTGTGTCCACGTTGCGCTTTGGGGCATTTCCTGTCGCGGGCGCTAGGCCTACACACACAAGTGAGGTATCATTTTTATCGGGAGTCGTGGGGGAACGCTGGGTGGAAGGAAATTTGTGGCTCCTCTCAGATTCTAGAACTTTCTGCCACAGAAATGTGAGGAACATGTGTTTTTTTAGCCAAATTTTGAGGTTTGCGACGGATTCTGGGTAACAGAACCTGGTCCGAGCCACACAAGTCACCCCATCTTGGATTCCCATAGGTCTCTAGTTTTCAGAAATGCACAGGTTTGGTAGGTTTCCCTTGGTGGAGGCTGAGCTACAGGCCAAAATCTACAGGTAGGCACTTTGCAAAAAACACCTCTGTTTTCCTTCAAAAATTTGGCTGTGTCCACGTTGCCCTTTGGGGCGTTTCCTGTCGCGGGCGCTAGGCCTACCCACATAAGTGAGGTATCATTTTTATCGGGAGACTTGGTGGAACGCTGGGTGGAAGGAAATTTGTGGCTCCTCTCAGATTCTAGAACTTTCTGCCACAGAAATGTGAGGAACATGTGTTTTTTTAGCCAAATTTTGAGGTGTGCAAAGGATTCTGGGTAACAGAACCTGGTCCCAGCCACACAAGTCACCCCATCTTGGATTCCCCTAGGTTTCTAGTTTTCAGAAATGCACAGCTTTGGTAGGTTTCCCTAGGTGGCGGTTGAGCTACAGGCCAAAATCTACAGATAGGCACTTTGCAAAAACCACCTCTGTTTTCCTTCAAAAATTTGGCTGTGTCCACGTTGCGCTTTGGGGCGTTTCCTGTCGCGGGCGCTAGGCCTACCCACACAAGTGAAGTATCATTTTTATCGGGAGACTTGGGGGAACGCTGGGTGGAAGGAAATTTGTGGCTCCTCTCAGATTCCAGAACTTTCTGCCACAGAAATGTGAGGAACATGTGTTTTTTAAGCCAAATTTTGAGGTTTGCAAAGGATTCTGGGTAACAGAACCTGGTCCCAGCCACACAAGTCACCCCATCTTGGATTCCCCTAGGTCTCTAGTTTTCAGAAATGCACAGGTTTGGTAGGTTTCCCTAGGTGGCGGCTGAGCTACAGGCCAAAATCTACAGGTAGGCACTTTGCAAAAAACACCTCTGCTTTCCTTAAAAAATGTGGCTGTGTCCACGTTGCGCTTTGGGGCGTTTCCTGTCGCGGGCGCTAGGCCTACCCACATAAGTGAGGTATCATTTTTATCGGGAGACGTGGGGGAACGCTGGGTGGAAGGAAATTTGTGGCTCCTCTCAGATTCTAGAACTTTCTGCCACAGAAATGTGAGGAACATGTGTTTTTTTAGCCAAATCTTGAGGTTTGCAAAGGATTCTGGGTAACAGAACCTGGTCCCAGCCACACAAGTCACCCCATCTTGGATTCCCCTAGGTCTCTAGTTTTCAGAAATGCACAGGTTTGGTAGGTTTCCCTAGGTGGCGGCTGAGCTACAGGCCAAAATCTACAGGTAGGCACTTTGCAAAAAACACCTCTGTTTTCCTTCAAAAATTTGGCTGTGTCCACGTTGCGCTTTGGGGCGTTTCCTGTCGCGGGCGCTAGGCCTACCCTCACAAGTGAGGTATCATTTTTATCGGGAGACGTGGGGGAATGCTGTGTCATAGGAAATTTGTGGCTCCTCTCAGATTCCAGAACTTTCTGCCACAGAAATGTGAGGAACATGTGTTTTTTTAGCCAAATTTTGAGGTTTGCAAAGGATTCTGGGTAACAGAACCTGGTCCCAGCCACAAAAGTCACCCCATATTGGATTCCCCTAGGTCTCTAGTTTTCAGAAATGCACAGGTTTGGTAGGTTTCCCTAGGTGGCGGCTGAGCTACAGGCCAAAATCTACAGGTAGGCACTTTGCAAAAAACACCTCTGCTTTCCTTCAAAAATTTGGCTGTGTCCACGTTGCGCTTTGGGGCGTTTCCTGTCGCGGGCGCTAGGACTACCCACATAAGTGAGGTATCATTTTTATCGGGAGACGTGGGGGAACGCTGGGTGGAAGGAAATTTGTGGCTCCTCTCAGATTCTAGAACTTTCTGCCACAGAAATGTGAGGAACATGTGTTTTTTTAGCCAAATTTTGAGGTTTGCAAAGGATTCTGGGTAACAGAACCTGGTCCGAGCCACACAAGTCACCCCATCTTGGATTCCCCTAGGTCTCTAGTTTTCAGAAAAGCAAAGGTTTGGTAGGCTTCCCTAGGTGGCGGCTGAGCTACAGGCCAAAATCTACAGGAAGGCACTTTGCAAAAAACACCTCTGTTTTCCTTCAAAAATTTGGCTGTGTCCACGTTGCGCTTTGGGGCGTTTCCTGTCGCGGGCGCTAGGCCTACCCACACAAGTGAGGTATCATTTTTATCGGGAGACGTGGGGGAACGCTGGGTGGAAGGAAATTTGTGGCTCCTCTCAGATTCTAGAACTTTCTGCCACAGAAATGTGAGGAACATGTGTTTTTTTAGCCAAATTTTGAGGTTTGCAAACGATTCTGGGTAAAAGAACCTGGTCCCAGCCACACAACTCACCCCATCTTGGATTCCCCTAGGTCTCTAGTTTTCAGAAATGCACAGGTTTGGTAGGTTTCCCTACGTGGCGGTTGAGCTACAGGCCAAAATCTACAGATAGGCACTTTGCAAAAACCACATCTGTTTTCCTTCAAAAATTTGGCTGTGTCCACGTTGCGCTTTGGGGCGTTTCCTGTCGCGGGCGCTAGGCCTACCCACACAAGTGAAGTATCATTTTTATCGGGAGACTTGGGGGAACGCTGGGTGACAAGGAAATTTGTGGCTCCTCTCAGATTCCAGAACTTTCTGCCACAGAAATGTGAGGAACATGTGTTTTTTAAGCCAAATTTTGAGGTTTGCAAAGGATTCTGAGTAACAGAACCTGGTCCCAGCCACACAAGTCACCCCATCTTGGATTCCCCTAGGTCTCTAGTTTTCAGAAATGCACAGGTTTGGTAGGTTTCCCTAGGTGGCGGCTGAGCTACAGGCCAAAATCTACAGGTAGGCACTTTGCAAAAAACACCTCTGCTTTCATTCAAAAATTTGGCTGTGTCCACGTTGCGCTTTGGGGCGTTTCCTGTCGCGGGCGCTAGGACTACCCACATAAGTGAGGTATCATTTTTATCGGGAGACGTGGGGGAACGCTGGGTGGAAGGAAATTTGTGGCTCCTCTCAGATTCTAGAACTTTCTGCCACAGAAATGTGAGTAACATGTGTTTTTTTAGCCAAATTTTGAGGTTTGCAAAGGATTCTGGGTAACAGAACCTGGTCCGAGCCACACAAGTCACCCCATCTTGGATTCCCCTAGGTCTCTAGTTTTCAGAAAAGCACAGGTTTGGTAGGTTTCCCTTGGTGGAGGCTGAGCTACAGGCCAAAATCTACAGGTAGGCACTTTGCAAAAAACACCTCTGTTTTCCTTCAAAAATTTGGCTGTGTCCATGTTGCCCTTTGGGGCGTTTCCTGTCGCGGGCGCTAGGCCTACCCACATAAGTGAGGTATCATTTTTATCGGGAGACTTGGTGGAACGCTGGGTGGAAGGAAATTTGTGGCTCCTCTCAGATTCTAGAACTTTCTGCCACAGAAATGTGAGGAACATGTGTTTTTTTAGCCAAATTTTGAGGTGTGCAAAGGATTCTGGGTAACAGAACCTGGTCCCAGCCACACAAGTCACCCCATCTTGGATTCCCCTAGGTTTCTAGTTTTCAGAAATGCACAGCTTTGGTAGGTTTCCCTAGGTGGCGGTTGAGCTACAGGCCAAAATCTACAGATAGGCACTTTGCAAAAACCACCTCTGTTTTCCTTCAAAAATTTGGCTGTGTCCACGTTGCGCTTTGGGGCGTTTCCTGTCGCGGGCGCTAGGCCTACCCACACAAGTGAAGTATCATTTTTATCGGGAGACTTGGGGGAACGCTGGGTGGAAGGAAATTTGTGGCTCCTCTCAGATTCCAGAACTTTCTGCCACAGAAATGTGAGGAACATGTGTTTTTTAAGCCAAATTTTGAGGTTTGCAAAGGATTCTGGGTAACAGAACCTGGTCCCAGCCACACAAGTCACCCCATCTTGGATTCCCCTAGGTCTCTAGTTTTCAGAAATGCACAGGTTTGGTAGGTTTCCCTAGGTGGCGGCTGAGCTACAGGCCAAAATCTACAGGTAGGCACTTTGCAAAAAACACCTCTGCTTTCCTTAAAAAATGTGGCTGTGTCCACGTTGCGCTTTGGGGCGTTTCCTGTCGCGGGCGCTAGGCCTACCCACATAAGTGAGGTATCATTTTTATCGGGAGACGTGGGGGAACGCTGGGTGGAAGGAAATTTGTGGCTCCTCTCAGATTCTAGAACTTTCTGCCACAGAAATGTGAGGAACATGTGTTTTTTTAGCCAAATGTTGAGGTTTGCAAAGGATTCTGGGTAACAGAACCTGGTCCCAGCCACACAAGTCACCCCATCTTGGATTCCCCTAGGTCTCTAGTTTTCAGAAATGCACAGGTTTGGTAGGTTTCCCTAGGTGGCGGCTGAGCTACAGGCCAAAATCTACAGGTAGGCACTTTGCAAAAAACACCTCTGCTTTCCTTAAAAAATGTGGCTGTGTCCACGTTGCGCTTTGGGGCGTTTCCTGTCGCGGGCGCTAGGCCTACCCACATAAGTGAGGTATCATTTTTATCGGGAGACGTGGGGGAACACTGGGTGGAAGGAAATTTGTGGCTCCTCTCAGATTCTAGAACTTTCTGCCACAGAAATGTGAGGAACATGTGTTTTTTTAGCCAAATCTTGAGGTTTGCAAAGGATTCTGGGTAACAGAACCTGGTCCCAGCCACACAAGTCACCCCATCTTGGATTCCCCTAGGTCTCTAGTTTTCAGAAATGCACAGGTTTGGTAGGTTTCCCTAGGTGGCGGCTGAGCTACAGGCCAAAATCTACAGGTAGGCACTTTGCAAAAAACACCTCTGTTTTCCTTCAAAAATTTGGCTGTGTCCACGTTGCGCTTTGGGGCGTTTCCTGTCGCGGGCGCTAGGCCTACCCTCACAAGTGAGGTATCATTTTTATCGGGAGACGTGGGGGAACGCTGTGTCATAGGAAATTTGTGGCTCCTCTCAGATTCCAGAACTTTCTGCCACAGAAATGTGAGGAACATGTGTTTTTTTAGCCAAATTTTGAGGTTTGCAAAGGATTCTGGGTAACAGAACCTGGTCCCAGCCACAAAAGTCACCCCATATTGGATTCCCCTAGGTCTCTAGTTTTCAGAAATGCACAGGTTTGGTAGGTTTCCCTAGGTGGCGGCTGAGCTACAGGCCAAAATCTACAGGTAGGCACTTTGCAAAAAACACCTCTGCTTTCCTTCAAAAATTTGGCTGTGTCCACGTTGCGCTTTGGGGCGTTTCCTGTCGCGGGCGCTAGGACTACCCACATAAGTGAGGTATCATTTTTATCGGGAGACGTGGGGGAACGCTGGGTGGAAGGAAATTTGTGGCTCCTCTCAGATTCTAGAACTTTCTGCCACAGAAATGTGAGGAACATGTGTTTTTTTAGCCAAATTTTGAGGTTTGCAAAGGATTCTGGGTAACAGAACCTGGTCCGAGCCACACAAGTCACCCCATCTTGGATTCCCCTAGGTCTCTAGTTTTCAGAAAAGCAAAGGTTTGGTAGGCTTCCCTAGGTGGCGGCTGAGCTACAGGCCAAAATCTACAGGAAGGCACTTTGCAAAAAACACCTCTGTTTTCCTTCAAAAATTTGGCTGTGTCCACGTTGCGCTTTGGGGCGTTTCCTGTCGCGGGCGCTAGGCCTACCCACACAAGTGAGGTATCATTTTTATCGGGAGACGTGGGGGAACGCTGGGTGGAAGGAAATTTGTGGCTCCTCTCAGATTCTAGAACTTTCTGCCACAGAAATGTGAGGAACATGTGTTTTTTTACCCAAATTTTGAGGTTTGCAAACGATTCTGGGTAAAAGAACCTGGTCCCAGCCACACAACTCACCCCATCTTGGATTCCCCTAGGTCTCTAGTTTTCAGAAATGCACAGGTTTGGTAGGTTTCCCTACGTGGCGGTTGAGCTACAGGCCAAAATCTACAGATAGGCACTTTGCAAAAACCACCTCTGTTTTCCTTCAAAAATTTGGCTCTGTCCACGTTGCGCTTTGGGGCGTTTCCTGTCGCGGGCGCTAGGCCTACCCACACAAGTGAAGTATCATTTTTATCGGGAGACTTGGGGGAACGCTGGGTGACAAGGAAATTTGTGGCTCCTCTCAGATTCCAGAACTTTCTGCCACAGAAATGTGAGGAACATGTGTTTTTTAAGCCAAATTTTGAGGTTTGCAAAGGATTCTGGGTAACAGAACCTGGTCCCAGCCACACAAGTCACCCCATCTTGGATTCCCCTAGGTCTCTAGTTTTCAGAAATGCACAGGTTTGGTAGGTTTCCCTAGGTGGCGGCTGAGCTACAGGCCAAAATCTACAGGTAGGCACTTTGCAAAAAACACCTCTGCTTTCATTCAAAAATTTGGCTGTGTCCACGTTGCGCTTTGGGGCGTTTCCTGTCGCGGGCGCTAGGACTACCCACATAAGTGAGGTATCATTTTTATCGGGAGACGTGGGGGAACGCTGGGTGGAAGGAAATTTGTGGCTCCTCTCAGATTCTAGAACTTTCTGCCACAGAAATGTGAGTAACATGTGTTTTTTTAGCCAAATTTTGAGGTTTGCAAAGGATTCTGGGTAACAGAACCTGGTCCGAGCCACACAAGTCACCCCATCTTGGATTCCCCTAGGTCTCTAGTTTTCAGAAAAGCACAGGTTTGGTAGGTTTCCCTTGGTGGAGGCTGAGCTACAGGCCAAAATCTACAGGTAGGCACTTTGCAAAAAACACCTCTGTTTTCCTTCAAAAATTTGGCTGTGTCCATGTTGCCCTTTGGGGCGTTTCCTGTCGCGGGCGCTAGGCCTACCCACATAAGTGAGGTATCATTTTTATCGGGAGACTTGGTGGAACGCTGGGTGGAAGGAAATTTGTGGCTCCTCTCAGATTCTAGAACTTTCTGCCACAGAAATGTGAGGAACATGTGTTTTTTTAGCCAAATTTTGAGGTGTGCAAAGGATTCTGGGTAACAGAACCTGGTCCCAGCCACACAAGTCACCCCATCTTGGATTCCCCTAGGTTTCTAGTTTTCAGAAATGCACAGCTTTGGTAGGTTTCCCTAGGTGGCGGTTGAGCTACAGGCCAAAATCTACAGATAGGCACTTTGCAAAAACCACCTCTGTTTTCCTTCAAAAATTTGGCTGTGTCCACGTTGCGCTTTGGGGCGTTTCCTGTCGCGGGCGCTAGGCCTACCCACACAAGTGAAGTATCATTTTTATCGGGAGACTTGGGGGAACGCTGGGTGGAAGGAAATTTGTGGCTCCTCTCAGATTCCAGAACTTTCTGCCACAGAAATGTGAGGAACATGTGTTTTTTAAGCCAAATTTTGAGGTTTGCAAAGGATTCTGGGTAACAGAACCTGGTCCCAGCCACACAAGTCACCCCATCTTGGATTCCCCTAGGTCTCTAGTTTTCAGAAATGCACAGGTTTGGTAGGTTTCCCTAGGTGGCGGCTGAGCTACAGGCCAAAATCTACAGGTAGGCACTTTGCAAAAAACACCTCTGCTTTCCTTAAAAAATGTGGCTGTGTCCACGTTGCGCTTTGGGGCGTTTCCTGTCGCGGGCGCTAGGCCTACCCACATAAGTGAGGTATCATTTTTATCGGGAGACGTGGGGGAACGCTGGGTGGAAGGAAATTTGTGGCTCCTCTCAGATTCTAGAACTTTCTGCCACAGAAATGTGAGGAACATGTGTTTTTTTAGCCAAATGTTGAGGTTTGCAAAGGATTCTGGGTAACAGAACCTGGTCCCAGCCACACAAGTCACCCCATCTTGGATTCCCCTAGGTCTCTAGTTTTCAGAAATGCACAGGTTTGGTAGGTTTCCCTAGGTGGCGGCTGAGCTACAGGCCAAAATCTACAGGTAGGCACTTTGCAAAAAACACCTCTGTTTTCCTTCAAAAATTTGGCTGTGTCCACGTTGCGCTTTGGGGCGTTTCCTGTCGCGGGCGCTAGGCCTACCCTCACAAGTGAGGTATCATTTTTATCGGGAGACGTTGGGGAACGCTGTGTCATAGGAAATTTGTGGCTCCTCTCAGATTCCAGAACTTTCTGCCACAGAAATGTGAGGAACATGTGTTTTTTTAGCCAAATTTTGAGGTTTGCAAAGGATTCTGGGTAACAGAACCTGGTCCCAGCCACAAAAGTCACCCCATATTGGATTCCCCTAGGTCTCTAGTTTTCAGAAAGGCACAGGTTTGGTAGGTTTCCCTAGGTGGCGGCTGAGCTACAGGCCAAAATCTACAGGTAGGCACTTTGCAAAAAACACCTCTGCTTTCCTTCAAAAATTTGGCTGTGTCCACGTTGCGCTTTGGGGCGTTTCCTGTCGCGGGCGCTAGGACTACCCACATAAGTGAGGTATCATTTTTATCGGGAGACGTGGGGGAACGCTGGGTGGAAGGAAATTTGTGGCTCCTCTCAGATTCTAGAACTTTCTGCCACAGAAATGTGAGGAACATGTGTTTTTTTAGCCAAATTTTGAGGTTTGCAAAGGATTCTGGGTAACAGAACCTGGTCCGAGCCACACAAGTCACCCCATCTTGGATTCCCCTAGGTCTCTAGTTTTCAGAAAAGCAAAGGTTTGGTAGGCTTCCCTAGGTGGCGGCTGAGCTACAGGCCAAAATCTACAGGAAGGCACTTTGCAAAAAACACCTCTGTTTTCCTTCAAAAATTTGGCTGTGTCCACGTTGCGCTTTGGGGCGTTTCCTGTCGCGGGCGCTAGGCCTACCCACACAAGTGAGGTATCATTTTTATCGGGAGACGTGGGGGAACGCTGGGTGGAAGGAAATTTGTGGCTCCTCTCAGATTCTAGAACTTTCTGCCACAGAAATGTGAGGAACATGTGTTTTTTTAGCCAAATTTTGAGGTTTGCAAACGATTCTGGGTAAAAGAACCTGGTCCCAGCCACACAACTCACCCCATCTTGGATTCCCCTAGGTCTCTAGTTTTCAGAAATGCACAGGTTTGGTAGGTTTCCCTACGTGGCGGTTGAGCTACAGGCCAAAATCTACAGATAGGCACTTTGCAAAAACCACCTCTGTTTTCCTTCAAAAATTTGGCTGTGTCCACGTTGCGCTTTGGGGCGTTTCCTGTCGCGGGCGCTAGGCCTACCCACACAAGTGAAGTATCATTTTTATCGGGAGACTTGGGGGAACGCTGGGTGACAAGGAAATTTGTGGCTCCTCTCAGATTCCAGAACTTTCTGCCACAGAAATGTGAGGAACATGTGTTTTTTAAGCCAAATTTTGAGGTTTGCAAAGGATTCTGGGTAACAGAACCTGGTCCCAGCCACACAAGTCACCCCATCTTGGATTCCCCTAGGTCTCTAGTTTTCAGAAATGCACAGGTTTGGTAGGTTTCCCTAGGTGGCGGCTGAGCTACAGGCCAAAATCTACAGGTAGGCACTTTGCAAAAAACACCTCTGCTTTCATTCAAAAATTTGGCTGTGTCCACGTTGCGCTTTGGGGCGTTTCCTGTCGCGGGCGCTAGGAATACCCACATAAGTGAGGTATCATTTTTATCGGGAGACGTGGGGGAACGCTGGGTGGAAGGAAATTTGTGGCTCCTCTCAGATTCTAGAACTTTCTGCCACAGAAATGTGAGTAACATGTGTTTTTTTAGCCAAATTTTGAGGTTTGCAAAGGATTCTGGGTAACAGAACCTGGTCCGAGCCACACAAGTCACCCCATCTTGGATTCCCCTAGGTCTCTAGTTTTCAGAAAAGCACAGGTTTGGTAGGTTTCCCTAGGTGGCGGCTGAGCTACAGGCCAAAATCTACAGGAAGGCACTTTGCAAAAAACACCTCTGTTTTCCTTCAAAAATTTGGCTGTGTCCACGTTGCGCTTTGGGGCGTTTCCTGTCGCGGGCGCTAGGCCTACCCACACAAGTGAAGTATCATTTTTATCGGGAGACTTGGGGGAACGCTGGGTGACAAGGAAATTTGTGGCTCCTCTCAGATTCCAGAACTTTCTGCCACAGAAATGTGAGGAACATGTGTTTTTTAAGCCAAATTTTGAGGTTTGCAAAGGATTCTGGGTAACAGAACCTGGTCCCAGCCACACAAGTCACCCCATCTTGGATTCCCCTAGGTCTCTAGTTTTCAGAAATGCACAGGTTTGGTAGGTTTCCCTAGGTGGCGGCTGAGCTACAGGCCAAAATCTACAGGTAGGCACTTTGCAAAAAACACCTCTGCTTTCATTCAAAAATTTGGCTGTGTCCACGTTGCGCTTTGGGGCGTTTCCTGTCGCGGGCGCTAGGACTACCCACATAAGTGAGGTATCATTTTTATCGGGAGACGTGGGGGAACGCTGGGTGGAAGGAAATTTGTGGCTCCTCTCAGATTCTAGAACTTTCTGCCACAGAAATGTGAGTAACATGTGTTTTTTTAGCCAAATTTTGAGGTTTGCAAAGGATTCTGGGTAACAGAACCTGGTCCGAGCCACACAAGTCACCCCATCTTGGATTCCCCTAGGTCTCTAGTTTTCAGAAAAGCACAGGTTTGGTAGGTTTCCCTTGGTGGAGGCTGAGCTACAGGCCAAAATCTACAGGTAGGCACTTTGCAAAAAACACCTCTGTTTTCCTTCAAAAATTTGGCTGTGTCCATGTTGCCCTTTGGGGCGTTTCCTGTCGCGGGCGCTAGGCCTACCCACATAAGTGAGGTATCATTTTTATCGGGAGACTTGGTGGAACGCTGGGTGGAAGGAAATTTGTGGCTCCTCTCAGATTCTAGAACTTTCTGCCACAGAAATGTGAGGAACATGTGTTTTTTTAGCCAAATTTTGAGGTGTGCAAAGGATTCTGGGTAACAGAACCTGGTCCCAGCCACACAAGTCACCCCATCTTGGATTCCCCTAGGTTTCTAGTTTTCAGAAATGCACAGCTTTGGTAGGTTTCCCTAGGTGGCGGTTGAGCTACAGGCCAAAATCTACAGATAGGCACTTTGCAAAAACCACCTCTGTTTTCCTTCAAAAATTTGGCTGTGTCCACGTTGCGCTTTGGGGCGTTTCCTGTCGCGGGCGCTAGGCCTACCCACACAAGTGAAGTATCATTTTTATCGGGAGACTTGGGGGAACGCTGGGTGGAAGGAAATTTGTGGCTCCTCTCAGATTCCAGAACTTTCTGCCACAGAAATGTGAGGAACATGTGTTTTTTAAGCCAAATTTTGAGGTTTGCAAAGGATTCTGGGTAACAGAACCTGGTCCCAGCCACACAAGTCACCCCATCTTGGATTCCCCTAGGTCTCTAGTTTTCAGAAATGCACAGGTTTGGTAGGTTTCCCTAGGTGGCGGCTGAGCTACAGGCCAAAATCTACAGGTAGGCACTTTGCAAAAAACACCTCTGCTTTCCTTAAAAAATGTGGCTGTGTCCACGTTGCGCTTTGGGGCGTTTCCTGTCGCGGGCGCTAGGCCTACCCACATAAGTGAGGTATCATTTTTATCGGGAGACGTGGGGGAACGCTGGGTGGAAGGAAATTTGTGGCTCCTCTCAGATTCTAGAACTTTCTGCCACAGAAATGTGAGGAACATGTGTTTTTTTAGCCAAATGTTGAGGTTTGCAAAGGATTCTGGGTAACAGAACCTGGTCCCAGCCACACAAGTCACCCCATCTTGGATTCCCCTAGGTCTCTAGTTTTCAGAAATGCACAAGTTTGGTAGGTTTCCCTAGGTGGCGGCTGAGCTACAGGCCAAAATCTACAGGTAGGCACTTTGCAAAAAACACCTCTGTTTTCCTTCAAAAATTTGGCTGTGTCCACGTTGCGCTTTGGGGCGTTTCCTGTCGCGGGCGCTAGGCCTACCCTCACAAGTGAGGTATCATTTTTATCGGGAGACGTTGGGGAACGCTGTGTCATAGGAAATTTGTGGCTCCTCTCAGATTCCAGAACTTTCTGCCACAGAAATGTGAGGAACATGTGTTTTTTTAGCCAAATTTTGAGGTTTGCAAAGGATTCTGGGTAACAGAACCTGGTCCCAGCCACAAAAGTCACCCCATATTGGATTCCCCTAGGTCTCTAGTTTTCAGAAAGGCACAGGTTTGGTAGGTTTCCCTAGGTGGCGGCTGAGCTACAGGCCAAAATCTACAGGTAGGCACTTTGCAAAAAACACCTCTGCTTTCCTTCAAAAATTTGGCTGTGTCCACGTTGCGCTTTGGGGCGTTTCCTGTCGCGGGCGCTAGGACTACCCACATAAGTGAGGTATCATTTTTATCGGGAGACGTGGGGGAACGCTGGGTGGAAGGAAATTTGTGGCTCCTCTCAGATTCTAGAACTTTCTGCCACAGAAATGTGAGGAACATGTGTTTTTTTAGCCAAATTTTGAGGTTTGCAAAGGATTCTGGGTAACAGAACCTGGTCCGAGCCACACAAGTCACCCCATCTTGGATTCCCCTAGGTCTCTAGTTTTCAGAAAAGCAAAGGTTTGGTAGGCTTCCCTAGGTGGCGGCTGAGCTACAGGCCAAAATCTACAGGAAGGCACTTTGCAAAAAACACCTCTGTTTTCCTTCAAAAATTTGGCTGTGTCCACGTTGCGCTTTGGGGCGTTTCCTGTCGCGGGCGCTAGGCCTACCCACACAAGTGAGGTATCATTTTTATCGGGAGACGTGGGGGAACGCTGGGTGGAAGGAAATTTGTGGCTCCTCTCAGATTCTAGAACTTTCTGCCACAGAAATGTGAGGAACATGTGTTTTTTTAGCCAAATTTTGAGGTTTGCAAACGATTCTGGGTAAAAGAACCTGGTCCCAGCCACACAACTCACCCCATCTTGGATTCCCCTAGGTCTCTAGTTTTCAGAAATGCACAGGTTTGGTAGGTTTCCCTACGTGGCGGTTGAGCTACAGGCCAAAATCTACAGATAGGCACTTTGCAAAAACCACCTCTGTTTTCCTTCAAAAATTTGGCTGTGTCCACGTTGCGCTTTGGGGCGTTTCCTGTCGCGGGCGCTAGGCCTACCCACACAAGTGAAGTATCATTTTTATCGGGAGACTTGGGGGAACGCTGGGTGACAAGGAAATTTGTGGCTCCTCTCAGATTCCAGAACTTTCTGCCACAGAAATGTGAGGAACATGTGTTTTTTAAGCCAAATTTTGAGGTTTGCAAAGGATTCTGGGTAACAGAACCTGGTCCCAGCCACACAAGTCACCCCATCTTGGATTCCCCTAGGTCTCTAGTTTTCAGAAATGCACAGGTTTGGTAGGTTTCCCTAGGTGGCGGCTGAGCTACAGGCCAAAATCTACAGGTAGGCACTTTGCAAAAAACACCTCTGCTTTCATTCAAAAATTTGGCTGTGTCCACGTTGCGCTTTGGGGCGTTTCCTGTCGCGGGCGCTAGGAATACCCACATAAGTGAGGTATCATTTTTATCGGGAGACGTGGGGGAACGCTGGGTGGAAGGAAATTTGTGGCTCCTCTCAGATTCTAGAACTTTCTGCCACAGAAATGTGAGTAACATGTGTTTTTTTAGCCAAATTTTGAGGTTTGCAAAGGATTCTGGGTAACAGAACCTGGTCCGAGCCACACAAGTCACCCCATCTTGGATTCCCCTAGGTCTCTAGTTTTCAGAAAAGCACAGGTTTGGTAGGTTTCCCTAGGTGGCGGCTGAGCTACAGGCCAAAATCTACAGGAAGGCACTTTGCAAAAAACACCTCTGTTTTCCTTCATAAATTTGGCTGTGTCCACGTTGCTCTTTGGGGCGTTTCCTGTCGCGGGCGCTAGGCCTACCCACACAAGTGAGGTATCATTTTTATCAGGAGACGTGGGGGAACGCTGTGTGGAAGGAAATTTGTGGCTCCTCTCAGATTCCAGAACTTTCTGCCACAGAAATGTGAGGAACATGTGTTTTTTTAGCCAAATTTTGAGGTTTGCAAAGGATTCTGGGTAAAAGAACCTGGTCCCAGCCACACAAGTCACCCCATCTTGGATTCCCCTAGGTCTCTAGTTTTCAGAAATGCACAGGTTTGGTAGGTTTCCCTAGGTGGCGGCTGAGCTACAGGCCAAAATCTACAGGTAGGCACTTTGCAAAAAACACCTCTGTTTTCCTTCCAAAATTTGGCTGTGTCCACGTTGCGCTTTGGGGCATTTCCTGTCGCGGGCGCTAGGCCTACACACACAAGTGAGGTATCATTTTTATCGGGAGTCGTGGGGGAACGCTGGGTGGAAGGAAATTTGTGGCTCCTCTCAGATTCTAGAACTTTCTGCCACAGAAATGTGAGGAACATGTGTTTTTTTAGCCAAATTTTTAGGTTTGCAAAGGATTCTGGGTAACAGAACCTGGTCCCAGCCACACAAGTCACCCCATCTTGGATTCCCCTAGGTCTCTAGTTTTCAGAAATGCACAGGTTTGGTAGGTTTCCCTAGGTGGCGGCTGAGCTACAGGCCAAAATCTACAGGTAGGCACTTTGCAAAAAACACCTCTGCTTTCCTTCAAAAATTTGGCTGTGTCCACGTTGCGCTTTGGGGCGTTTCCTGTCGCGGGCGCTAGGACTACCCACATAAGTGAGGTATCATTTTTATCGGGAGACGTGGGGGAACGCTGGGTGGAAGGAAATTTGTGGCTCCTCTCAGATTCTAGAACTTTCTGCCACAGAAATGTGAGTAACATGTGTTTTTTTAGCCAAATTTTGAGGTTTGCAAAGGATTCTGGGTAACAGAACCTGGTCCGAGCCACACAAGTCACCCCATCTTGGATTCCCCTAGGTCTCTAGTTTTCAGAAAAGCACAGGTTTGGTAGGTTTCCCTAGGTGGCGGCTGAGCTACAGGCCAAAATCTACAGGAAGGCACTTTGCAAAAAACACCTCTGTTTTCCTTCATAAATTTGGCTGTGTCCACGATGCTCTTTGGGGCGTTTCCTGTCGCGGGCGCTAGGCCTACCCACACAAGTGAGGTATCATTTTTATCGGGAGACGTGGGGGAACGCTGTGTGGAAGGAAATTTGTGGCTCCTCTCAGATTCCAGAACTTTCTGCCACAGAAATGTGAGGAACATTTTTAGCCAAATTTTGAGGTTTGCGAAGGATTCTGGGTAAAAGAACCTGGTCCCAGCCACACAAGTCACCCCATCTTGGATTCCCCTAGGTCTCTAGTTTTCAGAAATGCACAGGTTTGGTAGGTTTCCCTAGGTGGCGGCTGAGCTACAGGCAAAAATCTACAGGTAGGCACTTTGCAAAAAACACCTCTGTTTTCCTTCCAAAATTTGGCTGTGTCCACGTTGCGCTTTGGGGCATTTCCTGTCGCGGGCGCTAGGCCTACACACACAAGTGAGGTATCATTTTTATCGGGAGTCGTGGGGGAACGCTGGGTGGAAGGAAATTTGTGGCTCCTCTCAGATTCTAGAACTTTCTGCCACAGAAATGTGAGGAACATGTGTTTTTTTAGCCAAATTTTGAGGTTTGCGAAGGATTCTGGGTAACAGAACCTGGTCCGAGCCACACAAGTCACCCCATCTTGGATTCCCATAGGTCTCTAGTTTTCAGAAATGCACAGGTTTGGTAGGTTTCCCTTGGTGGCGGCTGAGCTACAGGCCAAAATCTACAGGTAGGCACTTTGCAAAAAACACCTCTGTTTTCCTTCAAAAATTTGGCTGTGTCCACGTTGCGCTTTTGGGCGTTTCCTGTCGCGGGCGCTAGGCCTACCCACATAAGTGAGGTATCATTTTTATCGGGAGACGTGGTGGAAAGCTGGGTGGAAGGAAATTTGTGGCTCCTCTCAGATTCTAGAACTTTCTGCCACAGAAATGTGAGGAACATGTGTTTTTTTAGCCAAATTTTGAGGTTTGCAAAGGATTCTGGGTAACAGAACCTGGTCCGAGACACACAAGTCACCCCATCTTGGATTCCCCTAGGTCTCTAGTTTTCAGAAAAGCACAGGTTTGGTAGGTTTCCCTAGGTGGCGGCTGAGCTACAGGCCAAAATCTACAGGAAGGCACTTTGCAAAAAACACCTCTGTTTTCCTTCATAAATTTGGCTGTGTCCACGTTGCTCTTTGGGGCGTTTCCTGTCGCGGGCGCTAGGCCTACCCACACAAGTGAGGTATCATTTTTATCGGGAGACGTGGGGGAACGCTGTGTGGAAGGAAATTTGTGGCTCCTCTCAGATTCCAGAACTTTCTGCCACAGAAATGTGAGGAACATGTGTTTTTTTAGCCAAATTTTGAGGTTTGCAAAGGATTCTGGGTAAAAGAACCTGGTCCCAGCCACACAAGTCACCCCATCTTGGATTCCCCTAGGTCTCTAGTTTTCAGAAATGCACAGGTTTGGTAGGTTTCCCTAGGTGGCGGCTGAGCTACAGGCCAAAATCTACAGGTAGGCACTTTGCAAAAAACACCTCTGTTTTCCTTCCAAAATTTGGCTGTGTCCACGTTGCGCTTTGGGGCATTTCCTGTCGCGGGCGCTAGGCCTACACACACAAGTGAGGTATCATTTTTATCGGGAGTCGTGGGGGAACGCTGGGTGGAAGGAAATTTGTGGCTCCTCTCAGATTCTAGAACTTTCTGCCACAGAAATGTGAGGAACATGTGTTTTTTTAGCCAAATTTTTAGGTTTGCAAAGGATTCTGGGTAACAGAACCTGGTCCAAGCCACACAAGTCACCCCATCTTGGATTCCCCTAGGTCTCTAGTTTTCAGAAATGCACAGGTTTGGTAGGTTTCCCTAGGTGGCGGCTGAGCTACAGGCCAAAATCTACAGGTAGGCACTTTGCAAAAAACACCTCTGCTTTCCTTCAAAAATTTGGCTGTGTCCACGTTGCGCTTTGGGGCGTTTCCTGTCGCGGGCGCTAGGACTACCCACATAAGTGAGGTATCATTTTTATCGGGAGACGTGGGGGAACGCTGGGTGGAAGGAAATTTGTGGCTCCTCTCAGATTCTAGAACTTTCTGCCACAGAAATGTGAGTAACATGTGTTTTTTTAGCCAAATTTTGAGGTTTGCAAAGGATTCTGGGTAACAGAACCTGGTCCGAGCCACACAAGTCACCCCATCTTGGATTCCCCTAGGTCTCTAGTTTTCAGAAAAGCACAGGTTTGGTAGGTTTCCCTAGGTGGCGGCTGAGCTACAGGCCAAAATCTACAGGAAGGCACTTTGCAAAAAACACCTCTGTTTTCCTTCATAAATTTGGCTGTGTCCACGTTGCTCTTTGGGGCGTTTCCTGTCGCGGGCGCTAGGCCTACCCACACAAGTGAGGTATCATTTTTATCGGGAGACGTGGGGGAACGCTGTGTGGAAGGAAATTTGTGGCTCCTCTCAGATTCCAGAACTTTCTGCCACAGAAATGTGAGGAACATTTTTAGCCAAATTTTGAGGTTTGCGAAGGATTCTGGGTAAAAGAACCTGGTCCCAGCCACACAAGTCACCCCATCTTGGATTC
This sequence comes from Pleurodeles waltl, assembly GCF_031143425.1. NCBI lineage: Eukaryota > Metazoa > Chordata > Amphibia > Caudata > Salamandridae > Pleurodeles > Pleurodeles waltl. Next base: position 381,156,587 of record NC_090437.1, on the reverse strand, counting down.
CCCTAGGTCTCTAGTTTTCAGAAATGCACAGGTTTGGTAGGTTTCCCTAGGTGGCGGCTGAGCTACAGGCCAAAATCTACAGGTAGGCACTTTGCAAAAAACACCTCTGTTTTCCTTCCAAAATTTGGCTGTGTCCACGTTGCGCTTTGGGGCATTTCCTGTCGCGGGCGCTAGGCCTACACACACAAGTGAGGTATCATTTTTATCGGGAGTCGTGGGGGAACGCTGGGTGGAAGGAAATTTGTGGCTCCTCTCAGATTCTAGAACTTTCTGCCACAGAAATGTGAGGAACATGTGTTTTTTTAGCCAAATTTTGAGGTTTGCGAAGGATTCTGGGTAACAGAACCTGGTCCGAGCCACACAAGTCACCCCATCTTGGATTCCCATAGGTCTCTAGTTTTCAGAAATGCACAGGTTTGGTAGGTTTCCCTTGGTGGCGGCTGAGCTACAGGCCAAAATCTACAGGTAGGCACTTTGCAAAAAACACCTCTGTTTTCCTTCAAAAATTTGGCTGTGTCCACGTTGCGCTTTTGGGCGTTTCCTGTCGCGGGCGCTAGGCCTACCCACATAAGTGAGGTATCATTTTTATCGGGAGACGTGGTGGAAAGCTGGGTGGAAGGAAATTTGTGGCTCCTCTCAGATTCTAGAACTTTCTGCCACAGAAATGTGAGGAACATGTGTTTTTTTAGCCAAATTTTGAGGTTTGCAAAGGATTCTGGGTAACAGAACCTGGTCCCAGCCACACAAGTCACCCCATCTTGGATTCCCCTAGGTCTCTAGTTTTCAGAAATGCACAGGTTTGGTAGGTTTCCCTAGGTGGCGGCTGAGCTACAGGCCAAAATCTTCAGATAGGCACTTTGCAAAAACCACCTCTGTTTTCCTTCAAAAATTTGGCTGTGTCCACGTTGCGCTTTGGGGCGTTTCCTGTCGCGGGCGCTAGGCCTACCCACACAAGTGAAGTATCATTTTTATCGGGAGACTTGGGGGAACGCTGGGTGGAAGGAAATTTGTGGCTCCTCTCAGATTCCAGAACTTTCTGCCACAGAAATGTGAGGAACATGTGTTTTTTAAGCCAAATTTTTAGGTTTGCAAAGGATTCTGGGTAACAGAACCTGGTCCCAGCCACACAAGTCACCCCATCTTGGATTCCCCTAGGTCTCTAGTTTTCAGAAATGCACAGGTTTGGTAGGTTTCCCTAGGTGGCGGCTGAGCTACAGGCCAAAATCTACAGGTAGGCACTTTGCAAAAAACACCTCTGCTTTCCTTCAAAAATTTGGCTGTGTCCACGTTGCGCTTTGGGGCGTTTCCTGTCGCGGGCGCTAGGACTACCCACATAAGTGAGGTATCATTTTTATCGGGAGACGTGGGGGAACGCTGGGTGGAAAGAAATTTGTGGCTCCTCTCAGATTCTAGAACTTTCTGCCACAGAAATGTGAGGAACATGTGTTTTTTTAGCCAAATTTTGAGGTTTGCAAAGGATTCTGGGTAACAGAACCTGGTCCGAGCCACACAAGTCACCCCATCTTGGATTCCCCTAGGTTTCTAGTTTTCAGAAATGCACAGCTTTGGTAGGTTTCCCTAGGTGGCGATTGAGCTACAGGCCAAAATCTACAGATAGGCACTTTGCAAAAACCACCTCTGTTTTCCTTCAAAAATTTGGCTGTGTCCACGTTGCGCTTTGGGGCATTTCCTGTCGCGGGCGCTAGGCCTACCCACACAAGTGAAGTATCATTTTTATCGGGAGACTTGGGGGAACGCTGGGTGGAAGGAAATTTGTGGCTCCTCTCAGATTCCAGAACTTTCTGCCACAGAAATGTGAGGAACATGTGTTTTTTAAGCCAAATTTTGAGGTTTGCAAAGGATTCTGGGTAACAGAACCTGGTCCCAGCCACACAAGTCACCCCATCTTGGATTCCCCTAGGTCTCTAGTTTTCAGAAATGCACAGGTTTGGTAGGTTTCCCTAGGTGGCGGCTGAGCTACAGGCCAAAATCTACAGGTAGGCACTTTGCAAAAAACACCTCTGCTTTCCTTAAAAAATGTGGCTGTGTCCACGTTGCGCTTTGGGGCGTTTCCTGTCGCGGGCGCTAGGCCTACCCACATAAGTGAGGTATCATTTTTATCGGGAGACGTGGGGGAATGCTGGGTGGAAGGAAATTTGTGGCTCCTCTCAGATTCTAGAACTTTCTGCCACAGAAATGTGAGGAACATGTGTTTTTTTAGCCAAATGTTGAGGTTTGCAAAGGATTCTGGGTAACAGAACATGGTCCCAGCCACACAAGTCACCCCATCTTGGATTCCCCTAGGTCTCTAGTTTTCAGAAATGCACAGGTTTGGTAGGTTTCCCTAGGTGGCGGCTGAGCTACAGGCCAAAATCTACAGGTAGGCACTTTGCAAAAAACACCTCTGCTTTCCTTCAAAAATTTGGCTGTGTCCACGTTGCGCTTTGGGGCGTTTCCTGTCGCGGGCGCTAGGACTACCCACATAAGTGAGGTAACATTTTTATCGGGAGACGTGGGGGAACGCTGGGTAAAAGGAAATTTGTGGCTCCTCTCAGATTCTAGAACTTTCTGCCACAGAAATGTGAGGAACATGTGTTTTTTTAGCCAAATTTTGAGGTTTGCAAAGGATTCTGGGTAACAGAACCTGGTCCGAGCCACACAAGTCACCCCATCTTGGATTCCCCTAGGTCTCTAGTTTTCAGAAAAGCAAAGGTTTGGTAGGCTTCCCTAGGTGGCGGCTGAGCTACAGGCCAAAATCTACAGGAAGGCACTTTGCAAAAAACACCTCTGTTTTCCTTCAAAAATTTGGCTGTGTCCACGTTGCGCTTTGGGGCGTTTCCTGTCGCGGGCGCTAGGCCTACCCACACAAGTGAGGTATCATTTTTATCGGGAGACGTGGGGGAACGCTGGGTGGAAGGAAATTTGTGGCTCCTCTCAGATTCTAGAACTTTCTGCCACAGAAATGTGAGGAACATGTGTTTTTTTAGCCAAATTTTGAGGTTTGCAAACGATTCTGGGTAAAAGAACCTGGTCCCAGCCACACAACTCACCCCATCTTGGATTCCCCTAGGTCTCTAGTTTTCAGAAATGCACAGGTTTGGTAGGTTTCCCTACGTGGCGGTTGAGCTACAGGCCAAAATCTACAGATAGGCACTTTGCAAAAACCACCTCTGTTTTCCTTCAAAAATTTGGCTGTGTCCACGTTGCGCTTTGGGGCGTTTCCTGTCGCGGGCGCTAGGCCTACCCACACAAGTGAAGTATCATTTTTATCGGGAGACTTGGGGGAACGCTGGGTGACAAGGAAATTTGTGGCTCCTCTCAGATTCCAGAACTTTCTGCCACAGAAATGTGAGGAACATGTGTTTTTTAAGCCAAATTTTGAGGTTTGCAAAGGATTCTGGGTAACAGAACCTGGTCCCAGCCACACAAGTCACCCCATCTTGGATTCCCCTAGGTCTCTAGTTTTCAGAAATGCACAGGTTTGGTAGGTTTCCCTAGGTGGCGGCTGAGCTACAGGCCAAAATCTACAGGTAGGCACTTTGCAAAAAACACCTCTGCTTTCATTCAAAAATTTGGCTGTGTCCACGTTGCGCTTTGGGGCGTTTCCTGTCGCGGGCGCTAGGACTACCCACATAAGTGAGGTATCATTTTTATCGGGAGACGTGGGGGAACGCTGGGTGGAAGGAAATTTGTGGCTCCTCTCAGATTCTAGAACTTTCTGCCACAGAAATGTGAGTAACATGTGTTTTTTTAGCCAAATTTTGAGGTTTGCAAAGGATTCTGGGTAACAGAACCTGGTCCGAGCCACACAAGTCACCCCATCTTGGATTCCCCTAGGTCTCTAGTTTTCAGAAAAGCACAGGTTTGGTAGGTTTCCCTTGGTGGAGGCTGAGCTACAGGCCAAAATCTACAGGTAGGCACTTTGCAAAAAACACCTCTGTTTTCCTTCAAAAATTTGGCTGTGTCCATGTTGCCCTTTGGGGCGTTTCCTGTCGCGGGCGCTAGGCCTACCCACATAAGTGAGGTATCATTTTTATCGGGAGACTTGGTGGAACGCTGGGTGGAAGGAAATTTGTGGCTCCTCTCAGATTCTAGAACTTTCTGCCACAGAAATGTGAGGAACATGTGTTTTTTTAGCCAAATTTTGAGGTGTGCAAAGGATTCTGGGTAACAGAACCTGGTCCCAGCCACACAAGTCACCCCATCTTGGATTCCCCTAGGTTTCTAGTTTTCAGAAATGCACAGCTTTGGTAGGTTTCCCTAGGTGGCGGTTGAGCTACAGGCCAAAATCTACAGATAGGCACTTTGCAAAAACCACCTCTGTTTTCCTTCAAAAATTTGGCTGTGTCCACGTTGCGCTTTGGGGCGTTTCCTGTCGCGGGCGCTAGGCCTACCCACACAAGTGAAGTATCATTTTTATCGGGAGACTTGGGGGAACGCTGGGTGGAAGGAAATTTGTGGCTCCTCTCAGATTCCAGAACTTTCTGCCACAGAAATGTGAGGAACATGTGTTTTTTAAGCCAAATTTTGAGGTTTGCAAAGGATTCTGGGTAACAGAACCTGGTCCCAGCCACACAAGTCACCCCATCTTGGATTCCCCTAGGTCTCTAGTTTTCAGAAATGCACAGGTTTGGTAGGTTTCCCTAGGTGGCGGCTGAGCTACAGGCCAAAATCTACAGGTAGGCACTTTGCAAAAAACACCTCTGCTTTCCTTAAAAAATGTGGCTGTGTCCACGTTGCGCTTTGGGGCGTTTCCTGTCGCGGGCGCTAGGCCTACCCACATAAGTGAGGTATCATTTTTATCGGGAGACGTGGGGGAACGCTGGGTGTAAGGAAATTTGTGGCTCCTCTCAGATTCTAGAACTTTCTGCCACAGAAATGTGAGGAACATGTGTTTTTTTAGCCAAATGTTGAGGTTTGCAAAGGATTCTGGGTAACAGAACCTGGTCCCAGCCACACAAGTCACCCCATCTTGGATTCCCCTAGGTCTCTAGTTTTCAGAAATGCACAGGTTTGGTAGGTTTCCCTAGGTGGCGGCTGAGCTACAGGCCAAAATCTACAGGTAGGCACTTTGCAAAAAACACCTCTGTTTTCCTTCAAAAATTTGGCTGTGTCCACGTTGCGCTTTGGGGCGTTTCCTGTCGCGGGCGCTAGGCCTACCCTCACAAGTGAGGTATCATTTTTATCGGGAGACGTGGGGGAACGCTGTGTCATAGGAAATTTGTGGCTCCTCTCAGATTCCAGAACTTTCTGCCACAGAAATGTGAGGAACATGTGTTTTTTTAGCCAAATTTTGAGGTTTGCAAAGGATTCTGGGTAACAGAACCTGGTCCCAGCCACAAAAGTCACCCCATATTGGATTCCCCTAGGTCTCTAGTTTTCAGAAATGCACAGGTTTGGTAGGTTTCCCTAGGTGGCGGCTGAGCTACAGGCCAAAATCTACAGGTAGGCACTTTGCAAAAAACACCTCTGCTTTCCTTCAAAAATTTGGCTGTGTCCACGTTGCGCTTTGGGGCGTTTCCTGTCGCGGGCGCTAGGACTACCCACATAAGTGAGGTATCATTTTTATCGGGAGACGTGGGGGAACGCTGGGTGGAAGGAAATTTGTGGCTCCTCTCAGATTCTAGAACTTTCTGCCACAGAAATGTGAGGAACATGTGTTTTTTTAGCCAAATTTTGAGGTTTGCAAAGGATTCTGGGTAACAGAACCTGGTCCGAGCCACACAAGTCACCCCATCTTGGATTCCCCTAGGTCTCTAGTTTTCAGAAAAGCAAAGGTTTGGTAGGCTTCCCTAGGTGGCGGCTGAGCTACAGGCCAAAATCTACAGGAAGGCACTTTGCAAAAAACACCTCTGTTTTCCTTCAAAAATTTGGCTGTGTCCACGTTGCGCTTTGGGGCGTTTCCTGTCGCGGGCGCTAGGCCTACCCACACAAGTGAGGTATCATTTTTATCGGGAGACGTGGGGGAACGCTGGGTGGAAGGAAATTTGTGGCTCCTCTCAGATTCTAGAACTTTCTGCCACAGAAATGTGAGGAACATGTGTTTTTTTAGCCAAATTTTGAGGTTTGCAAACGATTCTGGGTAAAAGAACCTGGTCCCAGCCACACAACTCACCCCATCTTGGATTCCCCTAGGTCTCTAGTTTTCAGAAATGCACAGGTTTGGTAGGTTTCCCTACGTGGCGGTTGAGCTACAGGCCAAAATCTACAGATAGGCACTTTGCAAAAACCACCTCTGTTTTCCTTCAAAAATTTGGCTGTGTCCACGTTGCGCTTTGGGGCGTTTCCTGTCGCGGGCGCTAGGCCTACCCACACAAGTGAAGTATCATTTTTATCGGGAGACTTGGGGGAACGCTGGGTGACAAGGAAATTTGTGGCTCCTCTCAGATTCCAGAACTTTCTGCCACAGAAATGTGAGGAACATGTGTTTTTTAAGCCAAATTTTGAGGTTTGCAAAGGATTCTGGGTAACAGAACCTGGTCCCAGCCACACAAGTCACCCCATCTTGGATTCCCCTAGGTCTCTAGTTTTCAGAAATGCACAGGTTTGGTAGGTTTCCCTAGGTGGCGGCTGAGCTACAGGCCAAAATCTACAGGTAGGCACTTTGCAAAAAACACCTCTGCTTTCATTCAAAAATTTGGCTGTGTCCACGTTGCGCTTTGGGGCGTTTCCTGTCGCGGGCGCTAGGAATACCCACATAAGTGAGGTATCATTTTTATCGGGAGACGTGGGGGAACGCTGGGTGGAAGGAAATTTGTGGCTCCTCTCAGATTCTAGAACTTTCTGCCACAGAAATGTGAGTAACATGTGTTTTTTTAGCCAAATTTTGAGGTTTGCAAAGGATTCTGGGTAACAGAACCTGGTCCGAGCCACACAAGTCACCCCATCTTGGATTCCCCTAGGTCTCTAGTTTTCAGAAAAGCACAGGTTTGGTAGGTTTCCCTAGGTGGCGGCTGAGCTACAGGCCAAAATCTACAGGAAGGCACTTTGCAAAAAACACCTCTGTTTTCCTTCATAAATTTGGCTGTGTCCACGTTGCTCTTTGGGGCGTTTCCTGTCGCGGGCGCTAGGCCTACCCACACAAGTGAGGTATCATTTTTATCGGGAGACGTGGGGGAACGCTGTGTGGAAGGAAATTTGTGGCTCCTCTCAGATTCCAGAACTTTCTGCCACAGAAATGTGAGGAACATGTGTTTTTTTAGCCAAATTTTGAGGTTTGCAAAGGATTCTGGGTAAAAGAACCTGGTCCCAGCCACACAAGTCACCCCATCTTGGATTCCCCTAGGTCTCTAGTTTTCAGAAATGCACAGGTTTGGTAGGTTTCCCTAGGTGGCGGCTGAGCTACAGGCCAAAATCTACAGGTAGGCACTTTGCAAAAAACACCTCTGTTTTCCTTCCAAAATTTGGCTGTGTCCACGTTGCGCTTTGGGGCATTTCCTGTCGCGGGCGCTAGGCCTACACACACAAGTGAGGTATCATTTTTATCGGGAGTCGTGGGGGAACGCTGGGTGGAAGGAAATTTGTGGCTCCTCTCAGATTCTAGAACTTTCTGCCACAGAAATGTGAGGAACCTGTGTTTTTTTAGCCAAATTTTTAGGTTTGCAAAGGATTCTGGGTAACAGAACCTGGTCCCAGCCACACAAGTCACCCCATCTTGGATTCCCCTAGGTCTCTAGTTTTCAGAAATGCACAGGTTTGGTAGGTTTCCCTAGGTGGCGGCTGAGCTACAGGCCAAAATCTACAGGTAGGCACTTTGCAAAAAACACCTCTGCTTTCCTTCAAAAATTTGGCTGTGTCCACGTTGCGCTTTGGGGCGTTTCCTGTCGCGGGCGCTAGGCCTACCCACACAAGTGAGGTATCATTTTTATCGGGAGACGTGGGGGAACGCTGGGTGGAAGGAAATTTGTGGCTCCTCTCAGATTCTAGAACTTTCTGCCACAGAAATGTGAGGAACATGTGTTTTTTTAGCCAAATTTTGAGGTTTGCAAACGATTCTGGGTAAAAGAACCTGGTCCCAGCCACACAACTCACCCCATCTTGGATTCCCCTAGGTCTCTAGTTTTCAGAAATGCACAGGTTTGGTAGGTTTCCCTACGTGGCGGTTGAGCTACAGGCCAAAATCTACAGATAGGCACTTTGCAAAAACCACCTCTGTTTTCCTTCAAAAATTTGGCTGTGTCCACGTTGCGCTTTGGGGCGTTTCCTGTCGCGGGCGCTAGGCCTACCCACACAAGTGAAGTATCATTTTTATCGGGAGACTTGGGGGAACGCTGGGTGACAAGGAAATTTGTGGCTCCTCTCAGATTCCAGAACTTTCTGCCACAGAAATGTGAGGAACATGTGTTTTTTAAGCCAAATTTTGAGGTTTGCAAAGGATTCTGGGTAACAGAACCTGGTCCCAGCCACACAAGTCACCCCATCTTGGATTCCCCTAGGTCTCTAGTTTTCAGAAATGCACAGGTTTGGTAGGTTTCCCTAGGTGGCGGCTGAGCTACAGGCCAAAATCTACAGGTAGGCACTTTGCAAAAAACACCTCTGCTTTCATTCAAAAATGTGGCTGTGTCCACGTTGCGCTTTGGGGCGTTTCCTGTCGCGGGCGCTAGGAATACCCACATAAGTGAGGTATCATTTTTATCGGGAGACGTGGGGGAACTCTGGGTGGAAGGAAATTTGTGGCTCCTCTCAGATTCTAGAACTTTCTGCCACAGAAATGTGAGTAACATGTGTTTTTTTAGCCAAATTTTGAGGTTTGCAAAGGATTCTGGGTAACAGAACCTGGTCCGAGCCACACAAGTCACCCCATCTTGGATTCCCCTAGGTCTCTAGTTTTCAGAAAAGCACAGGTTTGGTAGGTTTCCCTAGGTGGCGGCTGAGCTACAGGCCAAAATCTACAGGAAGGCACTTTGCAAAAAACACCTCTGTTTTCCTTCATAAATTTGGCTGTGTCCACGTTGCTCTTTGGGGCGTTTCCTGTCGCGGGCGCTAGGCCTACCCACACAAGTGAGGTATCATTTTTATCGGGAGACGTGGGGGAACGCTGTGTGGAAGGAAATTTGTGGCTCCTCTCAGATTCCAGAACTTTCTGCCACAGAAATGTGAGGAACATGTGTTTTTTTAGCCAAATTTTGAGGTTTGCAAAGGATTCTGGGTAAAAGAACCTGGTCCCAGCCACACAAGTCACCCCATCTTGGATTCCCCTAGGTCTCTAGTTTTCAGAAATGCACAGGTTTGGTAGGTTTCCCTAGGTGGCGGCTGAGCTACAGGCCAAAATCTACAGGTAGGCACTTTGCAAAAAACACCTCTGTTTTCCTTCCAAAATGTGGCTGTGTCCACGTTGCGCTTTGGGGCATTTCCTGTCGCGGGCGCTAGGCCTACACACACAAGTGAGGTATCATTTTTATCGGGAGTCGTGGGGGAACGCTGGGTGGAAGGAAATTTGTGGCTCCTCTCAGATTCTAGAACTTTCTGCCACAGAAATGTGAGGAACATGTGTTTTTTTAGCCAAATTTTTAGGTTTGCAAAGGATTCTGGGTAACAGAACCTGGTCCCAGCCACACAAGTCACCCCATCTTGGATTCCCCTAGGTCTCTAGTTTTCAGAAATGCACAGGTTTGGTAGGTTTCCCTAGGTGGCGGCTGAGCTACAGGCCAAAATCTACAGGTAGGCACTTTGCAAAAAACACCTCTGCTTTCCTTCAAAAATTTGGCTGTGTCCACGTTGCGCTTTGGGGCGTTTCCTGTCGCGGGCGCTAGGACTACCCACATAAGTGAGGTATCATTTTTATCGGGAGACGTGGGGGAACGCTGGGTGGAAGGAAATTTGTGGCTCCTCTCAGATTCTAGAACTTTCTGCCACAGAAATGTGAGTAACATGTGTTTTTTTAGCCAAATTTTGAGGTTTGCAAAGGATTCTGGGTAACAGAACCTGGTCCGAGCCACACAAGTCACCCCATCTTGGATTCCCCTAGGTCTCTAGTTTTCAGAAAAGCACAGGTTTGGTAGGTTTCCCTAGGTGGCGGCTGAGCTACAGGCCAAAATCTACAGGAAGGCACTTTGCAAAAAACACCTCTGTTTTCCTTCATAAATTTGGCTGTGTCCACGTTGCTCTTTGGGGCGTTTCCTGTCGCGGGCGCTAGGCCTACCCACACAAGTGAGGTATCATTTTTATCGGGAGACGTGGGGGAACGCTGTGTGGAAGGAAATTTGTGGCTCCTCTCAGATTCCAGAACTTTCTGCCACAGAAATGTGAGGAACATTTTTAGCCAAATTTTGAGGTTTGCGAAGGATTCTGGGTAAAAGAACCTGGTCCCAGCCACACAAGTCACCCCATCTTGGATTCCCCTAGGTCTCTAGTTTTCAGAAATGCACAGGTTTGGTAGGTTTCCCTAGGTGGCGGCTGAGCTACAGGCCAAAATCTACAGGTAGGCACTTTGCAAAAAACACCTCTGTTTTCCTTCCAAAATGTGGCTGTGTCCACGTTGCGCTTTGGGGCATTTCCTGTCGCGGGCGCTAGGCCTACACACACAAGTGAGGTATCATTTTTATCGGGAGTCGTGGGGGAACGCTGGGTGGAAGGAAATTTGTGGCTCCTCTCAGATTCTAGAACTTTCTGCCACAGAAATGTGAGGAACATGTGTTTTTTTAGCCAAATTTTTAGGTTTGCAAAGGATTCTGGGTAACAGAACCTGGTCCCAGCCACACAAGTCACCCCATCTTGGATTCCCCTAGGTCTCTAGTTTTCAGAAATGCACAGGTTTGGTAGGTTTCCCTAGGTGGCGGCTGAGCTACAGGCCAAAATCTACAGGTAGGCACTTTGCAAAAAACACCTCTGCTTTCCTTCAAAAATTTGGCTGTGTCCACGTTGCGCTTTGGGGCGTTTCCTGTCGCGGGCGCTAGGCCTACCCACACAAGTGAAGTATCATTTTTATCGGGAGACTTGGGGGAACGCTGGGTGGAAGGAAATTTGTGGCTCCTCTCAGATTCCAGAACTTTCTGCCACAGAAATGTGAGGAACATGTGTTTTTTAAGCCAAATTTTGAGGTTTGCAAAGGATTCTGGGTAACAGAACCTGGTCCCAGCCACACAAGTCACCCCATCTTGGATTCCCCTAGGTCTCTAGTTTTCAGAAATGCACAGGTTTGGTAGGTTTCCCTAGGTGGCGGCTGAGCTACAGGCCAAAATCTACAGGTAGGCACTTTGCAAAAAACACCTCTGCTTTCCTTAAAAAATGTGGCTGTGTCCACGTTGCGCTTTGGGGCGTTTCCTGTCGCGGGCGCTAGGCCTACCCACATAAGTGAGGTATCATTTTTATCGGGAGACGTGGGGGAACGCTGGGTGTAAGGAAATTTGTGGCTCCTCTCAGATTCTAGAACTTTCTGCCACAGAAATGTGAGGAACATGTGTTTTTTTAGCCAAATGTTGAGGTTTGCAAAGGATTCTGGGTAACAGAACCTGGTCCCAGCCACACAAGTCACCCCATCTTGGATTCCCCTAGGTCTCTAGTTTTCAGAAATGCACAGGTTTGGTAGGTTTCCCTAGGTGGCGGCTGAGCTACAGGCCAAAATCTACAGGTAGGCACTTTGCAAAAAACACCTCTGTTTTCCTTCAAAAATTTGGCTGTGTCCACGTTGCGCTTTGGGGCGTTTCCTGTCGCGGGCGCTAGGCCTACCCTCACAAGTGAGGTATCATTTTTATCGGGAGACGTGGGGGAACGCTGTGTCATAGGAAATTTGTGGCTCCTCTCAGATTCCAGAACTTTCTGCCACAGAAATGTGAGGAACATGTGTTTTTTTAGCCAAATTTTGAGGTTTGCAAAGGATTCTGGGTAACAGAACCTGGTCCCAGCCACAAAAGTCACCCCATATTGGATTCCCCTAGGTCTCTAGTTTTCAGAAATGCACAGGTTTGGTAGGTTTCCCTAGGTGGCGGCTGAGCTACAGGCCAAAATCTACAGGTAGGCACTTTGCAAAAAACACCTCTGCTTTCCTTCAAAAATTTGGCTGTGTCCACGTTGCGCTTTGGGGCGTTTCCTGTCGCGGGCGCTAGGACTACCCACATAAGTGAGGTATCATTTTTATCGGGAGACGTGGGGGAACGCTGGGTGGAAGGAAATTTGTGGCTCCTCTCAGATTCTAGAACTTTCTGCCACAGAAATGTGAGGAACATGTGTTTTTTTAGCCAAATTTTGAGGTTTGCAAAGGATTCTGGGTAACAGAACCTGGTCCGAGCCACACAAGTCACCCCATCTTGGATTCCCCTAGGTCTCTAGTTTTCAGAAAAGCAAAGGTTTGGTAGGCTTCCCTAGGTGGCGGCTGAGCTACAGGCCAAAATCTACAGGAAGGCACTTTGCAAAAAACACCTCTGTTTTCCTTCAAAAATTTGGCTGTGTCCACGTTGCGCTTTGGGGCGTTTCCTGTCGCGGGCGCTAGGCCTACCCACACAAGTGAGGTATCATTTTTATCGGGAGACGTGGGGGAACGCTGGGTGGAAGGAAATTTGTGGCTCCTCTCAGATTCTAGAACTTTCTGCCACAGAAATGTGAGGAACATGTGTTTTTTTAGCCAAATTTTGAGGTTTGCAAACGATTCTGGGTAAAAGAACCTGGTCCCAGCCACACAACTCACCCCATCTTGGATTCCCCTAGGTCTCTAGTTTTCAGAAATGCACAGGTTTGGTAGGTTTCCCTACGTGGCGGTTGAGCTACAGGCCAAAATCTACAGATAGGCACTTTGCAAAAACCACCTCTGTTTTCCTTCAAAAATTTGGCTGTGTCCACGTTGCGCTTTGGGGCGTTTCCTGTCGCGGGCGCTAGGCCTACCCACACAAGTGAAGTATCATTTTTATCGGGAGACTTGGGGGAACGCTGGGTGACAAGGAAATTTGTGGCTCCTCTCAGATTCCAGAACTTTCTGCCACAGAAATGTGAGGAACATGTGTTTTTTAAGCCAAATTTTGAGGTTTGCAAAGGATTCTGGGTAACAGAACCTGGTCCCAGCCACACAAGTCACCCCATCTTGGATTCCCCTAGGTCTCTAGTTTTCAGAAATGCACAGGTTTGGTAGGTTTCCCTAGGTGGCGGCTGAGCTACAGGCCAAAATCTACAGGTAGGCACTTTGCAAAAAACACCTCTGCTTTCATTCAAAAATTTGGCTGTGTCCACGTTGCGCTTTGGGGCGTTTCCTGTCGCGGGCGCTAGGAATACCCACATAAGTGAGGTATCATTTTTATCGGGAGACGTGGGGGAACGCTGGGTGGAAGGAAATTTGTGGCTCCTCTCAGATTCTAGAACTTTCTGCCACAGAAATGTGAGTAACATGTGTTTTTTTAGCCAAATTTTGAGGTTTGCAAAGGATTCTGGGTAACAGAACCTGGTCCGAGCCACACAAGTCACCCCATCTTGGATTCCCCTAGGTCTCTAGTTTTCAGAAAAGCACAGGTTTGGTAGGTTTCCCTAGGTGGCGGCTGAGCTACAGGCCAAAATCTACAGGAAGGCACTTTGCAAAAAACACCTCTGTTTTCCTTCATAAATTTGGCTGTGTCCACGTTGCTCTTTGGGGCGTTTCCTGTCGCGGGCGCTAGGCCTACCCACACAAGTGAGGTATCATTTTTATCGGGAGACGTGGGGGAACGCTGTGTGGAAGGAAATTTGTGGCTCCTCTCAGATTCCAGAACTTTCTGCCACAGAAATGTGAGGAACATGTGTTTTTTTAGCCAAATTTTGAGGTTTGCAAAGGATTCTGGGTAAAAGAACCTGGTCCCAGCCACACAAGTCACCCCATCTTGGATTCCCCTAGGTCTCTAGTTTTCAGAAATGCACAGGTTTGGTAGGTTTCCCTAGGTGGCGGCTGAGCTACAGGCCAAAATCTACAGGTAGGCACTTTGCAAAAAACACCTCTGTTTTCCTTCCAAAATTTGGCTGTGTCCACGTTGCGCTTTGGGGCATTTCCTGTCGCGGGCGCTAGGCCTACACACACAAGTGAGGTATCATTTTTATCGGGAGTCGTGGGGGAACGCTGGGTGGAAGGAAATTTGTGGCTCCTCTCAGATTCTAGAACTTTCTGCCACAGAAATGTGAGGAACCTGTGTTTTTTTAGCCAAATTTTTAGGTTTGCAAAGGATTCTGGGTAACAGAACCTGGTCCCAGCCACACAAGTCACCCCATCTTGGATTCCCCTAGGTCTCTAGTTTTCAGAAATGCACAGGTTTGGTAGGTTTCCCTAGGTGGCGGCTGAGCTACAGGCCAAAATCTACAGGTAGGCACTTTGCAAAAAACACCTCTGCTTTCCTTCAAAAATTTGGCTGTGTCCACGTTGCGCTTTGGGGCGTTTCCTGTCGCGGGCGCTAGGCCTACCCACACAAGTGAGGTATCATTTTTATCGGGAGACGTGGGGGAACGCTGGGTGGAAGGAAATTTGTGGCTCCTCTCAGATTCTAGAACTTTCTGCCACAGAAATGTGAGGAACATGTGTTTTTTTAGCCAAATTTTGAGGTTTGCAAACGATTCTGGGTAAAAGAACCTGGTCCCAGCCACACAACTCACCCCATCTTGGATTCCCCTAGGTCTCTAGTTTTCAGAAATGCACAGGTTTGGTAGGTTTCCCTACGTGGCGGTTGAGCTACAGGCCAAAATCTACAGATAGGCACTTTGCAAAAACCACCTCTGTTTTCCTTCAAAAATTTGGCTGTGTCCACGTTGCGCTTTGGGGCGTTTCCTGTCGCGGGCGCTAGGCCTACCCACACAAGTGAAGTATCATTTTTATCGGGAGACTTGGGGGAACGCTGGGTGACAAGGAAATTTGTGGCTCCTCTCAGATTCCAGAACTTTCTGCCACAGAAATGTGAGGAACATGTGTTTTTTAAGCCAAATTTTGAGGTTTGCAAAGGATTCTGGGTAACAGAACCTGGTCCCAGCCACACAAGTCACCCCATCTTGGATTCCCCTAGGTCTCTAGTTTTCAGAAATGCACAGGTTTGGTAGGTTTCCCTAGGTGGCGGCTGAGCTACAGGCCAAAATCTACAGGTAGGCACTTTGCAAAAAACACCTCTGCTTTCATTCAAAAATGTGGCTGTGTCCACGTTGCGCTTTGGGGCGTTTCCTGTCGCGGGCGCTAGGAATACCCACATAAGTGAGGTATCATTTTTATCGGGAGACGTGGGGGAACTCTGGGTGGAAGGAAATTTGTGGCTCCTCTCAGATTCTAGAACTTTCTGCCACAGAAATGTGAGTAACATGTGTTTTTTTAGCCAAATTTTGAGGTTTGCAAAGGATTCTGGGTAACAGAACCTGGTCCGAGCCACACAAGTCACCCCATCTTGGATTCCCCTAGGTCTCTAGTTTTCAGAAAAGCACAGGTTTGGTAGGTTTCCCTAGGTGGCGGCTGAGCTACAGGCCAAAATCTACAGGAAGGCACTTTGCAAAAAACACCTCTGTTTTCCTTCATAAATTTGGCTGTGTCCACGTTGCTCTTTGGGGCGTTTCCTGTCGCGGGCGCTAGGCCTACCCACACAAGTGAGGTATCATTTTTATCGGGAGACGTGGGGGAACGCTGTGTGGAAGGAAATTTGTGGCTCCTCTCAGATTCCAGAACTTTCTGCCACAGAAATGTGAGGAACATGTGTTTTTTTAGCCAAATTTTGAGGTTTGCAAAGGATTCTGGGTAAAAGAACCTGGTCCCAGCCACACAAGTCACCCCATCTTGGATTCCCCTAGGTCTCTAGTTTTCAGAAATGCACAGGTTTGGTAGGTTTCCCTAGGTGGCGGCTGAGCTACAGGCCAAAATCTACAGGTAGGCACTTTGCAAAAAACACCTCTGTTTTCCTTCCAAAATGTGGCTGTGTCCACGTTGCGCTTTGGGGCATTTCCTGTCGCGGGCGCTAGGCCTACACACACAAGTGAGGTATCATTTTTATCGGGAGTCGTGGGGGAACGCTGGGTGGAAGGAAATTTGTGGCTCCTCTCAGATTCTAGAACTTTCTGCCACAGAAATGTGAGGAACATGTGTTTTTTTAGCCAAATTTTTAGGTTTGCAAAGGATTCTGGGTAACAGAACCTGGTCCCAGCCACACAAGTCACCCCATCTTGGATTCCCCTAGGTCTCTAGTTTTCAGAAATGCACAGGTTTGGTAGGTTTCCCTAGGTGGCGGCTGAGCTACAGGCCAAAATCTACAGGTAGGCACTTTGCAAAAAACACCTCTGCTTTCCTTCAAAAATTTGGCTGTGTCCACGTTGCGCTTTGGGGCGTTTCCTGTCGCGGGCGCTAGGACTACCCACATAAGTGAGGTATCATTTTTATCGGGAGACGTGGGGGAACGCTGGGTGGAAGGAAATTTGTGGCTCCTCTCAGATTCTAGAACTTTCTGCCACAGAAATGTGAGTAACATGTGTTTTTTTAGCCAAATTTTGAGGTTTGCAAAGGATTCTGGGTAACAGAACCTGGTCCGAGCCACACAAGTCACCCCATCTTGGATTCCCCTAGGTCTCTAGTTTTCAGAAAAGCACAGGTTTGGTAGGTTTCCCTAGGTGGCGGCTGAGCTACAGGCCAAAATCTACAGGAAGGCACTTTGCAAAAAACACCTCTGTTTTCCTTCATAAATTTGGCTGTGTCCACGTTGCTCTTTGGGGCGTTTCCTGTCGCGGGCGCTAGGCCTACCCACACAAGTGAGGTATCATTTTTATCGGGAGACGTGGGGGAACGCTGTGTGGAAGGAAATTTGTGGCTCCTCTCAGATTCCAGAACTTTCTGCCACAGAAATGTGAGGAACATTTTTAGCCAAATTTTGAGGTTTGCGAAGGATTCTGGGTAAAAGAACCTGGTCCCAGCCACACAAGTCACCCCATCTTGGATTCCCCTAGGTCTCTAGTTTTCAGAAATGCACAGGTTTGGTAGGTTTCCCTAGGTGGCGGCTGAGCTACAGGCCAAAATCTACAGGTAGGCACTTTGCAAAAAACACCTCTGTTTTCCTTCCAAAATTTGGCTGTGTCCACGTTGCGCTTTGGGGCATTTCCTGTCGCGGGCGCTAGGCCTACACACACAAGTGAGGTATCATTTTTATCGGGAGTCGTGGGGGAACGCTGGGTGGAAGGAAATTTGTGGCTCCTCTCAGATTCTAGAACTTTCTGCCACAGAAATGTGAGGAACATGTGTTTTTTTAGCCAAATTTTGAGGTTTGCGAAGGATTCTGGGTAACAGAACCTGGTCCGAGCCACACAAGTCACCCCATCTTGGATTCCCATAGGTCTCTAGTTTTCAGAAATGCACAGGTTTGGTAGGTTTCCCTTGGTGGCGGCTGAGCTACAGGCCAAAATCTACAGGTAGGCACTTTGCAAAAAACACCTCTGTTTTCCTTCAAAAATTTGGCTGTGTCCACGTTGCGCTTTTGGGCGTTTCCTGTCGCGGGCGCTAGGCCTACCCACATAAGTGAGGTATCATTTTTATCGGGAGACGTGGTGGAAAGCTGGGTGGAAGGAAATTTGTGGCTCCTCTCAGATTCTAGAACTTTCTGCCACAGAAATGTGAGGAACATGTGTTTTTTTAGCCAAATTTTGAGGTTTGCAAAGGATTCTGGGTAACAGAACCTGGTCCGAGCCACACAAGTCACCCCATCTTGGATTCCCCTAGGTCTCTAGTTTTCAGAAAAGCACAGGTTTGGTAGGTTTCCCTAGGTGGCGGCTGAGCTACAGGCCAAAATCTACAGGAAGGCACTTTGCAAAAAACACCTCTGTTTTCCTTCATAAATTTGGCTGTGTCCACGTTGCTCTTTGGGGCGTTTCCTGTCGCGGGCGCTAGGCCTACCCACACAAGTGAGGTATCATTTTTATCGGGAGACGTGGGGGAACGCTGTGTGGAAGGAAATTTGTGGCTCCTCTCAGATTCCAGAACTTTCTGCCACAGAAATGTGAGGAACATGTGTTTTTTTAGCCAAATTTTGAGGTTTGCAAAGGATTCTGGGTAAAAGAACCTGGTCCCAGCCACACAAGTCACCCCATCTTGGATTCCCCTAGGTCTCTAGTTTTCAGAAATGCACAGGTTTGGTAGGTTTCCCTAGGTGGCGGCTGAGCTACAGGCCAAAATCTACAGGTAGGCACTTTGCAAAAAACACCTCTGTTTTCCTTCCAAAATTTGGCTGTGTCCACGTTGCGCTTTGGGGCATTTCCTGTCGCGGGCGCTAGGCCTACACACACAAGTGAGGTATCATTTTTATCGGGAGTCGTGGGGGAACGCTGGGTGGAAGGAAATTTGTGGCTCCTCTCAGATTCTAGAACTTTCTGCCACAGAAATGTGAGGAACATGTGTTTTTTTAGCCAAATTTTTAGGTTTGCAAAGGATTCTGGGTAACAGAACCTGGTCCCAGCCACACAAGTCACCCCATCTTGGATTCCCCTAGGTCTCTAGTTTTCAGAAATGCACAGGTTTGGTAGGTTTCCCTAGGTGGCGGCTGAGCTACAGGCCAAAATCTACAGGTAGGCACTTTGCAAAAAACACCTCTGCTTTCCTTCAAAAATTTGGCTGTGTCCACGTTGCGCTTTGGGGCGTTTCCTGTCGCGGGCGCTAGGACTACCCACATAAGTGAGGTATCATTTTTATCGGGAGACGTGGGGGAACGCTGGGTGGAAGGAAATTTGTGGCTCCTCTCAGATTCTAGAACTTTCTGCCACAGAAATGTGAGTAACATGTGTTTTTTTAGCCAAATTTTGAGGTTTGCAAAGGATTCTGGGTAACAGAACCTGGTCCGAGCCACACAAGTCACCCCATCTTGGATTCCCCTAGGTCTCTAGTTTTCAGAAAAGCACAGGTTTGGTAGGTTTCCCTAGGTGGCGGCTGAGCTACAGGCCAAAATCTACAGGAAGGCACTTTGCAAAAAACACCTCTGTTTTCCTTCATAAATTTGGCTGTGTCCACGTTGCTCTTTGGGGCGTTTCCTGTCGCGGGCGCTAGGCCTACCCACACAAGTGAGGTATCATTTTTATCGGGAGACGTGGGGGAACGCTGTGTGGAAGGAAATTTGTGGCTCCTCTCAGATTCCAGAACTTTCTGCCACAGAAATGTGAGGAACATTTTTAGCCAAATTTTGAGGTTTGCGAAGGATTCTGGGTAAAAGAACCTGGTCCCAGCCACACAAGTCACCCCATCTTGGATTCCCCTAGGTCTCTAGTTTTCAGAAATGCACAGGTTTGGTAGGTTTCCCTAGGTGGCGGCTGAGCTACAGGCCAAAATCTACAGGTAGGCACTTTGCAAAAAACACCTCTGTTTTCCTTCCAAAATTTGGCTGTGTCCACGTTGCGCTTTGGGGCATTTCCTGTCGCGGGCGCTAGGCCTACACACACAAGTGAGGTATCATTTTTATCGGGAGTCGTGGGGGAACGCTGGGTGGAAGGAAATTTGTGGCTCCTCTCAGATTCTAGAACTTTCTGCCACAGAAATGTGAGGAACATGTGTTTTTTTAGCCAAATTTTGAGGTTTGCGAAGGATTCTGGGTAACAGAACCTGGTCCGAGCCACACAAGTCACCCCATCTTGGATTCCCATAGGTCTCTAGTTTTCAGAAATGCACAGGTTTGGTAGGTTTCCCTTGGTGGCGGCTGAGCTACAGGCCAAAATCTACAGGTAGGCACTTTGCAAAAAACACCTCTGTTTTCCTTCAAAAATTTGGCTGTGTCCACGTTGCGCTTTTGGGCGTTTCCTGTCGCGGGCGCTAGGCCTACCCACATAAGTGAGGTATCATTTTTATCGGGAGACGTGGTGGAAAGCTGGGTGGAAGGAAATTTGTGGCTCCTCTCAGATTCTAGAACTTTCTGCCACAGAAATGTGAGGAACATGTGTTTTTTTAGCCAAATTTTGAGGTTTGCAAAGGATTCTGGGTAACAGAACCTGGTCCCAGCCACACAAGTCACCCCATCTTGGATTCCCCTAGGTCTCTAGTTTTCAGAAATGCACAGGTTTGGTAGGTTTCCCTAGGTGGCGGCTGAGCTACAGGCCAAAATCTTCAGATAGGCACTTTGCAAAAAACACCTCTGTTTTCCTTCAAAAATTTGGCTGTGTCCACGTTGCGCTTTGGGGCGTTTCCTGTCGCGGGCGCTAGGCCTACCCACACAAGTGAAGTATCATTTTTATCGGGAGACTTGGGGGAACGCTGGGTGGAAGGAAATTTGTGGCTCCTCTCAGATTCCAGAACTTTCTGCCACAGAAATGTGAGGAACATGTGTTTTTTAAGCCAAATTTTTAGGTTTGCAAAGGATTCTGGGTAACAGAACCTGGTCCCAGCCACACAAGTCACCCCATCTTGGATTCCCCTAGGTCTCTAGTTTTCAGAAATGCACAGGTTTGGTAGGTTTCCCTAGGTGGCGGCTGAGCTACAGGCCAAAATCTACAGGTAGGCACTTTGCAAAAAACACCTCTGCTTTCCTTCAAAAATTTGGCTGTGTCCACGTTGCGCTTTGGGGCGTTTCCTGTCGCGGGCGCTAGGACTACCCACATAAGTGAGGTATCATTTTTATCGGGAGACGTGGGGGAACGCTGGGTGGAAAGAAATTTGTGGCTCCTCTCAGATTCTAGAACTTTCTGCCACAGAAATGTGAGGAACATGTGTTTTTTTAGCCAAATTTTGAGGTTTGCAAAGGATTCTGGGTAACAGAACCTGGTCCGAGCCACACAAGTCACCCCATCTTGGATTCCCCTAGGTTTCTAGTTTTCAGAAATGCACAGCTTTGGTAGGTTTCCCTAGGTGGCGATTGAGCTACAGGCCAAAATCTACAGATAGGCACTTTGCAAAAACCACCTCTGAATTCCTTCAAAAATTTGGCTGTGTCCACGTTGCGCTTTGGGGCATTTCCTGTCGCGGGCGCTAGGCCTACCCACACAAGTGAAGTATCATTTTTATCGGGAGACTTGGGGGAACGCTGGGTGGAAGGAAATTTGTGGCTCCTCTCAGATTCCAGAACTTTCTGCCACAGAAATGTGAGGAACATGTGTTTTTTAAGCCAAATTTTGAGGTTTGCAAAGGATTCTGGGTAACAGAACCTGGTCCCAGCCACACAAGTCACCCCATCTTGGATTCCCCTAGGTCTCTAGTTTTCAGAAATGCACAGGTTTGGTAGGTTTCCCTAGGTGGCGGCTGAGCTACAGGCCAAAATCTACAGGTAGGCACTTTGCAAAAAACACCTCTGCTTTCCTTAAAAAATGTGGCTGTGTCCACGTTGCGCTTTGGGGCGTTTCCTGTCGCGGGCGCTAGGCCTACCCACATAAGTGAGGTATCATTTTTATCGGGAGACGTGGGGGAATGCTGGGTGGAAGGAAATTTGTGGCTCCTCTCAGATTCTAGAACTTTCTGCCACAGAAATGTGAGGAACATGTGTTTTTTTAGCCAAATGTTGAGGTTTGCAAAGGATTCTGGGTAACAGAACATGGTCCCAGCCACACAAGTCACCCCATCTTGGATTCCCCTAGGTCTCTAGTTTTCAGAAATGCACAGGTTTGGTAGGTTTCCCTAGGTGGCGGCTGAGCTACAGGCCAAAATCTACAGGTAGGCACTTTGCAAAAAACACCTCTGTTTTCCTTCAAAAATTTGGCTGTGTCCACGTTGCGCTTTGGGGCGTTTCCTGTCGCGGGCGCTAGGCCTACCCTCACAAGTGAGGTATCATTTTTATCGGGAGACGTTGGGGAACGCTGCGTCATAGGAAATTTGTGGCTCCTCTCAGATTCCAGAACTTTCTGCCACAGAAATGTGAGGAACATGTGTTTTTTTAGCCAAATTTTGAGGTTTGCAAAGGATTCTGGGTAACAGACCCTGGTCCCAGCCACAAAAGTCACCCCATATTGGATTCCCCTAGGTCTCTAGTTTTCAGAAATGCACAGGTTTGGTAGGTTTCCCTAGGTGGCGGCTGAGCTACAGGCCAAAATCTACAGGTAGGCACTTTGCAAAAAACACCTCTGCTTTCCTTCAAAAATTTGGCTGTGTCCACGTTGCGCTTTGGGGCGTTTCCTGTCGCGGGCGCTAGGACTACCCACATAAGTGAGGTATCATTTTTATCGGGAGACGTGGGGGAACGCTGGGTGGAAGGAAATTTGTGGCTCCTCTCAGATTCTAGAACTTTCTGCCACAGAAATGTGAGGAACATGTGTTTTTTTAGCCAAATTTTGAGGTTTGCAAAGGATTCTGGGTAACAGAACCTGGTCCGAGCCACACAAGTCACCCCATCTTGGATTCCCCTAGGTCTCTAGTTTTCAGAAAAGCAAAGGTTTGGTAGGCTTCCCTAGGTGGCGGCTGAGCTACAGGCCAAAATCTACAGGAAGGCACTTTGCAAAAAACACCTCTGTTTTCCTTCAAAAATTTGGCTGTGTCCACGTTGCGCTTTGGGGCGTTTCCTGTCGCGGGCGCTAGGCCTACCCACACAAGTGAGGTATCATTTTTATCGGGAGACGTGGGGGAACGCTGGGTGGAAGGAAATTTGTGGCTCCTCTCAGATTCTAGAACTTTCTGCCACAGAAATGTGAGTAACATGTGTTTTTTTAGCCAAATTTTGAGGTTTGCAAAGGATTCTGGGTAACAGAACCTGGTCCGAGCCACACAAGTCACCCCATCTTGGATTCCCCTAGGTCTCTAGTTTTCAGAAAAGCACAGGTTTGGTAGGTTTCCCTAGGTGGCGGCTGAGCTACAGGCCAAAATCTACAGGAAGGCACTTTGCAAAAAACACCTCTGTTTTCCTTCATAAATTTGGCTGTGTCCACGTTGCTCTTTGGGGCGTTTCCTGTCGCGGGCGCTAGGCCTACCCACACAAGTGAGGTATCATTTTTATCGGGAGACGTGGGGGAACGCTGTGTGGAAGGAAATTTGTGGCTCCTCTCAGATTCCAGAACTTTCTGCCACAGAAATGTGAGGAACATTTTTAGCCAAATTTTGAGGTTTGCAAAGGATTCTGGGTAAAAGAACCTGGTCCCAGCCACACAAGTCACCCCATCTTGGATTCCCCTAGGTCTCTAGTTTTCAGAAATGCACAGGTTTGGTAGGTTTCCCTAGGTGGCGGCTGAGCTACAGGCCAAAATCTACAGGTAGGCACTTTGCAAAAAACACCTCTGTTTTCCTTCCAAAATTTGGCTGTGTCCACGTTGCGCTTTGGGGCATTTCCTGTCGCGGGCGCTAGGCCTACACACACAAGTGAGGTATCATTTTTATCGGGAGTCGTGGGGGAACGCTGGGTGGAAGGAAATTTGTGGCTCCTCTCAGATTCTAGAACTTTCTGCCACAGAAATGTGAGGAACATGTGTTTTTTTAGCCAAATTTTGAGGTTTGCGAAGGATTCTGGGTAACAGAACCTGGTCCGAGCCACACAAGTCACCCCATCTTGGATTCCCATAGGTCTCTAGTTTTCAGAAATGCACAGGTTTGGTAGGTTTCCCTTGGTGGCGGCTGAGCTACAGGCCAAAATCTACAGGTAGGCACTTTGCAAAAAACACCTCTGTTTTCCTTCAAAAATTTGGCTGTGTCCACGTTGCGCTTTTGGGCGTTTCCTGTCGCGGGCGCTAGGCCTACCCACATAAGTGAGGTATCATTTTTATCGGGAGACGTGGTGGAACGCTGGGTGGAAGGAAATTTGTGGCTGCTCTCAGATTCTAGAACTTTCTGCCACAGAAATGTGAGGAACATGTGTTTTTTTAGCCAAATTTTGAGGTTTGCAAAGGATTCTGGGTAACAGAACCTGGTCCCAGCCACACAAGTCACCCCATCTTGGATTCCCCTAGGTTTCTAGTTTTCAGAAATGCACAGCTTTGGTAGGTTTCCCTAGGTGGCGGTTGAGCTACAGGCCAAAATCTACAGATAGGCACTTTGCAAAAACCACCTCTGTTTTCCTTCAATAATTTGGCTGTGTCCACGTTGCGCTTTGGGGCGTTTCCTGTCGCGGGCGCTAGGCCTACCCACACAAGTGAAGTATCATTTTTATCGGGAGACTTGGGGGAACGCTGGGTGGAAGGAAATTTGTGGCTCCTCTCAGATTCCAGAACTTTCTGCCACAGAAATGTGAGGAACATGTGTTTTTTAAGCCAAATTTTGAGGTTTGCAAAGGATTCTGGGTAACAGAACCTGGTCCCAGCCACACAAGTCACCCCATCTTGGATTCCCCTAGGTCTCTAGTTTTCAGAAATGCACAGGTTTGGTAGGTTTCCCTAGGTTGCGGCTGAGCTACAGGCCAAAATCTACAGGTAGGCACTTTGCAAAAAACACCTGCTTTCCTTCAAAAATTTGGCTGTGTCCACGTTGCGCTTTGGGGCGTTTCCTGTCGCGGGCGCTAGGACTACCCACATAAGTGAGGTATCATTTTTATCGGGAGACGTGGGGGAACGCTGGGTGGAAGGAAATTTGTAGCTCCTCTCAGATTCTAGAACTTTCTGTCACAGAAATGTGAGGAACATGTGTTTTTTTAGCCAAATTTTGAGGTTTGCAAAGGATTCTGGGTAACAGAACCTGGTCCCAGCCACACAAGTCACCCCATCTTGGATTCCCCTAGGTCTCTAGTTTTCAGAAATGCACAGGTTTGGTAGGTTTCCCTAGGTGGCGGCTGAGCTACAGGCCAAAATCTTCAGATAGGCACTTTGCAAAAACCACCTCTGTTTTCCTTCAAAAATTTGGCTGTGTCCACGTTGCGCTTTGGGGCGTTTCCTGTCGCGGGCGCTAGGCCTACCCACACAAGTGAAGTATCATTTTTATCGGGAGACTTGGGGGAACGCTGGGTGGAAGGAAATTTGTGGCTCCTCTCAGATTCCAGAACTTTCTGCCACAGAAATGTGAGGAACATGTGTTTTTTAAGCCAAATTTTTAGGTTTGCAAAGGATTCTGGGTAACAGAACCTGGTCCCAGCCACACAAGTCACCCCATCTTGGATTCCCCTAGGTCTCTAGTTTTCAGAAATGCACAGGTTTGGTAGGTTTCCCTAGGTGGCGGCTGAGCTACAGGCCAAAATCTACAGGTAGGCACTTTGCAAAAAACACCTCTGCTTTCCTTCAAAAATTTGGCTGTGTCCACGTTGCGCTTTGGGGCGTTTCCTGTCGCGGGCGCTAGGACTACCCACATAAGTGAGGTATCATTTTTATCGGGAGACGTGGGGGAACGCTGGGTGGAAAGAAATTTGTGGCTCCTCTCAGATTCTAGAACTTTCTGCCACAGAAATGTGAGGAACATGTGTTTTTTTAGCCAAATTTTGAGGTTTGCAAAGGATTCTGGGTAACAGAACCTGGTCCGAGCCACACAAGTCACCCCATCTTGGATTCCCCTAGGTTTCTAGTTTTCAGAAATGCACAGCTTTGGTAGGTTTCCCTAGGTGGCGATTGAGCTACAGGCCAAAATCTACAGATAGGCACTTTGCAAAAACCACCTCTGTTTTCCTTCAAAAATTTGGCTGTGTCCACGTTGCGCTTTGGGGCGTTTCCTGTCGCGGGCGCTAGGCCTACCCACACAAGTGAAGTATCATTTTTATCGGGAGACTTGGGGGAACGCTGGGTGGAAGGAAATTTGTGGCTCCTCTCAGATTCCAGAACTTTCTGCCACAGAAATGTGAGGAACATGTGTTTTTTAAGCCAAATTTTGAGGTTTGCAAAGGATTCTGGGTAACAGAACCTGGTCCCAGCCACACAAGTCACCCCATCTTGGATTCCCCTAGGTCTCTAGTTTTCAGAAATGCACAGGTTTGGTAGGTTTCCCTAGGTGGCGGCTGAGCTACAGGCCAAAATCTACAGGTAGGCACTTTGCAAAAAACACCTCTGCTTTCCTTAAAAAATGTGGCTGTGTCCACGTTGCGCTTTGGGGCGTTTCCTGTCGCGGGCGCTAGGCCTACCCACATAAGTGAGGTATCATTTTTATCGGGAGACGTGGGGGAATGCTGGGTGGAAGGAAATTTGTGGCTCCTCTCAGATTCTAGAACTTTCTGCCACAGAAATGTGAGGAACATGTGTTTTTTTAGCCAAATGTTGAGGTTTGCAAAGGATTCTGGGTAACAGAACCTGGTCCCAGCCACACAAGTCACCCCATCTTGGATTCCCCTAGGTCTCTAGTTTTCAGAAATGCACAGGTTTGGTAGGTTTCCCTAGGTGGCGGCTGAGCTACAGGCCAAAATCTACAGGTAGGCACTTTGCAAAAAACACCTCTGTTTTCCTTCAAAAATTTGGCTGTGTCCACGTTGCGCTTTGGGGCGTTTCCTGTCGCGGGCGCTAGGCCTACCCTCACAAGTGAGGTATCATTTTTATCGGGAGACGTGGGGGAACGCTGTGTCATAGGAAATTTGTGGCTCCTCTCAGATTCCAGAACTTTCTGCCACAGAAATGTGAGGAACATGTGTTTTTTTAGCCAAATTTTGAGGTTTGCAAAGGATTCTGGGTAACAGAACCTGGTCCCAGCCACAAAAGTCACCCCATATTGGATTCCCCTAGGTCTCTAGTTTTCAGAAATGCACAGGTTTGGTAGGTTTCCCTAGGTGGCGGCTGAGCTACAGGCCAAAATCTACAGGTAGGCACTTTGCAAAAAACACCTCTGCTTTCCTTCAAAAATTTGGCTGTGTCCACGTTGCGCTTTGGGGCGTTTCCTGTCGCGGGCGCTAGGACTACCCACATAAGTGAGGTATCATTTTTATCGGGAGACGTGGGGGAACGCTGGGTGGAAGGAAATTTGTGGCTCCTCTCAGATTCTAGAACTTTCTGCCACAGAAATGTGAGGAACATGTGTTTTTTTAGCCAAATTTTGAGGTTTGCAAAGGATTCTGGGTAACAGAACCTGGTCCGAGCCACACAAGTCACCCCATCTTGGATTCCCCTAGGTCTCTAGTTTTCAGAAAAGCAAAGGTTTGGTAGGCTTCCCTAGGTGGCGGCTGAGCTACAGGCCAAAATCTACAGGAAGGCACTTTGCAAAAAACACCTCTGTTTTCCTTCAAAAATTTGGCTGTGTCCACGTTGCGCTTTGGGGCGTTTCCTGTCGCGGGCGCTAGGCCTACCCACACAAGTGAGGTATCATTTTTATCGGGAGACGTGGGGGAACGCTGGGTGGAAGGAAATTTGTGGCTCCTCTCAGATTCTAGAACTTTCTGCCACAGAAATGTGAGGAACATGTGTTTTTTTAGCCAAATTTTTAGGTTTGCAAACGATTCTGGGTAAAAGAACCTGGTCCCAGCCACACAAGTCACCCCATCTTGGATTCCCCTAGGTCTCTAGTTTTCAGAAATGCACAGGTTTGGTAGGTTTCCCTACGTGGCGGTTGAGCTACAGGCCAAAATCTACAGATAGGCACTTTGCAAAACCACCTCTGTTTTCCTTCAAAAATTTGGCTGTGTCCACGTTGCGCTTTGGGGCGTTTCCTGTCGCGGGCGCTAGGCCTACCCACACAAGTGAAGTATCATTTTTATCGGGAGACTTGGGGGAACGCTGGGTGAGAAGGAAATTTGTGGCTCCTCTCAGATTCCAGAACTTTCTGCCACAGAAATGTGAGGAACATGTGTTTTTTAAGCCAAATTTTTAGGTTTGCAAAGGATTCTGGGTAACAGAACCTGGTCCCAGCCACACAAGTCACCCCATCTTGGATTCCCCTAGGTCTCTAGTTTTCAGAAATGCACAGGTTTGGTAGGTTTCCACAGGTGGTGGCTGAGCTACAGGCCAAAATCTACAGGTAGGCACTTTGCAAAAAACACCTCTGCTTTCCTTCAAAAATTTGGCTGTGTCCACGTTGCGCTTTGGGGCGTTTCCTGTCGCGGGCGCTAGGACTACCCACATAAGTGAGGTATCATTTTTATCGGGAGACGTGGGGGAACGCTGGGTGGAAGGAAATTTGTGGCTCCTCTCAGATTCTAGAACTTTCTGCCACAGAAATGTGAGGAACATGTGTTTTTTTAGCCAAATTTTGAGGTTTGCAAAGGATTCTGGGTAACAGAACCTGGTCCGAGCCACACAAGTCACCCCATCTTGGATTCCCCTAGGTCTCTAGTTTTCAGAAAAGCACAGGTTTGGTTGGTTTCCCTAGGTGGCGGCTGAGCTACTGGCCAAAATCTACAGGAAGGCACTTTGCAAAAAACACCTCTGTTTTCCTTCATAAATTTGATAGTGTCCACGTTGCTCTTTGGGGCGTTTCCTGTCGCGGGCGCTAGGCCTACCCACACAAGTGAGGTATCATTTTTATCGGGAGACGTGGGGGAACGCTGTGTGGAAGGAAATTTGTGGCTCCTCTCAGATTCCAGAACTTTCTGCCACAGAAATGTGAGGAACATGTGTTTTTTTAGCCAAATTTTGAGGTTTGCAAAGGATTCTGGGTAAAAGAACCTGGTCCCAGCCACACAAGTCACCCCATCTTGGATTCCCCTAGGTCTCTAGTTTTCAGAAATGCACAGGTTTGGTAGGTTTCCCTAGGTGGCGGCTGAGCTACAGGCCAAAATCTACAGGTAGGCACTTTGCAAAAAACACCTCTGTTTTCCTTCCAAAATTTGGCTGTGTCCACGTTGCGCTTTGGGGCATTTCCTGTCGCGGGCGCTAGGCCTACACACACAAGTGAGGTATCATTTTTATCGGGAGTCGTGGGGGAACGCTGGGTGGAAGAAAATTTGTGGCTCCTCTCAGATTCTAGAACTTTCTGCCACAGAAATGTGAGGAACATGTGTTTTTTTAGCCAAATTTTGAGGTTTGCGAAGGATTCTGGGTAACAGAACCTGGTCCGAGCCACACAAGTCACCCCATCTTGGATTCCCATAGGTCTCTAGTTTTCAGAAATGCACAGGTTTGGTAGGTTTCCCTTGGTGGCGGCTGAGCTACAGGCCAAAATCTACAGGTAGGCACTTTGCAAAAAACACCTCTGTTTTCCTTCAAAAATTTGGCTGTGTCCACGTTGCGCTTTCGGGCGTTTCCTGTCGCGGGCGCTAGGCCTACCCACATAAGTGAGGTATCATTTTTATCGGGAGACGTGGTGGAACGCTGGGTGGAAGGAAATTTGTGGCTCCTCTCAGATTCTAGAACTTTCTGCCACAGAAATGTGAGGAACATGTGTTTTTTTAGCCAAATTTTGAGGTTTGCAAAGGATTCTGGGTAACAGAACCTGGTCCCAGCCACACAAGTCACCCCATCTTGGATTCCCCTAGGTTTCTAGTTTTCAGAAATGCACAGCTTTGGTAGGTTTCCCTAGGTGGCGGTTGAGCTACAGGCCAAAATCTACAGATAGGCACTTTGCAAAAACCACCTCTGTTTTCCTTCAAAAATTTGGCTGTGTCCACGTTGCGCTTTGGGGCGTTTCCTGTCGCGGGCGCTAGGCCTACCCACACAAGTGAAGTATCATTTTTATCGGGAGACTTGGGGGAACGCTGGGTGGAAGGAAATTTGTGGCTCCTCTCAGATTCCAGAACTTTCTGCCACAGAAATGTGAGGAACATGTGTTTTTTAAGCCAAATTTTGAGGTTTGCAAAGGATTCTGGGTAACAGAACCTGGTCCCAGCCACACAAGTCACCCCATCTTGGATTCCCGTAGGTCTCTAGTTTTCAGAAATGCACAGGTTTGGTAGGTTTCCCTAGGTGGCGGCTGAGCTACAGGCCAAAATCTACAGGTAGGCACTTTGCAAAAAACACCTCTGCTTTCCTTCAAAAATTTGGCTGTGTCCACGTTGCGCTTTGGGGCGTTTCCTGTCGCGGGCGCTAGGACTACCCACATAAGTGAGGTATCATTTTTATCGGGAGACGTGGGGGAACGCTGGGTGGAAGGAAATTTGTGGCTCCTCTCAGATTCTAGAACTTTCTGCCACAGAAATGTGAGGAACATGTGTTTTTTTAGCCAAATTTTGAGGTTTGCAAAGGATTCTGGGTAACAGAACCTGGTCCGAGCCACACAAGTCACCCCATCTTGGATTCCCATAGGTCTCTAGTTTTCAGAAAAGCACAGGTTTGGTAGGTTTCCCTAGGTGGCGGCTGAGCTACAGGCCAAAATCTACAGGAAGGCACTTTGCAAAAAACACCTCTGTTTTCCTTCAAAAATTTGGCTGTGTCCACGTTGCTATTTGGGGCGTTTCCTGCGCGGGCGCTAGGCCTACCCACACAAGTGAGGTATCATTTTTATCGGGAGACGTGGGGGAACGCTGTGTGGAAGGAAATTTGTGGCTCCTCTCAGATTCCAGAACTTTCTGCCACAGAAATGTGAGGAACATGTGTTTTTTTAGCCAAATTTTGAGGTTTGCAAAGGATTCTGGGTAAAAGAACCTGGTCCCAGCCACACAAGTCACCCCATCTTGGATTCCCCTAGGTCTCTAGTTTTCAGAAATGCACAGGTTTGGTAGGTTTCCCTAGGTGGCGGCTAAGCTACAGGCCAAAATCTACAGGTAGGCACTTTGCAAAAAACACCTCTATTTTCCTTCCAAAATTTGGCTGTGTCCACGTTGCGCTTTGGGGCATTTCCTGTCGCGGGCGCTAGGCCTACACACACAAGTGAGGTATCATTTTTATCGGGAGTCGTGGGGGAACGCTGGGTGGAAGGAAATTTGTGGCTCCTCTCAGATTCTAGAACTTTCTGCCACAGAAATGTGAGGAACATGTGTTTTTTTAGCCAAATTTTGAGGTTTGCGAAGGATTCTGGGTAACAGAACCTGGTCCGAGCCACACAAGTCACCCCATCTTGGATTCCCATAGGTCTCTAGTTTTCAGAAATGCACAGGTTTGGTAGGTTTCCCTTGGTGGCGGCTGAGCTACAGGCCAAAATCTACAGGTAGGCACTTTGCAAAAAACACCTCTGTTTTCCTTCAAAAATTTGGCTGTGTCCATGTTGCGCTTTGGGGCGTTTCCTGTCGCGGGCGCTAGGCCTACCCACATAAGTGAGGTATCATTTTTATCGGGAGACTTGGTGGAACGCTGGGTGGAAGGAAATTTGTGGCTCCTCTCAGATTCTAGAACTTTCTGCCACAGAAATGTGAGGAACATGTGTTTTTTTAGCCAAATTTTGAGGTTTGCAAAGGATTCTGGGTAACAAAACCTGGTCCGAATCCACACAAGCCACACCATCTTGGATTCCCCTAGGTCTCTAGTTTTCAGAAATGCACAGGTTTGGTAGGTTTCCCTAGGTGGCGGCTGAGCTACAGGCCAAAATCTCCAGGTAGGCACTTTGCAAAAAACACCTCTGTTTTCCTTCAAAAATTTGGCTGTGTCCACGTTGCGCTTTGGGGCGTTTCCTGTCGCGGGCGCTAGGCCTACCCACACAAGTGAGGTATCATTTTTATCGGGAGACGTGGGGGAACGCTGTGTGGAAGGAAATTTGTGGCTCCTCTCAGATTCCAGAACTTTCTGCCACAGAAATGTGAGGAACATGTGTTTTTTTAGCCAAATTTTGAGGTTTGCAAAGGATTCTGGGTAACAGAACCTGGTCCCAGCCACACAATTCACCCCATATTGGATTCCCCTAGGTCTCTAGTTTTCAGAAATGCACAGGTTTGGTAGGTTTCCCTAGGTGGCGGCTGAGCTACAGGCCAAAATCTACAGGTAGTCACTTTGCAAAAAACACCTCTGTTTTCCTTCAAAAATTTGGCTGTGTCCACGTTGCGCTTTGGGGCATTTCCTGTCGCGGGCGCTAGGCCTACCCACACAAGTGAGGTATCATTTTTATCGGGAGTCGTGGGGGAACACTGGGTGGAAGGAAATTTGTGGCTCCTCTCAGATTCTAGAACTTTCTGCCACAGAAATGTGAGGAACATGTGTTTTTTTAGCCAAATTTTGAGGTTTGCGAAGGATTCTGGGTAACAGAACCTGGTCCGAGCCACACAAGTCACCCCATCTTGGATTCCCCTAGGTCTCTAGTTTTCAGAAATGCACAGGTTTGGTAGGTTTCCCTAGGTGGCGGCTGATCTACAGGCCAATATCTACAGGTAGGCTCTTTGCAAAAAACACCTCTGTTTTCCTTCAAAAATTTGTCTGTGTCCACGTTGCGCTTTGGGGTGTTTCCTGTCGCGGGCGCTAGGCCTACCCACATAAGTGAGGTATCATTTTTATCGGGAGACATGGGGGAACGCTGGGTGGAAGGAAATTTGTGGCTCCTCTCAGATTCCAGAACTTTCTGCCACAGAAATGTGAGGAACATGTGTTTTTTTAGCCAAATTTTGAGGTTTGCAAAGGATTCTGGGTAACAGAACCTGGTCCCAGCCACACAAGTCACCCCATCTTGGATTCCCCAAGGTCTCTAGTTTTCAGAAATGCACAGGTTTGGTAGGTTTCCCTAGGTGGCGGCTGAGCTACAGGCCAAAATCTACAGGTAGGCACTTTGCAAAAAACACCTCTGTTTTCCTTCAAAAATGTGGCTGTGTCCACGTTGCGCTTTGGGGCGTTTCCTGTCGCGGGCGCTAGGCCTACCCACATAAGTGAGGTATCATTTTTATCGGGAGACGTGGGGGAACTCTGGGTGGAAGGAAATTTGTGGCTCCTCTCAGATTCTAGAACTTTCTGCCACAGAAATGTGAGGAACATGTGTTTTTTTAGCCAAATTTTGAGGTTTGCAAAGGATTCTGGGTCACAGAACCTGGTCCGAGCCACACAAGTCACCCCATCTTGGATTCCCCTAGGTCTCTAGTTTTCAGAAATGCACAGGTTTGGTAGGTTTCCCTAGGTGGCGGCTGAGCTACAGGCCAAAATCTACAGGTAGGCACTTTGCAAAAAACACCTCTGTTTTCCTTAAAAAATTTGGCTGTGTCCACGTTGCGCTTTGGGGCGTTTCCTGTCGCGGGCGCTAGGCCTACCCACACAAGTGAGGTATCATTTTTATCGGGAGACGTGGGGGAACGCTGGGTGGAAGGAAATTTGTGGCTCCTCTCAGATTCCAGAACTTTCTGCCACAGAAATGTGAGGAACATGTGTTTTTTTAGCCAAATTTTGAGGTTTGCAAAGAATTCTGGGTAACAGAACCTGGTCCCAGCCACAAAAGTCACCCCATCTTGGATTCCCCTAGGTCTCTAGTTTTCAGAAATGCACAGGTTTGGTAGGTTTCCCTAGGTGGCGGCTGAGCTACAGGCCAAAATCTACAGGTAGGCACTTTGCAAAAAACACCTCTGTTTTCCTTCAAATATTTGGCTGTTTCCACGTTGCGGTTTGGGGCGTTTCCTGTCGCGGGCGCTAGGCCTACCCACATAAGTGAGGTATCATTTTTATCGGGAGACGTGGGGGAACGCTGGGTGGAAAGAAATTTGTTGCTCCTCTCAGATTCTAGAACTTTCTGCCACAGAAATGTGAGGAACATGTGTTTTTTTAGCCAAATTTTGAGGTTTTCAAAGCATTCTGGGTAACAGAACCTGGTCCGAGCCACACAAGTCACCCCATCTTGGATTCCCCTAGGTCTCTAGTTTTCAGAAATGCATAGGTTTGGTAGGTTTCCCTAGGTGGCGGCTGAGCTACAGGCCAAAATCTCCAGGTAGGCACTTTGCAAAAAACACCTCTGTTTTCCTTCAAAAATTTGGCTGTGTCCACGTTGCGCTTTGGGGCGTTTCCTGTCGCGGGCGCTAGGCCTACCCACACAAGTGAGGTATCATTTTTATCGGGAGACCTGGGGGAATGCTGTGTGGAAGGAAATTTGTGGCTC
This sequence comes from Pleurodeles waltl, assembly GCF_031143425.1. Classification (NCBI taxonomy): domain Eukaryota; kingdom Metazoa; phylum Chordata; class Amphibia; order Caudata; family Salamandridae; genus Pleurodeles; species Pleurodeles waltl. Next base: position 381,123,037 of record NC_090437.1, on the reverse strand, counting down.
CTCTCAGATTCCAGCACTTTCTGCCACAGAAATGTGAGGAACATGTGTTTTTTTAGCCTAATTTTGAGGTTTGCAAAGGATTCTGGGTAACAGAACCTGGTCCCAGCCACACAATTCACCCCATATTGGATTCCCCTAGGTCTCTAGTTTTCAGAAATGCACAGGTTTGGTAGGTTTCCCTAGGTGGCGGCTGAGCTACAGGCCAAAATCTACAGGTAGGCACTTTGCAAAAAACACCTCTGTTTTCCTTCAAAAATTTGGCTGTGTCCACGTTGCGCTTTGGGGCATTTCCTGTCGCGGGCGCTAGGCCTACCCACACAAGTGAGGTATCATTTTTATCGGGAGTCGTGGGGGAACACTGGGTGGAAGGAAATTTGTGTCTCCTCTCAGATTCTAGAACTTTCTGCCACAGAAATGTGAGGAACATGTGTTTTTTTAGCCAAATTTTGAGGTTTGCAAAGGATTCTGGGTAACAGAACCTGGTCCGAGCCACACAAGTCACCCCATCTTGGATTCCCCTAGGTCTCTAGTTTTCAGAAATGCACAGGTTTGGTAGGTTTCCCTAGGTGGCGGCTGATCTACAGGCCAATATCTACAGGTAGGCACTTTGCAAAAAACACCTCTGTTTTCCTTCAAAAATTTGTCTGTGTCCACGTTGCGCTTTGGGGTGTTTCCTGTCGCGGGCGCTAGGCCTACCCACATAAGTGAGGTATCATTTTTATCGGGAGACATGGGGGAACGCTGGGTGGAAGGAAATTTGTGGCTCCTCTCAGATTCCAGAACTTTCTGCCACAGAAATGTGAGGAACATGTGTTTTTTTAGCCAAATTTTGAGGTTTGCAAAGGATTCTGGGTAACAGAACCTGGTCCCAGCCACACAAGTCACCCCATCTTGGATTCCCCAAGGTCTCTAGTTTTCAGAAATGCACAGGTTTGGTAGGTTTCCCTAGGTGGCGGCTGAGCTACAGGCCAAAATCTACAGGTAGGCACTTTGCAAAAAACACCTCTGTTTTCCTTCAAAAATTTGGCTGTGTCCACGTTGCGCTTTGGGGCGTTTCCTGTCGCGGGCGCTAGGCCTACCCACATAAGTGAGGTATCATTTTTATCGGGTGACGTGGGGGAACTCTGGGTGGAAGGAAATTTGTGGCTCCTCTCAGATTCTAGAACTTTCTGCCACAGAAATGTGAGGAACATGTGTTTTTTTAGCCAAATTTTGAGGTTTGCAAAGGATTCTGGGTCACAGAACCTGGTCCGAGCCACACAAGTCACCCCATCTTGGATTCCCCTAGGTCTCTAGTTTTCAGAAATGCACAGGTTTGGTAGGTTTCCCTAGGTGGCGGCTGAGCTACAGGCCAAAATCTACAGGTAGGCACTTTGCAAAAAACACCTCTGTTTTCCTTAAAAAATTTGGCTGTGTCCACGTTGCGCTTTGGGGCGTTTCCTGTCGCGGGCGCTAGGCCTACCCACACAAGTGAGGTATCATTTTTATCGGGAGACGTGGGGGAACGCTGGGTGGAAGGAAATTTGTGGCTCCTCTCAGATTCCAGAACTTTCTGCCACAGGAATGTGAGGAACATGTGTTTTTTTAGCCAAATTTTGAGGTTTGCAAAGGATTCTGGGTAACAGAACCTGGTCCCAGCCACAAAAGTTACCCCATCTTGGATTCCCCTAGGTCTCTAGTTTTCAGAAATGCACAGGTTTGGTAGGTTTCCCTAGGTGGCGGCTAAGCTACAGGCCAAAATCTACAGGTAGGCACTTTGCAAAAAACACCTCTATTTTCCTTCCAAAATTTGGCTGTGTCCACGTTGCGCTTTGGGGCATTTCCTGTCGCGGGCGCTAGGCCTACACACACAAGTGAGGTATCATTTTTATCGGGAGACATGGGGGAACGCTGGGTGGAAGGAAATTTGTGGCTCCTCTCAGATTCTAGAACTTTCTGCCACAGAAATGTGAGGAACATGTGTTTTTTTAGCCAAATTTTGAGGTTTGCAAAGGATTCTGGGTCACAGAACCTGGTCCGAGCCACACAAGTCACCCCATCTTGGATTCCCCTAGGTCTCTAGTTTTCAGAAATGCACAGGTTTGGTAGGTTTCCCTAGGTGGCGGCTGAGCTACAGGCCAAAATCTACAGGTAGGCACTTTGCAAAAAACACCTCTGTTTTCCTTAAAAAATTTGGCTGTGTCCACGTTGCGCTTTGGGGCGTTTCCTGTCGCGGGCGCTAGGCCTACCCACACAAGTGAGGTATCATTTTTATCGGGAGACGTGGGGGAACGCTGGGTGGAAGGAAATTTGTGGCTCCTCTCAGATTCCAGAACTTTCTGCCACAGAAATGTGAGGAACATGTGTTTTTTTAGCCAAATTTTGAGGTTTGCAAAGGATTCTGGGTAACAGAACCTGGTCCCAGCCACAAAAGTTACCCCATCTTGGATTCCCCTAGGTCTCTAGTTTTCAGAAATGCACAGGTTTGGTAGGTTTCCCTAGGTGGCGGCTGAGCTACAGGCCAAAATCTACAGGTAGGCACTTTGCAAAAAACACCTCTGTTTTCCTTCAAATATTTGGCTGTTTCCACGTTGCGGTTTGGGGCGTTTCCTGTCGCGGGCGCTAGGCCTACCCACATAAGTGAGGTATCATTTTTATCGGGAGACGTGGGGGAACGCTGGGTGGAAGGAAATTTGTGGCTCCTCTCAGATTCTAGAACTTTCTGCCACAGAAATGTGAGGAACATGTGTTTTTTTAGCCAAATTTTGAGGTTTTCAAAGCATTCTGGGTAACAGAACCTGGTCCGAGCCACACAAGTCACCCCATCTTGGATTCCCCTAGGTCTCTAGTTTTCAGAAATGCATAGGTTTGGTAGGTTTCCCTAGGTGGCGGCTGAGCTACAGGCCAAAATCTACAGGTAGGCCCTATGCAAAAAACACCTCTGTTTTCTTGCAAAAATTTGGCCATGTCCACGTTGCGCTTTGAGGCGTTTCCTAACGCGGGCGCTAGGCCTACCCACACAAGTGAGGTATCATTTTTATCGGGAGATGTGGGGGAACGCTGTGTGGAAGGAAATTTGTGGCTCCTCTCAGATTCCAGAACTTTCTGCCACAGAAATGTGAGGGACATGTGTTTTTTTAGCCAAATTTTGAGGTTTGCAAAGGATTCTGGGTAACATAACCTGGTCCCAGCCACACAAGTCACCCAATCTTGGATTCCCCTAGGTCTCTAGTTTTCAGAAATGCACAGGTTTGGTAGGTTTCCCTAGGTGGCGGCTGAGCTACAGGCCAAAATCTACAGGTAGGCACTTTGCAAAAAACACCTCTGTTTTCCTTCAAAAATTTGGCTGTGTCCACGTTGAGCTTTGGGGTGTTTCCTGTCGCGGGCGCTAGGCCTACCCACACAAGTGAGGTATTTTTTTTATCGGGAGACGTGGGGGAACGCTGGGTGGAAGGAAATTTGTGGCTCCTCTCAGATTCCAGAACTTTCTGCCACAGAAATATGAGGAACATGTGTTTTTTTAGCCAAATTTTGAGGTTTGCAAAGGATTCTGGGTAACAGAACCTGGTCCCAGCCACACAAGTCACCCCATCTTGGAATCCCCTAGGTCTCTACTTTTCAGAAATGCACAGGTTTGGTAGGTTTCCCTAGGTGGCGGCTGAGCTACAGGCCAAAATCTACAGGTAGGCACTTTGCAAAAAACACCTCTGTTTACCTTCAAAAATGTGGCAGTGTCCACGTTGCGCTTTGGGGCGTTTCCTGTCGCGGGCGCTAGGCCTACCCACACAAGTGAGGTATCATTTTTATCGGGAGACGTGGGGGAACGCTGGGTGGAAGGAAATTTGTGGCTCCTCTCAGATTCCAGAACTTCCTGCCATAGAAATGTGAGGAACATGTGTTTTTTTAGCCAAATTTTGAGGTTTGCAAAGGATTCTGGATAACAGAACCTGGTCCCAGCCACACAAGTCACCCCATCTTGGATTCCCCTAGGTATCTAGTTTTCAGAAATGCACAGGTTTGGTAGGTTTCCCTAGGTGGCGGCTGAGCTACAGGCCAAAATCTACAGGTAGGCACTTTGCAAAAAGCCCCTCTGTTTACCTTCAAAAATGTGGCTGTGTCCACGTTGCGCTTTGGGGCGTTTCCTGTCGCGGGCGCTAGGCCTACCCACACAAGTGAGGTATCATTTTTATCGGGAGACGTGGGGGAACGCTGGGTGGAAGGAAATTTGTGGCTCCTCTCAGATTCCAGAACTTTCTGCCACAGAAATGTGAGGAACATGTGTTTTTATAGCCAAATTTTGAGGTTTGCAATGGATTCTGGGTAACAGAACCTGGTCCGAGCCACACAAGTCACCCCATCTTGGATTCCCCTTGGTCTCTAGCTTTCAGAAATGCACAGGTTTGGTAGGTTTCCCTAGGTGGCGGCTGAGCTACAGGCCAAAATCTACAGGTAGGCACTTGGCAAAAAAACACCTCTGTTTTCCTTCAAAGATTTGGCTGTGCCCACGTTGCGCTTTGGGGCATTTCCTGTCGCGGGCGCTAGGCCTACCCACACAAGTGAGGTATCATTTTTATCGGGAGACGTGGGGGAACGCTGGGTGGAAGGAAATTTGTGGCTCCTCTCAGATTCTAGAACTTTCTGCCACAGAAATGTGAGGAACCTGTGTTTTTTTAGCCAAATTTTGAGGTTTGCAAAGGATTCTGGGTAACAAAACCTGGTCCGAGCCACACAAGTCACACCATCTTGGATTCCCCTAGGTCTCTAGTTTTCAGAAATGTACAGGTTTGGTAGGTTTCCCTAGGTGGCGGCTGAGCTACAGGCCAAAATCTCCAGGTAGGCACTTTGCAAAAAACACCTCTGTTTTCCTTCAAAAATTTGGCTGTGTCCACGTTGCGCTTTGGGGCGTTTCCTGTCGCGGGCGCTAGGCCTACCCACACAAGTGAGGTATCATTTTTATCGGGAGACGTGGGGGAACGCTGTGTGGAAGGAAATTGGTGGCTCCTCTCAGATTCCAGAACTTTCTGCCACAGAAATGTGAGGAACATGTGTTTTTTTAGCCAAATTTTGAGGTTTGCAAAGGATTCTGGGTAACAGAACCTGGTCCCAGCCACACAAGTCACCCCATCTTGGATTCCCCTAGGTCTCTAGTTTTCAGAAATGCACAGGTTTGGTAGGTTTCCCTAGGTGGCGGCTGAGCTACAGGCCAAAATCTACAGGTAGGCACTTTGCAAAAAACACCTCTGTTTTCCTTCAAAAATGTGGCTGTGTCCACGTTGCGCTTTGGGGCGTTTCCTGTCGCGGGCGCTAGGCCTACCCACACAAGTGAGGTATCATTTTTATCGGGAGACGTGGGGGAACGCTGGGTGGAAGGAAATTTGTGGCTCCTCTCATATTCCAGAACTTTCTGCCACAGAAATGTGAGGAACATGTGTTTTTTTAGCCAAATTTTGAGGTTTGCAAAGGATTCTGGGTAACAGAACCTGGTCCCAGCCACAAAAGTCACCCCATCTTGGATTCCCCTAGGTCTCTAGTTTTCAGAAATGCACAGGTTTGGTAGGTTTCCCTAGGTGGCGGCTGAGCTACAGGACAAAATCTACAGGTAGGCACTTTGCAAAAAACACCTCTGTTTTCCTTCAAATATTTGGCTGTTTCCACGTTGCGGTTTGGGGCGTTTCCTGTCGCGGGCGCTAGGCCTACCCACATAAGTGAGGTATCATTTTTATCGGGAGACGTGGGGGAACGCTGGGTGGAAGGAAATTTGTGGCTCCTCTCAGATTCTAGAACTTTCTGCCACAGAAATGTGAGGAACATGTGTTTTTTTAGCCAAATTTTGAGGTTTTCAAAGCATTCTGGGTAACAGAACCTGGTCCGAGCCACACAAGTCACCCCATCTTGGATTCCCCTAGGTCTCTAGTTTTCAGAAATGCATAGGTTTGGTAGGTTTCCCTAGGTGGCGGCTGAGCTACAGGCCAAAATCTACAGGTAGGCCCTTTGCAAAAAACACCTCTGTTTTCTTGCAAAAATTTGGCCATGTCCACGTTGCGCTTTGGGGCGTTTCCTAACGCGGGCGCTAGGCCTACCCACACAAGTGAGGTATCATTTTTATCGGGAGATGTGGGGGAACGCTGTGTGGAAGGAAATTTGTGGCTCCTCTCAGATTCCAGAACTTTCTGCCACAGAAATGTGAGGAACATGTGTTTTTTTAGCCAAATTTTGAGGTTTGCAAAGGATTCTGGGTAACATAACCTGGTCCCAGCCACACAAGTCACCCAATCTTGGATTCCCCTAGGTCTCTAGTTTTCAGAAATGCACAGGTTTGGTAGGTTTCCCTAGGTGGCGGCTGAGCTACAGGCCAAAATCTACAGGTAGGCACTTTGCAAAAAACACCTCTGTTTTCCTTCAAAAATTTGGCTGTGTCCACGTTGCGCTTTGGGGTGTTTCCTGTCGCGGGCGCTAGGCCTACCCACACAAGTGAGGTATTTTTTTTATCGGGAGACGTGGGGGAACGCTGGGTGGAAGGAAATTTGTGGCTCCTCTCAGATTCCAGAACTTTCTGCCACAGAAATATGAGGAACATGTGATTTTTTAGCCAAATTTTGAGGTTTGCAAAGGATTCTGGGTAACAGAACCTGGTCCCAGCCACACAAGTCACCCCATCTTGGAATCCCCTAGGTCTCTAGTTTTCAGAAATGCACAGGTTTGGTAGGTTTCCCTAGGTGGCGGCTGAGCTACAGGCCAAAATCTACAGGTAGGCACTTTGCAAAAAACACCTTTGTTTACCTTCAAAAATGTGGCAGTGTCCACGTTGCGCTTTGGGGCGTTTCCTGTCGCGGGCGCTAGGCCTACCCACACAAGTGAGGTATCATTTTTATCGGGAGACGTGGGGGAACGCTGGGTGGAAGGAAATTTGTGGCTCCTCTCAGATTCTAGAACTTTCTGCCACAGAAATGTGAGGAACATGTGTTTTTTTAGCCAAATTTTGAGGTTTGCAAAGGATTCTGGGTAACAGAACCTGGTCCCAGCCACAAAAGTCACCCCATCTTAGATTCCCCTAGGTCTCTAGTTTTCAGAAATGCACAGGTTTGGTAGGTTTCCCTAGGTGGCGGCTGAGCTACAGGCCAAAATCTACAGGTAGGCACTTTGCAAAAAACACCTCTGTTTTCCTTCAAATATTTGGCTGTTTCCACGTTGCGGTTTGGGGCGTTTCCTGTCGCGGGCGCTAGGCCTACCCACATAAGTGAGGTATCATTTTTATCGGGAGACGTGGGGGAACGCTGGGTGGAAGGAAATTTGTGGCTCCTCTCAGATTCTAGAACTTTCTGCCACAGAAATGTGAGGAACATGTGTTTTTTTAGCCAAATTTTGAGGTTTTCAAAGCATTCTGGGTAACAGAACCTGGTCCGAGCCACACAAGTCACCCCATCTTGGATTCCCCTAGGTCTCTAGTTTTCAGAAATGCATAGGTTTGGTAGGTTTCCCTAGGTGGCGGCTGAGCTACAGGCCAAAATCTACAGGTAGGCCCTTTGCAAAAAACACCTCTGTTTTCTTGCAAAAATTTGGCCATGTCCACGTTGCGCTTTGGGGCGTTTCCTAACGCGGGCGCTAGGCCTACCCACACAAGTGAGGTATCATTTTTATCGGGAGATGTGGGGGAACGCTGTGTGGAAGGAAATTTGTGGCTCCTCTCAGATTCCAGAACTTTCTGCCACAGAAATGTGAGGAACATGTGTTTTTTTAGCCAAATTTTGAGGTTTGCAAAGGATTCTGGGTAACATAACCTGGTCCCAGCCACACAAGTCACCCAATCTTGGATTCCCCTAGGTCTCTAGTTTTCAGAAATGCACAGGTTTGGTAGGTTTCCCTAGGTGGCGGCTGAGCTACAGGCCAAAATCTACAGGTAGGCACTTTGCAAAAAACACCTCTGTTTTCCTTCAAAAATTTGGCTGTGTCCACGTTGCGCTTTGGGGTGTTTCCTGTCGCGGGCGCTAGGCCTACCCACACAAGTGAGGTATTTTTTTTATCGGGAGACGTGGGGGAACGCTGGGTGGAAGGAAATTTGTGGCTCCTCTCAGATTCCAGAACTTTCTGCCACAGAAATATGAGGAACATGTGTTTTTTTAGCCAAATTTTGAGGTTTGCAAAGGATTCTGGGTAACAGAACCTGGTCCCAGCCACACAAGTCACCCCATCTTGGAATCCCCTAGGTCTCTAGTTTTCAGAAATGCACAGGTTTGGTAGGTTTCCCTAGGTGGCGGCTGAGCTACAGGCCAAAATCTACAGGTAGGCACTTTGCAAAAAACACCTCTGTTTACCTTCAAAAATGTGGCAGTGTCCACGTTGCGCTTTGGGGCGTTTCCTGTCGCGGGCGCTAGGCCTACCCACACAAGTGAGGTATCATTTTTATCGGGAGACGTGGGGGAACGCTGGGTGGAAGGAAATTTGTGGCTCCTCTCAGATTCCAGAACTTCCTGCCATAGAAATGTGAGGAACATGTGTTTTTTTAGCCAAATTTTGAGGTTTGCAAAGGATTCTGGGTAACAGAACCTGGTCCCAGCCACACAAGTCACCCCATCTTGGATTCCCCTAGGTATCTAGTTTTCAGAAATGCACAGGTTTGGTAGGTTTCCCTAGGTGGCGGCTGAGCTACAGGCCAAAATCTACAGGTAGGCACTTTGCAAAAAGCCCCTCTGTTTACCTTCAAAAATGTGGCTGTGTCCACGTTGCGCTTTGGGGCGTTTCCTGTCGCGGGCGCTAGGCCTACCCACACAAGTGAGGTATCATTTTTATCGGGAGACGTGGGGGAACGCTGGGTGGAAGGAAATTTGTGGCTCCTCTCAGATTCCAGAACTTTCTGCCACAGAAATGTGAGGAACATGTGTTTTTATAGCCAAATTTTGAGGTTTGCAAAGGATTCTGGGTAACAGAACCTGGTCCGAGCCACACAAGTCACCCCATCTTGGATTCCCCTAGGTCTCTAGCTTTCAGAAATGCACAGGTTTGGTAGGTTTCCCTAGGTGGCGGCTGAGCTACAGGCCAAAATCTACAGGTAGGCACTTTGCAAAAAACACCTCTGTTTTCCTTCAAAGATTTGGCTGTGCCCACGTTGCGCTTTGGGGCATTTCCTGTCGCGGGCGCTAGGCCTACCCACACAAGTGAGGTATCATTTTTATCGGGAGACGTGGGGGAACGCTGGGTGGAAGGAAATTTGTGGCTCCTCTCAGATTCTAGAACTTTCTGCCACAGAAATGTGAGGAACCTGTGTTTTTTTAGCCAAATTTTGAGGTTTGCAAAGGATTCTGGGTAACAAAACCTGGTCCGAGCCACACAAGTCACACCATCTTGGATTCCCCTAGGTCTCTAGTTTTCAGAAATGTACAGGTTTGGTAGGTTTCCCTAGGTGGCGGCTGAGCTACAGGACAAAATCTCCAGGTAGGCACTTTGCAAAAAACACCTCTGTTTTCCTTCAAAAATTTGGCTGTGTCCACGTTGCGCTTTGGGGCGTTTCCTGTCGCGGGCGCTAGGCCTACCCACACAAGTGAGGTATCATTTTTATCGGGAGACGTGGGGGAACGCTGTGTGGAAGGAAATTGGTGGCTCCTCTCAGATTCCAGAACTTTCTGCCACAGAAATGTGAGGAACATGTGTTTTTTTAGCCAAATTTTGAGGTTTGCAAAGGATTCTGGGTAACAGAACCTGGTCCCAGCCAAACAAGTCACCCCATCTTGGATTCCCCTAGGTCTCTAGTTTTTAGAAATGCACAGGTTTGGTAGGTTTCCCTAGGTGGCGGCTGAGCTACAGGCCAAAATCTACAGGTAGGCACTTTGCAAAAAACACCTCTGTTTTCCTTCAAAAATTTGGCTGTGTCCACGTTGCGCTTTGGGGTGTTTCCTGTTGCGGGCGCTAGGCCTACCCACACAAGTGAGGTATCATTTTTATCGGGAGACGTGGGGGAACGCTGTGTCATAGGAAATTTGTGGCTCCTCTCAGATTCCAGAACTTTCTGCCACAGAAATGTGAGGAACATGTGTTTTTTTAGCCAAATTTTGAGGTTTGCAAAGGATTCTGGGTAACAGAACCTGGTCCCAGCCACACAAGTCACCCCATATTGGATTCCCCTAGGTCTCTAGTTTTCAGAAATGCACAGGTTTGGTAGGTTTCCCTAGGTGGCGGCTGAGCTACAGGCCAAAATCTACAGGTAGGCACTTTGCAAAAAACACCTCTGTTTTCCTTAAAAAATTTGGCTGTGTCCACGTTGCGCTTTGGGGCGTTTCCTGTCGCGGGCGCTAGGCCTACCCACACAAGTGAGGTATTTTTTTTATCGGGAGACGTGGGGGAACGCTGGGTGGAAGGAAATTTGTGGCTCCTCTCAGATTCCAGAACTTTCTGCCACAGAAATATGAGGAACATGTGTTTTTTTAGCCAAATTTTGAGGTTTGCAAAGGATTCTGGGTAACAGAACCTGGTCCCAGCCACACAAGTCACCCCATCTTGGAATCCCCTAGGTCTCTAGTTTTCAGAAATGCACAGGTTTGGTAGGTTTCCCTAGGTGGCGGCTGAGCTACAGGCCAAAATCTACAGGTAGGCACTTTGCAAAAAACACCTCTGTTTTCTTTCAAAAATGTGGCTGTGTCCACGTTGCGCTTTGGGGCGTTTCCTGTCACGGGCGCTAGGCCTACCCACTCAAGTGAGGTATCATTTTTATCGGGAGACGTGGGGGAACGCTGGGTGGAAGGAAATTTGTGGCTCCTCTCAGATTCCAGAACTTCCTGCCACAGAAATGTGAGGAACATGTGTTTTTTTAGCCAAATTTTGAGGTTTGCAAAGGATTCTGGGTCACAGAACCTGGTCCGAGCCACACAAGTCACCCCATCTTGGATTCCCCTAGGTCTCTAGTTTTCAGAAATGCACAGGTTTGGTAGGTTTCCCTAGGTGGCGGCTGAGCTACAGGCCAAAATCTACAGGTAGGCACTTTGCAAAAAACACCTCTGTTTTCCTTAAAAAATTTGGCTGTGTCCACGTTGCGCTTTGGGGCGTTTCCTGTCGCGGGCGCTAGGCCTACCCACACAAGTGAGGTATCATTTTTATCGGGAGACGTGGGGGAACGCTGGGTGGAAGGAAATTTGTGGCTCCTCTCAGATTCCAGAACTTTCTGCCACAGAAATGTGAGGAACATGTGTTTTTTTAGCCAAATTTTGAGGTTTGCAAAGGATTCTGGGTAACAGAACCTGGTCCCAGCCACAAAAGTTACCCCATCTTGGATTCCCCTAGGTCTCTAGTTTTCAGAAATGCACAGGTTTGGTAGGTTTCCCTAGGTGGCGGCTAAGCTACAGGCCAAAATCTACAGGTAGGCACTTTGCAAAAAACACCTCTATTTTCCTTCCAAAATTTGGCTGTGTCCACGTTGCGCTTTGGGGCATTTCCTGTCGCGGGCGCTAGGCCTACACACACAAGTGAGGTATCATTTTTATCGGGAGACATGGGGGAACGCTGGGTGGAAGGAAATTTGTGGCTCCTCTCAGATTCTAGAACTTTCTGCCACAGAAATGTGAGGAACATGTGTTTTTTTAGCCAAATTTTGAGGTTTGCAAAGGATTCTGGGTCACAGAACCTGGTCCGAGCCACACAAGTCACCCCATCTTGGATTCCCCTAGGTCTCTAGTTTTCAGAAATGCACAGGTTTGGTAGGTTTCCCTAGGTGGCGGCTGAGCTACAGGCCAAAATCTACAGGTAGGCACTTTGCAAAAAACACCTCTGTTTTCCTTAAAAAATTTGGCTGTGTCCACGTTGCGCTTTGGGGCGTTTCCTGTCGCGGGCGCTAGGCCTACCCACACAAGTGAGGTATCATTTTTATCGGGAGACGTGGGGGAACGCTGGGTGGAAGGAAATTTGTGGCTCCTCTCAGATTCCAGAACTTTCTGCCACAGAAATGTGAGGAACATGTGTTTTTATAGCCAAATTTTGAGGTTTGCAAAGGATTCTGGGTAACAGAACCTGGTCCGAGCCACACAAGTCACCCCATCTTGGATTCCCCTAGGTCTCTAGCTTTCAGAAATGCACAGGTTTGGTAGGTTTCCCTAGGTGGCGGCTGAGCTACAGGCCAAAATCTACAGGTAGGCACTTTGCAAAAAACACCTCTGTTTTCCTTCAAAGATTTGGCTGTGCCCACGTTGCGCTTTGGGGTGTTTCCTGTCGCGGGCGCTAGGCCTACCCACACAAGTGAGGTATCATTTTTATCGGGAGACGTGGGGGAACGCTGGGTGGAAGGAAATTTGTGGCTCCTCTCAGATTCTAGAACTTTCTGCCACAGAAATGTGAGGAACCTGTGTTTTTTTAGCCAAATTTTGAGGTTTGCAAAGGATTCTGGGTAACAAAACCTGGTCCGAGCCACACAAGTCACACCATCTTGGATTCCCCTAGGTCTCTAGTTTTCAGAAATGTACAGGTTTGGTAGGTTTCCCTAGGTGGCGGCTGAGCTACAGGACAAAATCTCCAGGTAGGCACTTTGCAAAAAACACCTCTGTTTTCCTTCAAAAATTTGGCTGTGTCCACGTTGCGCTTTGGGGCGTTTCCTGTCGCGGGCGCTAGGCCTACCCACACAAGTGAGGTATCATTTTTATCGGGAGACGTGGGGGAACGCTGTGTGGAAGGAAATTGGTGGCTCCTCTCAGATTCCAGAACTTTCTGCCACAGAATTGTGAGGAACATGTGTTTTTTTAGCCAAATTTTGAGGTTTGCAAAGGATTCTGGGTAACAGAACCTGGTCCCAGCCAAACAAGTCACCCCATCTTGGATTCCCCTAGGTCTCTAGTTTTCAGAAATGCACAGGTTTGGTAGGTTTCCCTAGGTGGCGGCTGAGCTACAGGCCAAAATCTACAGGTAGGCACTTTGCAAAAAACACCTCTGTTTTCCTTCAAAAATTTGGCTGTGTCCACGTTGCGCTTTGGGGTGTTTCCTGTTGCGGGCGCTAGGCCTACCCACACAAGTGAGGTATCATTTTTATCGGGAGACGTGGGGGAACGCTGTGTCATAGGAAATTTGTGGCTCCTCTCAGATTCCAGAACTTTCTGCCACAGAAATGTGAGGAACATGTGTTTTTTTAGCCAAATTTTGAGGTTTGCAAAGGATTCTGGGTAACAGAACCTGGTCCCAGCCACACAAGTCACCCCATATTGGATTCCCCTAGGTCTCTAGTTTTCAGAAATGCACAGGTTTGGTAGGTTTCCCTAGGTGGCGGCTAAGCTACAGGCCAAAATCTACAGGTAGGCACTTTGCAAAAAACACCTCTGTTTTCCTTCAAAAATTTGGCTGTGTCCACATTGCGCTTTGCAGCATTTCCTGTCGCGGGCGCTAGGCCTACCCACACAAGTGAGGTATCATTTTTTTCGGGAGTCGTGGGGGAACGCTGGGTGGAAGGAAATTTGTGGCTCCTCTCAGATTCCAGAACTTTCTGCCACAGAAATGTGAGGAACATGTGTTTTTTTAGCCAAATTTTGAGGTTTGCAAAGGATTCTGGGTAACAAAACCTGGTCCGAGCCACACAAGTCACACCATCTTGGATTCCCCTAGGTCTCTAGTTTTCAGAAATGCACAGGTTTGGTAGGTTTCCCTAGGTGGCGGCTGAGCTACAGGCCAAAATCTACAGGTAGGCACTTTGCAAAAAACACCTCTGTTTTCCTTCAAAAATTTGGCTGTGTCCACGTTGCGCTTTGGGGTGTTTCCTGTCGCGGGCGCTAGGCCTACCCACACAAGTGAGGTATTTTTTTTATCGGGAGACGTGGGGGAACGCTGGGTGGAAGGAAATTTGTGGCTCCTCTCAGATTCCAGAACTTTCTGCCACAGAAATATGAGGAACATGTGTTTTTTTAGCCAAATTTTGAGGTTTGCAAAGGATTCTGGGTAACAGAACCTGGTCCCAGCCACACAAGTCACCCCATCTTGGAATCCCCTAGGTCTCTAGTTTTCAGAAATGCACAGGTTTGGTAGGTTTCCCTAGGTGGCGGCTGAGCTACAGGCCAAAATCTACAGGTAGGCACTTTGCAAAAAACACCTCTGTTTTCTTTCAAAAATGTGGCTGTGTCCACGTTGCGCTTTGGGGCGTTTCCTGTCACGGGCGCTAGGCCTACCCACTCAAGTGAGGTATCATTTTTATCGGGAGACGTGGGGGAACGCTGGGTGGAAGGAAATTTGTGGCTCCTCTCAGATTCCAGAACTTCCTGCCACAGAAATGTGAGGAACATGTGTTTTTTTAGCCAAATTTTGAGGTTTGCAAAGGATTCTGGGTCACAGAACCTGGTCCGAGCCACACAAGTCACCCCATCTTGGATTCCCCTAGGTCTCTAGTTTTCAGAAATGCACAGGTTTGGTAGGTTTCCCTAGGTGGCGGCTGAGCTACAGGCCAAAATCTACAGGTAGGCACTTTGCAAAAAACACCTCTGTTTTCCTTAAAAAATTTGGCTGTGTCCACGTTGCGCTTTGGGGCGTTTCCTGTCGCGGGCGCTAGGCCTACCCACACAAGTGAGGTATCATTTTTATCGGGAGACGTGGGGGAACGCTGGGTGGAAGGAAATTTGTGGCTCCTCTCAGATTCCAGAACTTTCTGCCACAGAAATGTGAGGAACATGTGTTTTTTTAGCCAAATTTTGAGGTTTGCAAAGGATTCTGGGTAACAGAACCTGGTCCCAGCCACAAAAGTTACCCCATCTTGGATTCCCCTAGGTCTCTAGTTTTCAGAAATGCACAGGTTTGGTAGGTTTCCCTAGGTGGCGGCTAAGCTACAGGCCAAAATCTACAGGTAGGCACTTTGCAAAAAACACCTCTATTTTCCTTCCAAAATTTGGCTGTGTCCACGTTGCGCTTTGGGGCATTTCCTGTCGCGGGCGCTAGGCCTACACACACAAGTGAGGTATCATTTTTATCGGGAGACATGGGGGAACGCTGGGTGGAAGGAAATTTGTGGCTCCTCTCAGATTCTAGAACTTTCTGCCACAGAAATGTGAGGAACATGTGTTTTTTTAGCCAAATTTTGAGGTTTGCAAAGGATTCTGGGTCACAGAACCTGGTCCGAGCCACACAAGTCACCCCATCTTGGATTCCCCTAGGTCTCTAGTTTTCAGAAATGCACAGGTTTGGTAGGTTTCCCTAGGTGGCGGCTGAGCTACAGGCCAAAATCTACAGGTAGGCACTTTGCAAAAAACACCTCTGTTTTCCTTAAAAAATTTGGCTGTGTCCACGTTGCGCTTTGGGGCGTTTCCTGTCGCGGGCGCTAGGCCTACCCACACAAGTGAGGTATCATTTTTATCGGGAGACGTGGGGGAACGCTGGGTGGAAGGAAATTTGTGGCTCCTCTCAGATTCCAGAACTTTCTGCCACAGAAATGTGAGGAACATGTGTTTTTTTAGCCAAATTTTGAGGTTTGCAAAGGATTCTGGGTAACAGAACCTGGTCCCAGCCACAAAAGTTACCCCATCTTGGATTCCCCTAGGTCTCTAGTTTTCAGAAATGCACAGGTTTGGTAGGTTTCCCTAGGTGGCGGCTGAGCTACAGGCCAAAATCTACAGGTAGGCACTTTGCAAAAAACACCTCTGTTTTCCTTCAAATATTTGGCTGTTTCCACGTTGCGGTTTGGGGCGTTTCCTGTCGCGGGCGCTAGGCCTACCCACATAAGTGAGGTATCATTTTTATCGGGAGACGTGGGGGAACGCTGGGTGGAAGGAAATTTGTGGCTCCTCTCAGATTCTAGAACTTTCTGCCACAGAAATGTGAGGAACATGTGTTTTTTTAGCCAAATTTTGAGGTTTTCAAAGCATTCTGGGTAACAGAACCTGGTCCGAGCCACACAAGTCACCCCATCTTGGATTCCCCTAGGTCTCTAGTTTTCAGAAATGCATAGGTTTGGTAGGTTTCCCTAGGTGGCGGCTGAGCTACAGGCCAAAATCTACAGGTAGGCCCTATGCAAAAAACACCTCTGTTTTCTTGCAAAAATTTGGCCATGTCCACGTTGCGCTTTGAGGCGTTTCCTAACGCGGGCGCTAGGCCTACCCACACAAGTGAGGTATCATTTTTATCGGGAGATGTGGGGGAACGCTGTGTGGAAGGAAATTTGTGGCTCCTCTCAGATTCCAGAACTTTCTGCCACAGAAATGTGAGGGACATGTGTTTTTTTAGCCAAATTTTGAGGTTTGCAAAGGATTCTGGGTAACATAACCTGGTCCCAGCCACACAAGTCACCCAATCTTGGATTCCCCTAGGTCTCTAGTTTTCAGAAATGCACAGGTTTGGTAGGTTTCCCTAGGTGGCGGCTGAGCTACAGGCCAAAATCTACAGGTAGGCACTTTGCAAAAAACACCTCTGTTTTCCTTCAAAAATTTGGCTGTGTCCACGTTGAGCTTTGGGGTGTTTCCTGTCGCGGGCGCTAGGCCTACCCACACAAGTGAGGTATTTTTTTTATCGGGAGACGTGGGGGAACGCTGGGTGGAAGGAAATTTGTGGCTCCTCTCAGATTCCAGAACTTTCTGCCACAGAAATATGAGGAACATGTGTTTTTTTAGCCAAATTTTGAGGTTTGCAAAGGATTCTGGGTAACAGAACCTGGTCCCAGCCACACAAGTCACCCCATCTTGGAATCCCCTAGGTCTCTACTTTTCAGAAATGCACAGGTTTGGTAGGTTTCCCTAGGTGGCGGCTGAGCTACAGGCCAAAATCTACAGGTAGGCACTTTGCAAAAAACACCTCTGTTTACCTTCAAAAATGTGGCAGTGTCCACGTTGCGCTTTGGGGCGTTTCCTGTCGCGGGCGCTAGGCCTACCCACACAAGTGAGGTATCATTTTTATCGGGAGACGTGGGGGAACGCTGGGTGGAAGGAAATTTGTGGCTCCTCTCAGATTCCAGAACTTCCTGCCATAGAAATGTGAGGAACATGTGTTTTTTTAGCCAAATTTTGAGGTTTGCAAAGGATTCTGGGTAACAGAACCTGGTCCCAGCCACACAAGTCACCCCATCTTGGATTCCCCTAGGTATCTAGTTTTCAGAAATGCACAGGTTTGGTAGGTTTCCCTAGGTGGCGGCTGAGCTACAGGCCAAAATCTACAGGTAGGCACTTTGCAAAAAGCCCCTCTGTTTACCTTCAAAAATGTGGCTGTGTCCACGTTGCGCTTTGGGGCGTTTCCTGTCGCGGGCGCTAGGCCTACCCACACAAGTGAGGTATCATTTTTATCGGGAGACGTGGGGGAACGCTGGGTGGAAGGAAATTTGTGGCTCCTCTCAGATTCCAGAACTTTCTGCCACAGAAATGTGAGGAACATGTGTTTTTATAGCCAAATTTTGAGGTTTGCAATGGATTCTGGGTAACAGAACCTGGTCCGAGCCACACAAGTCACCCCATCTTGGATTCCCCTTGGTCTCTAGCTTTCAGAAATGCACAGGTTTGGTAGGTTTCCCTAGGTGGCGGCTGAGCTACAGGCCAAAATCTACAGGTAGGCACTTGGCAAAAAAACACCTCTGTTTTCCTTCAAAGATTTGGCTGTGCCCACGTTGCGCTTTGGGGCATTTCCTGTCGCGGGCGCTAGGCCTACCCACACAAGTGAGGTATCATTTTTATCGGGAGACGTGGGGGAACGCTGGGTGGAAGGAAATTTGTGGCTCCTCTCAGATTCTAGAACTTTCTGCCACAGAAATGTGAGGAACCTGTGTTTTTTTAGCCAAATTTTGAGGTTTGCAAAGGATTCTGGGTAACAAAACCTGGTCCGAGCCACACAAGTCACACCATCTTGGATTCCCCTAGGTCTCTAGTTTTCAGAAATGTACAGGTTTGGTAGGTTTCCCTAGGTGGCGGCTGAGCTACAGGCCAAAATCTCCAGGTAGGCACTTTGCAAAAAACACCTCTGTTTTCCTTCAAAAATTTGGCTGTGTCCACGTTGCGCTTTGGGGCGTTTCCTGTCGCGGGCGCTAGGCCTACCCACACAAGTGAGGTATCATTTTTATCGGGAGACGTGGGGGAACGCTGTGTGGAAGGAAATTGGTGGCTCCTCTCAGATTCCAGAACTTTCTGCCACAGAAATGTGAGGAACATGTGTTTTTTTATCCAAATTTTGAGGTTTGCAAAGGATTCTGGGTAACAGAACCTGGTCCCAGCCACACAAGTCACCCCATCTTGGATTCCCCTAGGTCTCTAGTTTTCAGAAATGCACAGGTTTGGTAGGTTTCCCTAGGTGGCGGCTAAGCTACAGGCCAAAATCTACAGGTAGGCACTTTGCAAAAAACACCTCTGTTTTCCTTCAAAAATTTGGCTGTGTCCACGTTGCGCTTTGCAGCATTTCCTGTCGCGGGCGCTAGGCCTACCCACACAAGTGAGGTATCATTTTTTTCGGGAGTCGTGGGGGAACGCTGGGTGGAAGGAAATTTGTGGCTCCTCTCAGATTCCAGAACTTTCTGCCACAGAAATGTGAGGAACATGTGTTTTTTTAGCCAAATTTTGAGGTTTGCAAAGGATTCTGGGTAACAAAACCTGGTCCGAGCCACACAAGTCACACCATCTTGGATTCCCCTAGGTCTCTAGTTTTCAGAAATGCACAGGTTTGGTAGGTTTCCCTAGGTGGCGGCTGAGCTACAGGCCAAAATCTACAGGTAGGCACTTTGCAAAAAACACCTCTGTTTTCCTTCAAAAATTTGGCTGTGTCCACGTTGCGCTTTGGGGTGTTTCCTGTCGCGGGCGCTAGGCCTACCCACACAAGTGAGGTATTTTTTTTATCGGGAGACGTGGGGGAACGCTGGGTGGAAGGAAATTTGTGGCTCCTCTCAGATTCCAGAACTTTCTGCCACAGAAATATGAGGAACATGTGTTTTTTTAGCCAAATTTTGAGGTTTGCAAAGGATTCTGGGTAACAGAACCTGGTCCCAGCCACACAAGTCACCCCATCTTGGAATCCCCTAGGTCTCTAGTTTTCAGAAATGCACAGGTTTGGTAGGTTTCCCTAGGTGGCGGCTGAGCTACAGGCCAAAATCTACAGGTAGGCACTTTGCAAAAAACACCTCTGTTTTCTTTCAAAAATGTGGCTGTGTCCACGTTGCGCTTTGGGGCGTTTCCTGTCACGGGCGCTAGGCCTACCCACTCAAGTGAGGTATCATTTTTATCGGGAGACG
This sequence comes from Pleurodeles waltl, assembly GCF_031143425.1. Lineage (NCBI taxonomy): Eukaryota > Metazoa > Chordata > Amphibia > Caudata > Salamandridae > Pleurodeles > Pleurodeles waltl. The sequence goes on along the minus strand of NC_090437.1, from coordinate 381,103,920 downwards.
TGGGGGAACGCTGGGTGGAAGGAAATTTGTGGCTCCTCTCAGATTCCAGAACTTCCTGCCACAGAAATGTGAGGAACATGTGTTTTTTTAGCCAAATTTTGAGGTTTGCAAAGGATTCTGGGTCACAGAACCTGGTCCGAGCCACACAAGTCACCCCATCTTGGATTCCCCTAGGTCTCTAGTTTTCAGAAATGCACAGGTTTGGTAGGTTTCCCTAGGTGGCGGCTGAGCTACAGGCCAAAATCTACAGGTAGGCACTTTGCAAAAAACACCTCTGTTTTCCTTAAAAAATGTGGCTGTGTCCACGTTGCGCTTTGGGGCGTTTCCTGTCGCGGGCGCTAGGCCTACCCACACAAGTGAGGTATCATTTTTATCGGGAGACGTGGGGGAACGCTGGGTGGAAGGAAATTTGTGGCTCCTCTCAGATTCCAGAACTTTCTGCCACAGAAATGTGAGGAACATGTGTTTTTTTAGCCAAATTTTGAGGTTTGCAAAGGATTCTGGGTAACAGAACCTGGTCCCAGCCACAAAAGTTACCCCATCTTGGATTCCCCTAGGTCTCTAGTTTTCAGAAATGCACAGGTTTGGTAGGTTTCCCTAGGTGGCGGCTAAGCTACAGGCCAAAATCTACAGGTAGGCACTTTGCAAAAAACACCTCTATTTTCCTTCCAAAATTTGGCTGTGTCCACGTTGCGCTTTGGGGCATTTCCTGTCGCGGGCGCTAGGCCTACACACACAAGTGAGGTATCATTTTTATCGGGAGACATGGGGGAACGCTGGGTGGAAGGAAATTTGTGGCTCCTCTCAGATTCTAGAACTTTCTGCCACAGAAATGTGAGGAACATGTGTTTTTTTAGCCAAATTTTGAGGTTTGCAAAGGATTCTGGGTCACAGAACCTGGTCCGAGCCACACAAGTCACCCCATCTTGGATTCCCCTAGGTCTCTAGTTTTCAGAAATGCACAGGTTTGGTAGGTTTCCCTAGGTGGCGGCTGAGCTACAGGCCAAAATCTACAGGTAGGCACTTTGCAAAAAACACCTCTGTTTTCCTTAAAAAATTTGGCTGTGTCCACGTTGCGCTTTGGGGCGTTTCCTGTCGCGGGCGCTAGGCCTACCCACACAAGTGAGGTATCATTTTTATCGGGAGACGTGGGGGAACGCTGGGTGGAAGGAAATTTGTGGCTCCTCTCAGATTCCAGAACTTTCTGCCACAGAAATGTGAGGAACATGTGTTTTTTTAGCCAAATTTTGAGGTTTGCAAAGGATTCTGGGTAACAGAACCTGGTCCCAGCCACAAAAGTTACCCCATCTTGGATTCCCCTAGGTCTCTAGTTTTCAGAAATGCACAGGTTTGGTAGGTTTCCCTAGGTGGCGGCTGAGCTACAGGCCAAAATCTACAGGTAGGCACTTTGCAAAAAACACCTCTGTTTTCCTTCAAATATTTGGCTGTTTCCACGTTGCGGTTTGGGGCGTTTCCTGTCGCGGGCGCTAGGCCTACCCACATAAGTGAGGTATCATTTTTATCGGGAGACGTGGGGGAACGCTGGGTGGAAGGAAATTTGTGGCTCCTCTCAGATTCTAGAACTTTCTGCCACAGAAATGTGAGGAACATGTGTTTTTTTAGCCAAATTTTGAGGTTTTCAAAGCATTCTGGGTAACAGAACCTGGTCCGAGCCACACAAGTCACCCCATCTTGGATTCCCCTAGGTCTCTAGTTTTCAGAAATGCATAGGTTTGGTAGGTTTCCCTAGGTGGCGGCTGAGCTACAGGCCAAAATCTACAGGTAGGCCCTATGCAAAAAACACCTCTGTTTTCTTGCAAAAATTTGGCCATGTCCACGTTGCGCTTTGAGGCGTTTCCTAACGCGGGCGCTAGGCCTACCCACATAAGTGAGGTATCATTTTTATCGGGAGACGTGGGGGAACGCTGGGTGGAAGGAAATTTGTGGCTCCTCTCAGATTCTAGAACTTTCTGCCACAGAAATGTGAGGAACATGTGTTTTTTTAGCCAAATTTTGAGGTTTGCAAAGGATTCTGGGTAACATAACCTGGTCCCAGCCACACAAGTCACCCAATCTTGGATTCCCCTAGGTCTCTAGTTTTCAGAAATGCACAGGTTTGGTAGGTTTCCCTAGGTGGCGGCTGAGCTACAGGCCAAAATCTACAGGTAGGCACTTTGCAAAAAACACCTCTGTTTTCCTTCAAAAATTTGGCTGTGTCCACGTTGCGCTTTGGGGCGTTTCCTGTCGCGGGCGCTAGGCCTACCCACATAAGTGAGGTATCATTTTTATCGGGAGACGTGGGGGAACTCTGGGTGGAAGGAAATTTGTGGCTCCTCTCAGATTCTAGAACTTTCTGCCACAGAAATGTGAGGAACATGTGTTTTTTTAGCCAAATTTTGAGGTTTGCAAAGGATTCTGGGTCACAGAACCTGGTCCGAGCCACACAAGTCACCCCATCTTGGATTCCCCTAGGTCTCTAGTTTTCAGAAATGCACAGGTTTGGTAGGTTTCCCTAGGTGGCGGCTGAGCTACAGGCCAAAATCTACAGGTAGGCACTTTGCAAAAAACACCTCTGTTTTCCTTAAAAAATTTGGCTGTGTCCACGTTGCGCTTTGGGGCGTTTCCTGTCGCGGGCGCTAGGCCTACCCACACAAGTGAGGTATCATTTTTATCGGGAGACGTGGGGGAACGCTGGGTGGAAGGAAATTTGTGGCTCCTCTCAGATTCCAGAACTTTCTGCCACAGAAATGTGAGGAACATGTGTTTTTTTAGCCAAATTTTGAGGTTTGCAAAGAATTCTGGGTAACAGAACCTGGTCCCAGCCACAAAAGTCACCCCATCTTGGATTCCCCTAGGTCTCTAGTTTTCAGAAATGCACAGGTTTGGTAGGTTTCCCTAGGTGGCGGCTGAGCTACAGGCCAAAATCTACAGGTAGGCACTTTGCAAAAAACACCTCTGTTTTCCTTCAAATATTTGGCTGTTTCCACGTTGCGGTTTGGGGCGTTTCCTGTCGCGGGCGCTAGGCCTACCCACATAAGTGAGGTATCATTTTTATCGGGAGACGTGGGGGAACGCTGGGTGGAAGGAAATTTGTTGCTCCTCTCAGATTCTAGAACTTTCTGCCACAGAAATGTGAGGAACATGTGTTTTTTTAGCCAAATTTTGAGGTTTTCAAAGCATTCTGGGTAACAGAACCTGGTCCGAGCCACACAAGTCACCCCATCTTGGATTCCCCTAGGTCTCTAGTTTTCAGAAATGCATAGGTTTGGTAGGTTTCCCTAGGTGGCGGCTGAGCTACAGGCCAAAATCTCCAGGTAGGCACTTTGCAAAAAACACCTCTGTTTTCCTTCAAAAATTTGGCTGTGTCCACGTTGCGCTTTGGGGCGTTTCCTGTCGCGGGCGCTAGGCCTACCCACACAAGTGAGGTATCATTTTTATCGGGAGACCTGGGGGAATGCTGTGTGGAAGGAAATTTGTGGCTCCTCTCAGATTCCAGCACTTTCTGCCACAGAAATGTGAGGAACATGTGTTTTTTTAGCCTAATTTTGAGGTTTGCAAAGGATTCTGGGTAACAGAACCTGGTCCCAGCCACACAATTCACCCCATATTGGATTCCCCTAGGTCTCTAGTTTTCAGAAATGCACAGGTTTGGTAGGTTTCCCTAGGTGGCGGCTGAGCTACAGGCCAAAATCTACAGGTAGGCACTTTGCAAAAAACACCTCTGTTTTCCTTCAAAAATTTGGCTGTGTCCACGTTGCGCTTTGGGGCATTTCCTGTCGCGGGCGCTAGGCCTACCCACACAAGTGAGGTATCATTTTTATCGGGAGTCGTGGGGGAACACTGGGTGGAAGGAAATTTGTGTCTCCTCTCAGATTCTAGAACTTTCTGCCACAGAAATGTGAGGAACATGTGTTTTTTTAGCCAAATTTTGAGGTTTGCAAAGGATTCTGGGTAACAGAACCTGGTCCGAGCCACACAAGTCACCCCATCTTGGATTCCCCTAGGTCTCTAGTTTTCAGAAATGCACAGGTTTGGTAGGTTTCCCTAGGTGGCGGCTGATCTACAGGCCAATATCTACAGGTAGGCACTTTGCAAAAAACACCTCTGTTTTCCTTCAAAAATTTGTCTGTGTCCACGTTGCGCTTTGGGGTGTTTCCTGTCGCGGGCGCTAGGCCTACCCACATAAGTGAGGTATCATTTTTATCGGGAGACATGGGGGAACGCTGGGTGGAAGGAAATTTGTGGCTCCTCTCAGATTCCAGAACTTTCTGCCACAGAAATGTGAGGAACATGTGTTTTTTTAGCCAAATTTTGAGGTTTGCAAAGGATTCTGGGTAACAGAACCTGGTCCCAGCCACACAAGTCACCCCATCTTGGATTCCCCAAGGTCTCTAGTTTTCAGAAATGCACAGGTTTGGTAGGTTTCCCTAGGTGGCGGCTGAGCTACAGGCCAAAATCTACAGGTAGGCACTTTGCAAAAAACACCTCTGTTTTCCTTCAAAAATTTGGCTGTGTCCACGTTGCGCTTTGGGGCGTTTCCTGTCGCGGGCGCTAGGCCTACCCACATAAGTGAGGTATCATTTTTATCGGGTGACGTGGGGGAACTCTGGGTGGAAGGAAATTTGTGGCTCCTCTCAGATTCTAGAACTTTCTGCCACAGAAATGTGAGGAACATGTGTTTTTTTAGCCAAATTTTGAGGTTTGCAAAGGATTCTGGGTCACAGAACCTGGTCCGAGCCACACAAGTCACCCCATCTTGGATTCCCCTAGGTCTCTAGTTTTCAGAAATGCACAGGTTTGGTAGGTTTCCCTAGGTGGCGGCTGAGCTACAGGCCAAAATCTACAGGTAGGCACTTTGCAAAAAACACCTCTGTTTTCCTTAAAAAATTTGGCTGTGTCCACGTTGCGCTTTGGGGCGTTTCCTGTCGCGGGCGCTAGGCCTACCCACACAAGTGAGGTATCATTTTTATCGGGAGACGTGGGGGAACGCTGGGTGGAAGGAAATTTGTGGCTCCTCTCAGATTCCAGAACTTTCTGCCACAGGAATGTGAGGAACATGTGTTTTTTTAGCCAAATTTTGAGGTTTGCAAAGGATTCTGGGTAACAGAACCTGGTCCCAGCCACAAAAGTTACCCCATCTTGGATTCCCCTAGGTCTCTAGTTTTCAGAAATGCACAGGTTTGGTAGGTTTCCCTAGGTGGCGGCTAAGCTACAGGCCAAAATCTACAGGTAGGCACTTTGCAAAAAACACCTCTATTTTCCTTCCAAAATTTGGCTGTGTCCACGTTGCGCTTTGGGGCATTTCCTGTCGCGGGCGCTAGGCCTACACACACAAGTGAGGTATCATTTTTATCGGGAGACATGGGGGAACGCTGGGTGGAAGGAAATTTGTGGCTCCTCTCAGATTCTAGAACTTTCTGCCACAGAAATGTGAGGAACATGTGTTTTTTTAGCCAAATTTTGAGGTTTGCAAAGGATTCTGGGTCACAGAACCTGGTCCGAGCCACACAAGTCACCCCATCTTGGATTCCCCTAGGTCTCTAGTTTTCAGAAATGCACAGGTTTGGTAGGTTTCCCTAGGTGGCGGCTGAGCTACAGGCCAAAATCTACAGGTAGGCACTTTGCAAAAAACACCTCTGTTTTCCTTAAAAAATTTGGCTGTGTCCACGTTGCGCTTTGGGGCGTTTCCTGTCGCGGGCGCTAGGCCTACCCACACAAGTGAGGTATCATTTTTATCGGGAGACGTGGGGGAACGCTGGGTGGAAGGAAATTTGTGGCTCCTCTCAGATTCCAGAACTTTCTGCCACAGAAATGTGAGGAACATGTGTTTTTTTAGCCAAATTTTGAGGTTTGCAAAGGATTCTGGGTAACAGAACCTGGTCCCAGCCACAAAAGTTACCCCATCTTGGATTCCCCTAGGTCTCTAGTTTTCAGAAATGCACAGGTTTGGTAGGTTTCCCTAGGTGGCGGCTGAGCTACAGGCCAAAATCTACAGGTAGGCACTTTGCAAAAAACACCTCTGTTTTCCTTCAAATATTTGGCTGTTTCCACGTTGCGGTTTGGGGCGTTTCCTGTCGCGGGCGCTAGGCCTACCCACATAAGTGAGGTATCATTTTTATCGGGAGACGTGGGGGAACGCTGGGTGGAAGGAAATTTGTGGCTCCTCTCAGATTCTAGAACTTTCTGCCACAGAAATGTGAGGAACATGTGTTTTTTTAGCCAAATTTTGAGGTTTTCAAAGCATTCTGGGTAACAGAACCTGGTCCGAGCCACACAAGTCACCCCATCTTGGATTCCCCTAGGTCTCTAGTTTTCAGAAATGCATAGGTTTGGTAGGTTTCCCTAGGTGGCGGCTGAGCTACAGGCCAAAATCTACAGGTAGGCCCTATGCAAAAAACACCTCTGTTTTCTTGCAAAAATTTGGCCATGTCCACGTTGCGCTTTGAGGCGTTTCCTAACGCGGGCGCTAGGCCTACCCACACAAGTGAGGTATCATTTTTATCGGGAGATGTGGGGGAACGCTGTGTGGAAGGAAATTTGTGGCTCCTCTCAGATTCCAGAACTTTCTGCCACAGAAATGTGAGGGACATGTGTTTTTTTAGCCAAATTTTGAGGTTTGCAAAGGATTCTGGGTAACATAACCTGGTCCCAGCCACACAAGTCACCCAATCTTGGATTCCCCTAGGTCTCTAGTTTTCAGAAATGCACAGGTTTGGTAGGTTTCCCTAGGTGGCGGCTGAGCTACAGGCCAAAATCTACAGGTAGGCACTTTGCAAAAAACACCTCTGTTTTCCTTCAAAAATTTGGCTGTGTCCACGTTGAGCTTTGGGGTGTTTCCTGTCGCGGGCGCTAGGCCTACCCACACAAGTGAGGTATTTTTTTTATCGGGAGACGTGGGGGAACGCTGGGTGGAAGGAAATTTGTGGCTCCTCTCAGATTCCAGAACTTTCTGCCACAGAAATATGAGGAACATGTGTTTTTTTAGCCAAATTTTGAGGTTTGCAAAGGATTCTGGGTAACAGAACCTGGTCCCAGCCACACAAGTCACCCCATCTTGGAATCCCCTAGGTCTCTACTTTTCAGAAATGCACAGGTTTGGTAGGTTTCCCTAGGTGGCGGCTGAGCTACAGGCCAAAATCTACAGGTAGGCACTTTGCAAAAAACACCTCTGTTTACCTTCAAAAATGTGGCAGTGTCCACGTTGCGCTTTGGGGCGTTTCCTGTCGCGGGCGCTAGGCCTACCCACACAAGTGAGGTATCATTTTTATCGGGAGACGTGGGGGAACGCTGGGTGGAAGGAAATTTGTGGCTCCTCTCAGATTCCAGAACTTCCTGCCATAGAAATGTGAGGAACATGTGTTTTTTTAGCCAAATTTTGAGGTTTGCAAAGGATTCTGGATAACAGAACCTGGTCCCAGCCACACAAGTCACCCCATCTTGGATTCCCCTAGGTATCTAGTTTTCAGAAATGCACAGGTTTGGTAGGTTTCCCTAGGTGGCGGCTGAGCTACAGGCCAAAATCTACAGGTAGGCACTTTGCAAAAAGCCCCTCTGTTTACCTTCAAAAATGTGGCTGTGTCCACGTTGCGCTTTGGGGCGTTTCCTGTCGCGGGCGCTAGGCCTACCCACACAAGTGAGGTATCATTTTTATCGGGAGACGTGGGGGAACGCTGGGTGGAAGGAAATTTGTGGCTCCTCTCAGATTCCAGAACTTTCTGCCACAGAAATGTGAGGAACATGTGTTTTTATAGCCAAATTTTGAGGTTTGCAATGGATTCTGGGTAACAGAACCTGGTCCGAGCCACACAAGTCACCCCATCTTGGATTCCCCTTGGTCTCTAGCTTTCAGAAATGCACAGGTTTGGTAGGTTTCCCTAGGTGGCGGCTGAGCTACAGGCCAAAATCTACAGGTAGGCACTTGGCAAAAAAACACCTCTGTTTTCCTTCAAAGATTTGGCTGTGCCCACGTTGCGCTTTGGGGCATTTCCTGTCGCGGGCGCTAGGCCTACCCACACAAGTGAGGTATCATTTTTATCGGGAGACGTGGGGGAACGCTGGGTGGAAGGAAATTTGTGGCTCCTCTCAGATTCTAGAACTTTCTGCCACAGAAATGTGAGGAACCTGTGTTTTTTTAGCCAAATTTTGAGGTTTGCAAAGGATTCTGGGTAACAAAACCTGGTCCGAGCCACACAAGTCACACCATCTTGGATTCCCCTAGGTCTCTAGTTTTCAGAAATGTACAGGTTTGGTAGGTTTCCCTAGGTGGCGGCTGAGCTACAGGCCAAAATCTCCAGGTAGGCACTTTGCAAAAAACACCTCTGTTTTCCTTCAAAAATTTGGCTGTGTCCACGTTGCGCTTTGGGGCGTTTCCTGTCGCGGGCGCTAGGCCTACCCACACAAGTGAGGTATCATTTTTATCGGGAGACGTGGGGGAACGCTGTGTGGAAGGAAATTGGTGGCTCCTCTCAGATTCCAGAACTTTCTGCCACAGAAATGTGAGGAACATGTGTTTTTTTAGCCAAATTTTGAGGTTTGCAAAGGATTCTGGGTAACAGAACCTGGTCCCAGCCACACAAGTCACCCCATCTTGGATTCCCCTAGGTCTCTAGTTTTCAGAAATGCACAGGTTTGGTAGGTTTCCCTAGGTGGCGGCTGAGCTACAGGCCAAAATCTACAGGTAGGCACTTTGCAAAAAACACCTCTGTTTTCCTTCAAAAATGTGGCTGTGTCCACGTTGCGCTTTGGGGCGTTTCCTGTCGCGGGCGCTAGGCCTACCCACACAAGTGAGGTATCATTTTTATCGGGAGACGTGGGGGAACGCTGGGTGGAAGGAAATTTGTGGCTCCTCTCATATTCCAGAACTTTCTGCCACAGAAATGTGAGGAACATGTGTTTTTTTAGCCAAATTTTGAGGTTTGCAAAGGATTCTGGGTAACAGAACCTGGTCCCAGCCACAAAAGTCACCCCATCTTGGATTCCCCTAGGTCTCTAGTTTTCAGAAATGCACAGGTTTGGTAGGTTTCCCTAGGTGGCGGCTGAGCTACAGGACAAAATCTACAGGTAGGCACTTTGCAAAAAACACCTCTGTTTTCCTTCAAATATTTGGCTGTTTCCACGTTGCGGTTTGGGGCGTTTCCTGTCGCGGGCGCTAGGCCTACCCACATAAGTGAGGTATCATTTTTATCGGGAGACGTGGGGGAACGCTGGGTGGAAGGAAATTTGTGGCTCCTCTCAGATTCTAGAACTTTCTGCCACAGAAATGTGAGGAACATGTGTTTTTTTAGCCAAATTTTGAGGTTTTCAAAGCATTCTGGGTAACAGAACCTGGTCCGAGCCACACAAGTCACCCCATCTTGGATTCCCCTAGGTCTCTAGTTTTCAGAAATGCATAGGTTTGGTAGGTTTCCCTAGGTGGCGGCTGAGCTACAGGCCAAAATCTACAGGTAGGCCCTTTGCAAAAAACACCTCTGTTTTCTTGCAAAAATTTGGCCATGTCCACGTTGCGCTTTGGGGCGTTTCCTAACGCGGGCGCTAGGCCTACCCACACAAGTGAGGTATCATTTTTATCGGGAGATGTGGGGGAACGCTGTGTGGAAGGAAATTTGTGGCTCCTCTCAGATTCCAGAACTTTCTGCCACAGAAATGTGAGGAACATGTGTTTTTTTAGCCAAATTTTGAGGTTTGCAAAGGATTCTGGGTAACATAACCTGGTCCCAGCCACACAAGTCACCCAATCTTGGATTCCCCTAGGTCTCTAGTTTTCAGAAATGCACAGGTTTGGTAGGTTTCCCTAGGTGGCGGCTGAGCTACAGGCCAAAATCTACAGGTAGGCACTTTGCAAAAAACACCTCTGTTTTCCTTCAAAAATTTGGCTGTGTCCACGTTGCGCTTTGGGGTGTTTCCTGTCGCGGGCGCTAGGCCTACCCACACAAGTGAGGTATTTTTTTTATCGGGAGACGTGGGGGAACGCTGGGTGGAAGGAAATTTGTGGCTCCTCTCAGATTCCAGAACTTTCTGCCACAGAAATATGAGGAACATGTGATTTTTTAGCCAAATTTTGAGGTTTGCAAAGGATTCTGGGTAACAGAACCTGGTCCCAGCCACACAAGTCACCCCATCTTGGAATCCCCTAGGTCTCTAGTTTTCAGAAATGCACAGGTTTGGTAGGTTTCCCTAGGTGGCGGCTGAGCTACAGGCCAAAATCTACAGGTAGGCACTTTGCAAAAAACACCTTTGTTTACCTTCAAAAATGTGGCAGTGTCCACGTTGCGCTTTGGGGCGTTTCCTGTCGCGGGCGCTAGGCCTACCCACACAAGTGAGGTATCATTTTTATCGGGAGACGTGGGGGAACGCTGGGTGGAAGGAAATTTGTGGCTCCTCTCAGATTCTAGAACTTTCTGCCACAGAAATGTGAGGAACATGTGTTTTTTTAGCCAAATTTTGAGGTTTGCAAAGGATTCTGGGTAACAGAACCTGGTCCCAGCCACAAAAGTCACCCCATCTTGGATTCCCCTAGGTCTCTAGTTTTCAGAAATGCACAGGTTTGGTAGGTTTCCCTAGGTGGCGGCTGAGCTACAGGCCAAAATCTACAGGTAGGCACTTTGCAAAAAACACCTCTGTTTTCCTTCAAATATTTGGCTGTTTCCACGTTGCGGTTTGGGGCGTTTCCTGTCGCGGGCGCTAGGCCTACCCACATAAGTGAGGTATCATTTTTATCGGGAGACGTGGGGGAACGCTGGGTGGAAGGAAATTTGTGGCTCCTCTCAGATTCTAGAACTTTCTGCCACAGAAATGTGAGGAACATGTGTTTTTTTAGCCAAATTTTGAGGTTTTCAAAGCATTCTGGGTAACAGAACCTGGTCCGAGCCACACAAGTCACCCCATCTTGGATTCCCCTAGGTCTCTAGTTTTCAGAAATGCATAGGTTTGGTAGGTTTCCCTAGGTGGCGGCTGAGCTACAGGCCAAAATCTACAGGTAGGCCCTTTGCAAAAAACACCTCTGTTTTCTTGCAAAAATTTGGCCATGTCCACGTTGCGCTTTGGGGCGTTTCCTAATGCGGGCGCTAGGCCTACCCACACAAGTGAGGTATCATTTTTATCGGGAGATGTGGGGGAACGCTGTGTGGAAGGAAATTTGTGGCTCCTCTCAGATTCCAGAACTTTCTGCCACAGAAATGTGAGGAACATGTGTTTTTTTAGCCAAATTTTGAGGTTTGCAAAGGATTCTGGGTAACATAACCTGGTCCCAGCCACACAAGTCACCCAATCTTGGATTCCCCTAGGTCTCTAGTTTTCAGAAATGCACAGGTTTGGTAGGTTTCCCTAGGTGGCGGCTGAGCTACAGGCCAAAATCTACAGGTAGGCACTTTGCAAAAAACACCTCTGTTTTCCTTCAAAAATTTGGCTGTGTCCACGTTGCGCTTTGGGGTGTTTCCTGTCGCGGGCGCTAGGCCTACCCACACAAGTGAGGTATTTTTTTTATCGGGAGACGTGGGGGAACGCTGGGTGGAAGGAAATTTGTGGCTCCTCTCAGATTCCAGAACTTTCTGCCACAGAAATATGAGGAACATGTGTTTTTTTAGCCAAATTTTGAGGTTTGCAAAGGATTCTGGGTAACAGAACCTGGTCCCAGCCACACAAGTCACCCCATCTTGGAATCCCCTAGGTCTCTAGTTTTCAGAAATGCACAGGTTTGGTAGGTTTCCCTAGGTGGCGGCTGAGCTACAGGCCAAAATCTACAGGTAGGCACTTTGCAAAAAACACCTCTGTTTACCTTCAAAAATGTGGCAGTGTCCACGTTGCGCTTTGGGGCGTTTCCTGTCGCGGGCGCTAGGCCTACCCACACAAGTGAGGTATCATTTTTATCGGGAGACGTGGGGGAACGCTGGGTGGAAGGAAATTTGTGGCTCCTCTCAGATTCCAGAACTTCCTGCCATAGAAATGTGAGGAACATGTGTTTTTTTAGCCAAATTTTGAGGTTTGCAAAGGATTCTGGGTAACAGAACCTGGTCCCAGCCACACAAGTCACCCCATCTTGGATTCCCCTAGGTATCTAGTTTTCAGAAATGCACAGGTTTGGTAGGTTTCCCTAGGTGGCGGCTGAGCTACAGGCCAAAATCTACAGGTAGGCACTTTGCAAAAAGCCCCTCTGTTTACCTTCAAAAATGTGGCTGTGTCCACGTTGCGCTTTGGGGCGTTTCCTGTCGCGGGCGCTAGGCCTACCCACACAAGTGAGGTATCATTTTTATCGGGAGACGTGGGGGAACGCTGGGTGGAAGGAAATTTGTGGCTCCTCTCAGATTCCAGAACTTTCTGCCACAGAAATGTGAGGAACATGTGTTTTTATAGCCAAATTTTGAGGTTTGCAAAGGATTCTGGGTAACAGAACCTGGTCCGAGCCACACAAGTCACCCCATCTTGGATTCCCCTAGGTCTCTAGCTTTCAGAAATGCACAGGTTTGGTAGGTTTCCCTAGGTGGCGGCTGAGCTACAGGCCAAAATCTACAGGTAGGCACTTTGCAAAAAACACCTCTGTTTTCCTTCAAAGATTTGGCTGTGCCCACGTTGCGCTTTGGGGCATTTCCTGTCGCGGGCGCTAGGCCTACCCACACAAGTGAGGTATCATTTTTATCGGGAGACGTGGGGGAACGCTGGGTGGAAGGAAATTTGTGGCTCCTCTCAGATTCTAGAACTTTCTGCCACAGAAATGTGAGGAACCTGTGTTTTTTTAGCCAAATTTTGAGGTTTGCAAAGGATTCTGGGTAACAAAACCTGGTCCGAGCCACACAAGTCACACCATCTTGGATTCCCCTAGGTCTCTAGTTTTCAGAAATGTACAGGTTTGGTAGGTTTCCCTAGGTGGCGGCTGAGCTACAGGACAAAATCTCCAGGTAGGCACTTTGCAAAAAACACCTCTGTTTTCCTTCAAAAATTTGGCTGTGTCCACGTTGCGCTTTGGGGCGTTTCCTGTCGCGGGCGCTAGGCCTACCCACACAAGTGAGGTATCATTTTTATCGGGAGACGTGGGGGAACGCTGTGTGGAAGGAAATTGGTGGCTCCTCTCAGATTCCAGAACTTTCTGCCACAGAAATGTGAGGAACATGTGTTTTTTTAGCCAAATTTTGAGGTTTGCAAAGGATTCTGGGTAACAGAACCTGGTCCCAGCCAAACAAGTCACCCCATCTTGGATTCCCCTAGGTCTCTAGTTTTTAGAAATGCACAGGTTTGGTAGGTTTCCCTAGGTGGCGGCTGAGCTACAGGCCAAAATCTACAGGTAGGCACTTTGCAAAAAACACCTCTGTTTTCCTTCAAAAATTTGGCTGTGTCCACGTTGCGCTTTGGGGTGTTTCCTGTTGCGGGCGCTAGGCCTACCCACACAAGTGAGGTATCATTTTTATCGGGAGACGTGGGGGAACGCTGTGTCATAGGAAATTTGTGGCTCCTCTCAGATTCCAGAACTTTCTGCCACAGAAATGTGAGGAACATGTGTTTTTTTAGCCAAATTTTGAGGTTTGCAAAGGATTCTGGGTAACAGAACCTGGTCCCAGCCACACAAGTCACCCCATATTGGATTCCCCTAGGTCTCTAGTTTTCAGAAATGCACAGGTTTGGTAGGTTTCCCTAGGTGGCGGCTGAGCTACAGGCCAAAATCTACAGGTAGGCACTTTGCAAAAAACACCTCTGTTTTCCTTAAAAAATTTGGCTGTGTCCACGTTGCGCTTTGGGGCGTTTCCTGTCGCGGGCGCTAGGCCTACCCACACAAGTGAGGTATTTTTTTTATCGGGAGACGTGGGGGAACGCTGGGTGGAAGGAAATTTGTGGCTCCTCTCAGATTCCAGAACTTTCTGCCACAGAAATATGAGGAACATGTGTTTTTTTAGCCAAATTTTGAGGTTTGCAAAGGATTCTGGGTAACAGAACCTGGTCCCAGCCACACAAGTCACCCCATCTTGGAATCCCCTAGGTCTCTAGTTTTCAGAAATGCACAGGTTTGGTAGGTTTCCCTAGGTGGCGGCTGAGCTACAGGCCAAAATCTACAGGTAGGCACTTTGCAAAAAACACCTCTGTTTTCTTTCAAAAATGTGGCTGTGTCCACGTTGCGCTTTGGGGCGTTTCCTGTCACGGGCGCTAGGCCTACCCACTCAAGTGAGGTATCATTTTTATCGGGAGACGTGGGGGAACGCTGGGTGGAAGGAAATTTGTGGCTCCTCTCAGATTCCAGAACTTCCTGCCACAGAAATGTGAGGAACATGTGTTTTTTTAGCCAAATTTTGAGGTTTGCAAAGGATTCTGGGTCACAGAACCTGGTCCGAGCCACACAAGTCACCCCATCTTGGATTCCCCTAGGTCTCTAGTTTTCAGAAATGCACAGGTTTGGTAGGTTTCCCTAGGTGGCGGCTGAGCTACAGGCCAAAATCTACAGGTAGGCACTTTGCAAAAAACACCTCTGTTTTCCTTAAAAAATTTGGCTGTGTCCACGTTGCGCTTTGGGGCGTTTCCTGTCGCGGGCGCTAGGCCTACCCACACAAGTGAGGTATCATTTTTATCGGGAGACGTGGGGGAACGCTGGGTGGAAGGAAATTTGTGGCTCCTCTCAGATTCCAGAACTTTCTGCCACAGAAATGTGAGGAACATGTGTTTTTTTAGCCAAATTTTGAGGTTTGCAAAGGATTCTGGGTAACAGAACCTGGTCCCAGCCACAAAAGTTACCCCATCTTGGATTCCCCTAGGTCTCTAGTTTTCAGAAATGCACAGGTTTGGTAGGTTTCCCTAGGTGGCGGCTAAGCTACAGGCCAAAATCTACAGGTAGGCACTTTGCAAAAAACACCTCTATTTTCCTTCCAAAATTTGGCTGTGTCCACGTTGCGCTTTGGGGCATTTCCTGTCGCGGGCGCTAGGCCTACACACACAAGTGAGGTATCATTTTTATCGGGAGACATGGGGGAACGCTGGGTGGAAGGAAATTTGTGGCTCCTCTCAGATTCTAGAACTTTCTGCCACAGAAATGTGAGGAACATGTGTTTTTTTAGCCAAATTTTGAGGTTTGCAAAGGATTCTGGGTCACAGAACCTGGTCCGAGCCACACAAGTCACCCCATCTTGGATTCCCCTAGGTCTCTAGTTTTCAGAAATGCACAGGTTTGGTAGGTTTCCCTAGGTGGCGGCTGAGCTACAGGCCAAAATCTACAGGTAGGCACTTTGCAAAAAACACCTCTGTTTTCCTTAAAAAATTTGGCTGTGTCCACGTTGCGCTTTGGGGCGTTTCCTGTCGCGGGCGCTAGGCCTACCCACACAAGTGAGGTATCATTTTTATCGGGAGACGTGGGGGAACGCTGGGTGGAAGGAAATTTGTGGCTCCTCTCAGATTCCAGAACTTTCTGCCACAGAAATGTGAGGAACATGTGTTTTTATAGCCAAATTTTGAGGTTTGCAAAGGATTCTGGGTAACAGAACCTGGTCCGAGCCACACAAGTCACCCCATCTTGGATTCCCCTAGGTCTCTAGCTTTCAGAAATGCACAGGTTTGGTAGGTTTCCCTAGGTGGCGGCTGAGCTACAGGCCAAAATCTACAGGTAGGCACTTTGCAAAAAACACCTCTGTTTTCCTTCAAAGATTTGGCTGTGCCCACGTTGCGCTTTGGGGTGTTTCCTGTCGCGGGCGCTAGGCCTACCCACACAAGTGAGGTATCATTTTTATCGGGAGACGTGGGGGAACGCTGGGTGGAAGGAAATTTGTGGCTCCTCTCAGATTCTAGAACTTTCTGCCACAGAAATGTGAGGAACCTGTGTTTTTTTAGCCAAATTTTGAGGTTTGCAAAGGATTCTGGGTAACAAAACCTGGTCCGAGCCACACAAGTCACACCATCTTGGATTCCCCTAGGTCTCTAGTTTTCAGAAATGTACAGGTTTGGTAGGTTTCCCTAGGTGGCGGCTGAGCTACAGGACAAAATCTCCAGGTAGGCACTTTGCAAAAAACACCTCTGTTTTCCTTCAAAAATTTGGCTGTGTCCACGTTGCGCTTTGGGGCGTTTCCTGTCGCGGGCGCTAGGCCTACCCACACAAGTGAGGTATCATTTTTATCGGGAGACGTGGGGGAACGCTGTGTGGAAGGAAATTGGTGGCTCCTCTCAGATTCCAGAACTTTCTGCCACAGAATTGTGAGGAACATGTGTTTTTTTAGCCAAATTTTGAGGTTTGCAAAGGATTCTGGGTAACAGAACCTGGTCCCAGCCAAACAAGTCACCCCATCTTGGATTCCCCTAGGTCTCTAGTTTTCAGAAATGCACAGGTTTGGTAGGTTTCCCTAGGTGGCGGCTGAGCTACAGGCCAAAATCTACAGGTAGGCACTTTGCAAAAAACACCTCTGTTTTCCTTCAAAAATTTGGCTGTGTCCACGTTGCGCTTTGGGGTGTTTCCTGTTGCGGGCGCTAGGCCTACCCACACAAGTGAGGTATCATTTTTATCGGGAGACGTGGGGGAACGCTGTGTCATAGGAAATTTGTGGCTCCTCTCAGATTCCAGAACTTTCTGCCACAGAAATGTGAGGAACATGTGTTTTTTTAGCCAAATTTTGAGGTTTGCAAAGGATTCTGGGTAACAGAACCTGGTCCCAGCCACACAAGTCACCCCATATTGGATTCCCCTAGGTCTCTAGTTTTCAGAAATGCACAGGTTTGGTAGGTTTCCCTAGGTGGCGGCTAAGCTACAGGCCAAAATCTACAGGTAGGCACTTTGCAAAAAACACCTCTGTTTTCCTTCAAAAATTTGGCTGTGTCCACATTGCGCTTTGCAGCATTTCCTGTCGCGGGCGCTAGGCCTACCCACACAAGTGAGGTATCATTTTTTTCGGGAGTCGTGGGGGAACGCTGGGTGGAAGGAAATTTGTGGCTCCTCTCAGATTCCAGAACTTTCTGCCACAGAAATGTGAGGAACATGTGTTTTTTTAGCCAAATTTTGAGGTTTGCAAAGGATTCTGGGTAACAAAACCTGGTCCGAGCCACACAAGTCACACCATCTTGGATTCCCCTAGGTCTCTAGTTTTCAGAAATGCACAGGTTTGGTAGGTTTCCCTAGGTGGCGGCTGAGCTACAGGCCAAAATCTACAGGTAGGCACTTTGCAAAAAACACCTCTGTTTTCCTTCAAAAATTTGGCTGTGTCCACGTTGCGCTTTGGGGTGTTTCCTGTCGCGGGCGCTAGGCCTACCCACACAAGTGAGGTATTTTTTTTATCGGGAGACGTGGGGGAACGCTGGGTGGAAGGAAATTTGTGGCTCCTCTCAGATTCCAGAACTTTCTGCCACAGAAATATGAGGAACATGTGTTTTTTTAGCCAAATTTTGAGGTTTGCAAAGGATTCTGGGTAACAGAACCTGGTCCCAGCCACACAAGTCACCCCATCTTGGAATCCCCTAGGTCTCTAGTTTTCAGAAATGCACAGGTTTGGTAGGTTTCCCTAGGTGGCGGCTGAGCTACAGGCCAAAATCTACAGGTAGGCACTTTGCAAAAAACACCTCTGTTTTCTTTCAAAAATGTGGCTGTGTCCACGTTGCGCTTTGGGGCGTTTCCTGTCACGGGCGCTAGGCCTACCCACTCAAGTGAGGTATCATTTTTATCGGGAGACGTGGGGGAACGCTGGGTGGAAGGAAATTTGTGGCTCCTCTCAGATTCCAGAACTTCCTGCCACAGAAATGTGAGGAACATGTGTTTTTTTAGCCAAATTTTGAGGTTTGCAAAGGATTCTGGGTCACAGAACCTGGTCCGAGCCACACAAGTCACCCCATCTTGGATTCCCCTAGGTCTCTAGTTTTCAGAAATGCACAGGTTTGGTAGGTTTCCCTAGGTGGCGGCTGAGCTACAGGCCAAAATCTACAGGTAGGCACTTTGCAAAAAACACCTCTGTTTTCCTTAAAAAATTTGGCTGTGTCCACGTTGCGCTTTGGGGCGTTTCCTGTCGCGGGCGCTAGGCCTACCCACACAAGTGAGGTATCATTTTTATCGGGAGACGTGGGGGAACGCTGGGTGGAAGGAAATTTGTGGCTCCTCTCAGATTCCAGAACTTTCTGCCACAGAAATGTGAGGAACATGTGTTTTTTTAGCCAAATTTTGAGGTTTGCAAAGGATTCTGGGTAACAGAACCTGGTCCCAGCCACAAAAGTTACCCCATCTTGGATTCCCCTAGGTCTCTAGTTTTCAGAAATGCACAGGTTTGGTAGGTTTCCCTAGGTGGCGGCTAAGCTACAGGCCAAAATCTACAGGTAGGCACTTTGCAAAAAACACCTCTATTTTCCTTCCAAAATTTGGCTGTGTCCACGTTGCGCTTTGGGGCATTTCCTGTCGCGGGCGCTAGGCCTACACACACAAGTGAGGTATCATTTTTATCGGGAGACATGGGGGAACGCTGGGTGGAAGGAAATTTGTGGCTCCTCTCAGATTCCAGAACTTTCTGCCACAGAAATGTGAGGAACATGTGTTTTTTTAGCCAAATTTTGAGGTTTGCAAAGGATTCTGGGTAACAAAACCTGGTCCGAGCCACACAAGTCACACCATCTTGGATTCCCCTAGGTCTCTAGTTTTCAGAAATGCACAGGTTTGGTAGGTTTCCCTAGGTGGCGGCTGAGCTACAGGCCAAAATCTACAGGTAGGCACTTTGCAAAAAACACCTCTGTTTTCCTTCAAAAATTTGGCTGTGTCCACGTTGCGCTTTGGGGTGTTTCCTGTCGCGGGCGCTAGGCCTACCCACACAAGTGAGGTATTTTTTTTATCGGGAGACGTGGGGGAACGCTGGGTGGAAGGAAATTTGTGGCTCCTCTCAGATTCCAGAACTTTCTGCCACAGAAATATGAGGAACATGTGTTTTTTTAGCCAAATTTTGAGGTTTGCAAAGGATTCTGGGTAACAGAACCTGGTCCCAGCCACACAAGTCACCCCATCTTGGAATCCCCTAGGTCTCTAGTTTTCAGAAATGCACAGGTTTGGTAGGTTTCCCTAGGTGGCGGCTGAGCTACAGGCCAAAATCTACAGGTAGGCACTTTGCAAAAAACACCTCTGTTTTCTTTCAAAAATGTGGCTGTGTCCACGTTGCGCTTTGGGGCGTTTCCTGTCACGGGCGCTAGGCCTACCCACTCAAGTGAGGTATCATTTTTATCGGGAGACGTGGGGGAACGCTGGGTGGAAGGAAATTTGTGGCTCCTCTCAGATTCCAGAACTTCCTGCCACAGAAATGTGAGGAACATGTGTTTTTTTAGCCAAATTTTGAGGTTTGCAAAGGATTCTGGGTCACAGAACCTGGTCCGAGCCACACAAGTCACCCCATCTTGGATTCCCCTAGGTCTCTAGTTTTCAGAAATGCACAGGTTTGGTAGGTTTCCCTAGGTGGCGGCTGAGCTACAGGCCAAAATCTACAGGTAGGCACTTTGCAAAAAACACCTCTGTTTTCCTTAAAAAATTTGGCTGTGTCCACGTTGCGCTTTGGGGCGTTTCCTGTCGCGGGCGCTAGGCCTACCCACACAAGTGAGGTATCATTTTTATCGGGAGACGTGGGGGAACGCTGGGTGGAAGGAAATTTGTGGCTCCTCTCAGATTCCAGAACTTTCTGCCACAGAAATGTGAGGAACATGTGTTTTTTTAGCCAAATTTTGAGGTTTGCAAAGGATTCTGGGTAACAGAACCTGGTCCCAGCCACAAAAGTTACCCCATCTTGGATTCCCCTAGGTCTCTAGTTTTCAGAAATGCACAGGTTTGGTAGGTTTCCCTAGGTGGCGGCTAAGCTACAGGCCAAAATCTACAGGTAGGCACTTTGCAAAAAACACCTCTATTTTCCTTCCAAAATTTGGCTGTGTCCACGTTGCGCTTTGGGGCATTTCCTGTCGCGGGCGCTAGGCCTACACACACAAGTGAGGTATCATTTTTATCGGGAGACATGGGGGAACGCTGGGTGGAAGGAAATTTGTGGCTCCTCTCAGATTCTAGAACTTTCTGCCACAGAAATGTGAGGAACATGTGTTTTTTTAGCCAAATTTTGAGGTTTGCAAAGGATTCTGGGTCACAGAACCTGGTCCGAGCCACACAAGTCACCCCATCTTGGATTCCCCTAGGTCTCTAGTTTTCAGAAATGCACAGGTTTGGTAGGTTTCCCTAGGTGGCGGCTGAGCTACAGGCCAAAATCTACAGGTAGGCACTTTGCAAAAAACACCTCTGTTTTCCTTAAAAAATTTGGCTGTGTCCACGTTGCGCTTTGGGGCGTTTCCTGTCGCGGGCGCTAGGCCTACCCACACAAGTGAGGTATCATTTTTATCGGGAGACGTGGGGGAACGCTGGGTGGAAGGAAATTTGTGGCTCCTCTCAGATTCCAGAACTTTCTGCCACAGAAATGTGAGGAACATGTGTTTTTTTAGCCAAATTTTGAGGTTTGCAAAGGATTCTGGGTAACAGAACCTGGTCCCAGCCACAAAAGTTACCCCATCTTGGATTCCCCTAGGTCTCTAGTTTTCAGAAATGCACAGGTTTGGTAGGTTTCCCTAGGTGGCGGCTGAGCTACAGGCCAAAATCTACAGGTAGGCACTTTGCAAAAAACACCTCTGTTTTCCTTCAAATATTTGGCTGTTTCCACGTTGCGGTTTGGGGCGTTTCCTGTCGCGGGCGCTAGGCCTACCCACATAAGTGAGGTATCATTTTTATCGGGAGACGTGGGGGAACGCTGGGTGGAAGGAAATTTGTGGCTCCTCTCAGATTCTAGAACTTTCTGCCACAGAAATGTGAGGAACATGTGTTTTTTTAGCCAAATTTTGAGGTTTTCAAAGCATTCTGGGTAACAGAACCTGGTCCGAGCCACACAAGTCACCCCATCTTGGATTCCCCTAGGTCTCTAGTTTTCAGAAATGCATAGGTTTGGTAGGTTTCCCTAGGTGGCGGCTGAGCTACAGGCCAAAATCTACAGGTAGGCCCTATGCAAAAAACACCTCTGTTTTCTTGCAAAAATTTGGCCATGTCCACGTTGCGCTTTGAGGCGTTTCCTAACGCGGGCGCTAGGCCTACCCACACAAGTGAGGTATCATTTTTATCGGGAGATGTGGGGGAACGCTGTGTGGAAGGAAATTTGTGGCTCCTCTCAGATTCCAGAACTTTCTGCCACAGAAATGTGAGGGACATGTGTTTTTTTAGCCAAATTTTGAGGTTTGCAAAGGATTCTGGGTAACATAACCTGGTCCCAGCCACACAAGTCACCCAATCTTGGATTCCCCTAGGTCTCTAGTTTTCAGAAATGCACAGGTTTGGTAGGTTTCCCTAGGTGGCGGCTGAGCTACAGGCCAAAATCTACAGGTAGGCACTTTGCAAAAAACACCTCTGTTTTCCTTCAAAAATTTGGCTGTGTCCACGTTGAGCTTTGGGGTGTTTCCTGTCGCGGGCGCTAGGCCTACCCACACAAGTGAGGTATTTTTTTTATCGGGAGACGTGGGGGAACGCTGGGTGGAAGGAAATTTGTGGCTCCTCTCAGATTCCAGAACTTTCTGCCACAGAAATATGAGGAACATGTGTTTTTTTAGCCAAATTTTGAGGTTTGCAAAGGATTCTGGGTAACAGAACCTGGTCCCAGCCACACAAGTCACCCCATCTTGGAATCCCCTAGGTCTCTACTTTTCAGAAATGCACAGGTTTGGTAGGTTTCCCTAGGTGGCGGCTGAGCTACAGGCCAAAATCTACAGGTAGGCACTTTGCAAAAAACACCTCTGTTTACCTTCAAAAATGTGGCAGTGTCCACGTTGCGCTTTGGGGCGTTTCCTGTCGCGGGCGCTAGGCCTACCCACACAAGTGAGGTATCATTTTTATCGGGAGACGTGGGGGAACGCTGGGTGGAAGGAAATTTGTGGCTCCTCTCAGATTCCAGAACTTCCTGCCATAGAAATGTGAGGAACATGTGTTTTTTTAGCCAAATTTTGAGGTTTGCAAAGGATTCTGGGTAACAGAACCTGGTCCCAGCCACACAAGTCACCCCATCTTGGATTCCCCTAGGTATCTAGTTTTCAGAAATGCACAGGTTTGGTAGGTTTCCCTAGGTGGCGGCTGAGCTACAGGCCAAAATCTACAGGTAGGCACTTTGCAAAAAGCCCCTCTGTTTACCTTCAAAAATGTGGCTGTGTCCACGTTGCGCTTTGGGGCGTTTCCTGTCGCGGGCGCTAGGCCTACCCACACAAGTGAGGTATCATTTTTATCGGGAGACGTGGGGGAACGCTGGGTGGAAGGAAATTTGTGGCTCCTCTCAGATTCCAGAACTTTCTGCCACAGAAATGTGAGGAACATGTGTTTTTATAGCCAAATTTTGAGGTTTGCAATGGATTCTGGGTAACAGAACCTGGTCCGAGCCACACAAGTCACCCCATCTTGGATTCCCCTTGGTCTCTAGCTTTCAGAAATGCACAGGTTTGGTAGGTTTCCCTAGGTGGCGGCTGAGCTACAGGCCAAAATCTACAGGTAGGCACTTGGCAAAAAAACACCTCTGTTTTCCTTCAAAGATTTGGCTGTGCCCACGTTGCGCTTTGGGGCATTTCCTGTCGCGGGCGCTAGGCCTACCCACACAAGTGAGGTATCATTTTTATCGGGAGACGTGGGGGAACGCTGGGTGGAAGGAAATTTGTGGCTCCTCTCAGATTCTAGAACTTTCTGCCACAGAAATGTGAGGAACCTGTGTTTTTTTAGCCAAATTTTGAGGTTTGCAAAGGATTCTGGGTAACAAAACCTGGTCCGAGCCACACAAGTCACACCATCTTGGATTCCCCTAGGTCTCTAGTTTTCAGAAATGTACAGGTTTGGTAGGTTTCCCTAGGTGGCGGCTGAGCTACAGGCCAAAATCTCCAGGTAGGCACTTTGCAAAAAACACCTCTGTTTTCCTTCAAAAATTTGGCTGTGTCCACGTTGCGCTTTGGGGCGTTTCCTGTCGCGGGCGCTAGGCCTACCCACACAAGTGAGGTATCATTTTTATCGGGAGACGTGGGGGAACGCTGTGTGGAAGGAAATTGGTGGCTCCTCTCAGATTCCAGAACTTTCTGCCACAGAAATGTGAGGAACATGTGTTTTTTTATCCAAATTTTGAGGTTTGCAAAGGATTCTGGGTAACAGAACCTGGTCCCAGCCACACAAGTCACCCCATCTTGGATTCCCCTAGGTCTCTAGTTTTCAGAAATGCACAGGTTTGGTAGGTTTCCCTAGGTGGCGGCTAAGCTACAGGCCAAAATCTACAGGTAGGCACTTTGCAAAAAACACCTCTGTTTTCCTTCAAAAATTTGGCTGTGTCCACGTTGCGCTTTGCAGCATTTCCTGTCGCGGGCGCTAGGCCTACCCACACAAGTGAGGTATCATTTTTTTCGGGAGTCGTGGGGGAACGCTGGGTGGAAGGAAATTTGTGGCTCCTCTCAGATTCCAGAACTTTCTGCCACAGAAATGTGAGGAACATGTGTTTTTTTAGCCAAATTTTGAGGTTTGCAAAGGATTCTGGGTAACAAAACCTGGTCCGAGCCACACAAGTCACACCATCTTGGATTCCCCTAGGTCTCTAGTTTTCAGAAATGCACAGGTTTGGTAGGTTTCCCTAGGTGGCGGCTGAGCTACAGGCCAAAATCTACAGGTAGGCACTTTGCAAAAAACACCTCTGTTTTCCTTCAAAAATTTGGCTGTGTCCACGTTGCGCTTTGGGGTGTTTCCTGTCGCGGGCGCTAGGCCTACCCACACAAGTGAGGTATTTTTTTTATCGGGAGACGTGGGGGAACGCTGGGTGGAAGGAAATTTGTGGCTCCTCTCAGATTCCAGAACTTTCTGCCACAGAAATATGAGGAACATGTGTTTTTTTAGCCAAATTTTGAGGTTTGCAAAGGATTCTGGGTAACAGAACCTGGTCCCAGCCACACAAGTCACCCCATCTTGGAATCCCCTAGGTCTCTAGTTTTCAGAAATGCACAGGTTTGGTAGGTTTCCCTAGGTGGCGGCTGAGCTACAGGCCAAAATCTACAGGTAGGCACTTTGCAAAAAACACCTCTGTTTTCTTTCAAAAATGTGGCTGTGTCCACGTTGCGCTTTGGGGCGTTTCCTGTCACGGGCGCTAGGCCTACCCACTCAAGTGAGGTATCATTTTTATCGGGAGACGTGGGGGAACGCTGGGTGGAAGGAAATTTGTGGCTCCTCTCAGATTCCAGAACTTCCTGCCACAGAAATGTGAGGAACATGTGTTTTTTTAGCCAAATTTTGAGGTTTGCAAAGGATTCTGGGTCACAGAACCTGGTCCGAGCCACACAAGTCACCCCATCTTGGATTCCCCTAGGTCTCTAGTTTTCAGAAATGCACAGGTTTGGTAGGTTTCCCTAGGTGGCGGCTGAGCTACAGGCCAAAATCTACAGGTAGGCACTTTGCAAAAAACACCTCTGTTTTCCTTAAAAAATGTGGCTGTGTCCACGTTGCGCTTTGGGGCGTTTCCTGTCGCGGGCGCTAGGCCTACCCACACAAGTGAGGTATCATTTTTATCGGGAGACGTGGGGGAACGCTGGGTGGAAGGAAATTTGTGGCTCCTCTCAGATTCCAGAACTTTCTGCCACAGAAATGTGAGGAACATGTGTTTTTTTAGCCAAATTTTGAGGTTTGCAAAGGATTCTGGGTAACAGAACCTGGTCCCAGCCACAAAAGTTACCCCATCTTGGATTCCCCTAGGTCTCTAGTTTTCAGAAATGCACAGGTTTGGTAGGTTTCCCTAGGTGGCGGCTAAGCTACAGGCCAAAATCTACAGGTAGGCACTTTGCAAAAAACACCTCTATTTTCCTTCCAAAATTTGGCTGTGTCCACGTTGCGCTTTGGGGCATTTCCTGTCGCGGGCGCTAGGCCTACACACACAAGTGAGGTATCATTTTTATCGGGAGACATGGGGGAACGCTGGGTGGAAGGAAATTTGTGGCTCCTCTCAGATTCTAGAACTTTCTGCCACAGAAATGTGAGGAACATGTGTTTTTTTAGCCAAATTTTGAGGTTTGCAAAGGATTCTGGGTCACAGAACCTGGTCCGAGCCACACAAGTCACCCCATCTTGGATTCCCCTAGGTCTCTAGTTTTCAGAAATGCACAGGTTTGGTAGGTTTCCCTAGGTGGCGGCTGAGCTACAGGCCAAAATCTACAGGTAGGCACTTTGCAAAAAACACCTCTGTTTTCCTTAAAAAATTTGGCTGTGTCCACGTTGCGCTTTGGGGCGTTTCCTGTCGCGGGCGCTAGGCCTACCCACACAAGTGAGGTATCATTTTTATCGGGAGACGTGGGGGAACGCTGGGTGGAAGGAAATTTGTGGCTCCTCTCAGATTCCAGAACTTTCTGCCACAGAAATGTGAGGAACATGTGTTTTTTTAGCCAAATTTTGAGGTTTGCAAAGGATTCTGGGTAACAGAACCTGGTCCCAGCCACAAAAGTTACCCCATCTTGGATTCCCCTAGGTCTCTAGTTTTCAGAAATGCACAGGTTTGGTAGGTTTCCCTAGGTGGCGGCTGAGCTACAGGCCAAAATCTACAGGTAGGCACTTTGCAAAAAACACCTCTGTTTTCCTTCAAATATTTGGCTGTTTCCACGTTGCGGTTTGGGGCGTTTCCTGTCGCGGGCGCTAGGCCTACCCACATAAGTGAGGTATCATTTTTATCGGGAGACGTGGGGGAACGCTGGGTGGAAGGAAATTTGTGGCTCCTCTCAGATTCTAGAACTTTCTGCCACAGAAATGTGAGGAACATGTGTTTTTTTAGCCAAATTTTGAGGTTTTCAAAGCATTCTGGGTAACAGAACCTGGTCCGAGCCACACAAGTCACCCCATCTTGGATTCCCCTAGGTCTCTAGTTTTCAGAAATGCATAGGTTTGGTAGGTTTCCCTAGGTGGCGGCTGAGCTACAGGCCAAAATCTACAGGTAGGCCCTATGCAAAAAACACCTCTGTTTTCTTGCAAAAATTTGGCCATGTCCACGTTGCGCTTTGAGGCGTTTCCTAACGCGGGCGCTAGGCCTACCCACATAAGTGAGGTATCATTTTTATCGGGAGACGTGGGGGAACGCTGGGTGGAAGGAAATTTGTGGCTCCTCTCAGATTCTAGAACTTTCTGCCACAGAAATGTGAGGAACATGTGTTTTTTTAGCCAAATTTTGAGGTTTGCAAAGGATTCTGGGTAACATAACCTGGTCCCAGCCACACAAGTCACCCAATCTTGGATTCCCCTAGGTCTCTAGTTTTCAGAAATGCACAGGTTTGGTAGGTTTCCCTAGGTGGCGGCTGAGCTACAGGCCAAAATCTACAGGTAGGCACTTTGCAAAAAACACCTCTGTTTTCCTTCAAAAATTTGGCTGTGTCCACGTTGAGCTTTGGGGTGTTTCCTGTCGCGGGCGCTAGGCCTACCCACACAAGTGAGGTATTTTTTTTATCGGGAGACGTGGGGGAACGCTGGGTGGAAGGAAATTTGTGGCTCCTCTCAGATTCCAGAACTTTCTGCCACAGAAATATGAGGAACATGTGTTTTTTTAGCCAAATTTTGAGGTTTGCAAAGGATTCTGGGTAACAGAACCTGGTCCCAGCCACACAAGTCACCCCATCTTGGAATCCCCTAGGTCTCTACTTTTCAGAAATGCACAGGTTTGATAGGTTTCCCTAGGTGGCGGCTGAGCTACAGGCCAAAATCTACAGGTAGGCACTTTGCAAAAAACACCTCTGTTTACCTTCAAAAATGTGGCAGTGTCCACGTTGCGCTTTGGGGCGTTTCCTGTCGCGGGCGCTAGGCCTACCCACACAAGTGAGGTATCATTTTTATCGGGAGACGTGGGGGAACGCTGGGTGGAAGGAAATTTGTGGCTCCTCTCAGATTCCAGAACTTCCTGCCATAGAAATGTGAGGAACATGTGTTTTTTTAGCCAAATTTTGAGGTTTGCAAAGGATTCTGGGTAACAGAACCTGGTCCCAGCCACACAAGTCACCCCATCTTGGATTCCCCTAGGTATCTAGTTTTCAGAAATGCACAGGTTTGGTAGGTTTCCCTAGGTGGCGGCTGAGCTACAGGCCAAAATCTACAGGTAGGCACTTTGCAAAAAGCCCCTCTGTTTACCTTCAAAAATGTGGCTGTGTCCACGTTGCGCTTTGGGGCGTTTCCTGTCGCGGGCGCTAGGCCTACCCACACAAGTGAGGTATCATTTTTATCGGGAGACGTGGGGGAACGCTGGGTGGAAGGAAATTTGTGGCTCCTCTCAGATTCCAGAACTTTCTGCCACAGAAATGTGAGGAACATGTGTTTTTATAGCCAAATTTTGAGGTTTGCAATGGATTCTGGGTAACAGAACCGGGTCCGAGCCACACAAGTCACCCCATCTTGGATTCCCCTTGGTCTCTAGCTTTCAGAAATGCACAGGTTTGGTAGGTTTCCCTAGGTGGCGGCTGAGCTACAGGCCAAAATCTACAGGTAGGCACTTGGCAAAAAAACACCTCTGTTTTCCTTCAAAGATTTGGCTGTGCCCACGTTGCGCTTTGGGGCATTTCCTGTCGCGGGCGCTAGGCCTACCCACACAAGTGAGGTATCATTTTTATCGGGAGACGTGGGGGAACGCTGGGTGGAAGGAAATTTGTGGCTCCTCTCAGATTCTAGAACTTTCTGCCACAGAAATGTGAGGAACCTGTGTTTTTTTAGCCAAATTTTGAGGTTTGCAAAGGATTCTGGGTAACAAAACCTGGTCCGAGCCACACAAGTCACACCATCTTGGATTCCCCTAGGTCTCTAGTTTTCAGAAATGTACAGGTTTGGTAGGTTTCCCTAGGTGGCCGCTGAGCTACAGGCCAAAATCTCCAGGTAGGCACTTTGCAAAAAACACCTCTGTTTTCCTTCAAAAATTTGGCTGTGTCCACGTTGCGCTTTGGGGCGTTTCCTGTCGCGGGCGCTAGGCCTACCCACACAAGTGAGGTATCATTTTTATCGGGAGACGTGGGGGAACGCTGTGTGGAAGGAAATTGGTGGCTCCTCTCAGATTCCAGAACTTTCTGCCACAGAAATGTGAGGAACATGTGTTTTTTTAGCCAAATTTTGAGGTTTGCAAAGGATTCTGGGTAACAGAACCTGGTCCCAGCCACACAAGTCACCCCATCTTGGATTCCCCTAGGTCTCTAGTTTTCAGAAATGCACAGGTTTGGTAGGTTTCCCTAGGTGGCGGCTGAGCTACAGGCCAAAATCTACAGGTAGGCACTTTGCAAAAAACACCTCTGTTTTCCTTCAAAAATGTGGCTGTGTCCACGTTGCGCTTTGGGGCGTTTCCTGTCGCGGGCGCTAGGCCTACCCACACAAGTGAGGTATCATTTTTATCGGGAGACGTGGGGGAACGCTGGGTAGAAGGAAATTTGTGGCTCCTCTCATATTCCAGAACTTTCTGCCACAGAAATGTGAGGAACATGTGTTTTTTTAGCCAAATTTTGAGGTTTGCAAAGGATTCTGGGTAACAGAACCTGGTCCCAGCCACAAAAGTCACCCCATCTTGGATTCCCCTAGGTCTCTAGTTTTCAGAAATGCACAGGTTTGGTAGGTTTCCCTAGGTGGCGGCTGAGCTACAGGACAAAATCTACAGGTAGGCACTTTGCAAAAAACACCTCTGTTTTCCTTCAAATATTTGGCTGTTTCCACGTTGCGGTTTGGGGCGTTTCCTGTCGCGGGCGCTAGGCCTACCCACATAAGTGAGGTATCATTTTTATCGGGAGACGTGGGGGAACGCTGGGTGGAAGGAAATTTGTGGCTCCTCTCAGATTCTAGAACTTTCTGCCACAGAAATGTGAGGAACATGTGTTTTTTTAGCCAAATTTTGAGGTTTTCAAAGCATTCTGGGTAACAGAACCTGGTCCGAGCCACACAAGTCACCCCATCTTGGATTCCCCTAGGTCTCTAGTTTTCAGAAATGCATAGGTTTGGTAGGTTTCCCTAGGTGGCGGCTGAGCTACAGGCCAAAATCTACAGGTAGGCCCTTTGCAAAAAACACCTCTGTTTTCTTGCAAAAATTTGGCCATGTCCACGTTGCGCTTTGGGGCGTTTCCTAACGCGGGCGCTAGGCCTACCCACACAAGTGAGGTATCATTTTTATCGGGAGATGTGGGGGAACGCTGTGTGGAAGGAAATTTGTGGCTCCTCTCAGATTCCAGAACTTTCTGCCACAGAAATGTGAGGAACATGTGTTTTTTTAGCCAAATTTTGAGGTTTGCAAAGGATTCTGGGTAACATAACCTGGTCCCAGCCACACAAGTCACCCAATCTTGGATTCCCCTAGGTCTCTAGTTTTCAGAAATGCACAGGTTTGGTAGGTTTCCCTAGGTGGCGGCTGAGCTACAGGCCAAAATCTACAGGTAGGCACTTTGCAAAAAACACCTCTGTTTTCCTTCAAAAATTTGGCTGTGTCCACGTTGCGCTTTGGGGTGTTTCCTGTCGCGGGCGCTAGGCCTACCCACACAAGTGAGGTATTTTTTTTATCGGGAGACGTGGGGGAACGCTGGGTGGAAGGAAATTTGTGGCTCCTCTCAGATTCCAGAACTTTCTGCCACAGAAATATGAGGAACATGTGATTTTTTAGCCAAATTTTGAGGTTTGCAAAGGATTCTGGGTAACAGAACCTGGTCCCAGCCACACAAGTCACCCCATCTTGGAATCCCCTAGGTCTCTAGTTTTCAGAAATGCACAGGTTTGGTAGGTTTCCCTAGGTGGCGGCTGAGCTACAGGCCAAAATCTACAGGTAGGCACTTTGCAAAAAACACCTTTGTTTACCTTCAAAAATGTGGCAGTGTCCACGTTGCGCTTTGGGGCGTTTCCTGTCGCGGGCGCTAGGCCTACCCACACAAGTGAGGTATCATTTTTATCGGGAGACGTGGGGGAACGCTGGGTGGAAGGAAATTTGTGGCTCCTCTCAGATTCCAGAACTTTCTGCCACAGAAATGTGAGGAACATGTGTTTTTTTAGCCAAATTTTGAGGTTTGCAAAGGATTCTGGGTAACAGAACCTGGTCCCAGCCACAAAAGTCACCCCATCTTGGATTCCCCTAGGTCTCTAGTTTTCAGAAATGCACAGGTTTGGTAGGTTTCCCTAGGTGGCGGCTGAGCTACAGGCCAAAATCTACAGGTAGGCACTTTGCAAAAAACACCTCTGTTTTCCTTCAAATATTTGGTGTTTCCACGTTGCGGTTTGGGGCGTTTCCTGTCGCGGGCGCTAGGCCTACCCACATAAGTGAGGTATCATTTTTATCGGGAGACGTGGGGGAACGCTGGGTGGAAGGAAATTTGTGGCTCCTCTCAGATTCTAGAACTTTCTGCCACAGAAATGTGAGGAACATGTGTTTTTTTAGCCAAATTTTGAGGTTTTCAAAGCATTCTGGGTAACAGAACCTGGTCCGAGCCACACAAGTCACCCCATCTTGGATTCCCCTAGGTCTCTAGTTTTCAGAAATGCATAGGTTTGGTAGGTTTCCCTAGGTGGCGGCTGAGCTACAGGCCAAAATCTACAGGTAGGCCCTTTGCAAAAAACACCTCTGTTTTCTTGCAAAAATTTGGCCATGTCCACGTTGCGCTTTGGGGCGTTTCCTAACGCGGGCGCTAGGCCTACCCACACAAGTGAGGTATCATTTTTATCGGGAGATGTGGGGGAACGCTGTGTGGAAGGAAATTTGTGGCTCCTCTCAGATTCCAGAACTTTCTGCCACAGAAATGTGAGGAACATGTGTTTTTTTAGCCAAATTTTGAGGTTTGCAAAGGATTCTGGGTAACATAACCTGGTCCCAGCCACACAAGTCACCCAATCTTGGATTCCCCTAGGTCTCTAGTTTTCAGAAATGCACAGGTTTGGTAGGTTTCCCTAGGTGGCGGCTGAGCTACAGGCCAAAATCTACAGGTAGGCACTTTGCAAAAAACACCTCTGTTTTCCTTCAAAAATTTGGCTGTGTCCACGTTGCGCTTTGGGGTGTTTCCTGTCGCGGGCGCTAGGCCTACCCACACAAGTGAGGTATTTTTTTTATCGGGAGACGTGGGGGAACGCAGGGTGGAAGGAAATTTGTGGCTCCTCTCAGATTCCAGAACTTTCTGCCACAGAAATATGAGGAACATGTGTTTTTTTAGCCAAATTTTGAGGTTTGCAAAGGATTCTGGGTAACAGAACCTGGTCCCAGCCACACAAGTCACCCCATCTTGGAATCCCCTAGGTCTCTAGTTTTCAGAAATGCACAGGTTTGGTAGGTTTCCCTAGGTGGCGGCTGAGCTACAGGCCAAAATCTACAGGTAGGCACTTTGCAAAAAACACCTCTGTTTACCTTCAAAAATGTGGCAGTGTCCACGTTGCGCTTTGGGGCGTTTCCTGTCGCGGGCGCTAGGCCTACCCACACAAGTGAGGTATCATTTTTATCGGGAGACGTGGGGGAACGCTGGGTGGAAGGAAATTTGTGGCTCCTCTCAGATTCCAGAACTTCCTGCCATAGAAATGTGAGGAACATGTGTTTTTTTAGCCAAATTTTGAGGTTTGCAAAGGATTCTGGGTAACAGAACCTGGTCCCAGCCACACAAGTCACCCCATCTTGGATTCCCCTAGGTATCTAGTTTTCAGAAATGCACAGGTTTGGTAGGTTTCCCTAGGTGGCGGCTGAGCTACAGGCCAAAATCTACAGGTAGGCACTTTGCAAAAAGCCCCTCTGTTTACCTTCAAAAATGTGGCTGTGTCCACGTTGCGCTTTGGGGCGTTTCCTGTCGCGGGCGCTAGGCCTACCCACACAAGTGAGGTATCATTTTTATCGGGAGACGTGGGGGAACGCTGGGTGGAAGGAAATTTGTGGCTCCTCTCAGATTCCAGAACTTTCTGCCACAGAAATGTGAGGAACATGTGTTTTTATAGCCAAATTTTGAGGTTTGCAAAGGATTCTGGGTAACAGAACCTGGTCCGAGCCACACAAGTCACCCCATCTTGGATTCCCCTAGGTCTCTAGCTTTCAGAAATGCACAGGTTTGGTAGGTTTCCCTAGGTGGCGGCTGAGCTACAGGCCAAAATCTACAGGTAGGCACTTTGCAAAAAACACCTCTGTTTTCCTTCAAAGATTTGGCTGTGCCCACGTTGCGCTTTGGGGCATTTCCTGTCGCGGGCGCTAGGCCTACCCACACAAGTGAGGTATCATTTTTATCGGGAGACGTGGGGGAACGCTGGGTGGAAGGAAATTTGTGGCTCCTCTCAGATTCTAGAACTTTCTGCCACAGAAATGTGAGGAACCTGTGTTTTTTTAGCCAAATTTTGAGGTTTGCAAAGGATTCTGGGTAACAAAACCTGGTCCGAGCCACACAAGTCACACCATCTTGGATTCCCCTAGGTCTCTAGTTTTCAGAAATGTACAGGTTTGGTAGGTTTCCCTAGGTGGCGGCTGAGCTACAGGACAAAATCTCCAGGTAGGCACTTTGCAAAAAACACCTCTGTTTTCCTTCAAAAATTTGGCTGTGTCCACGTTGCGCTTTGGGGCGTTTCCTGTCGCGGGCGCTAGGCCTACCCACACAAGTGAGGTATCATTTTTATCGGGAGACGTGGGGGAACGCTGTGTGGAAGGAAATTGGTGGCTCCTCTCAGATTCCAGAACTTTCTGCCACAGAAATGTGAGGAACATGTGTTTTTTTAGCCAAATTTTGAGGTTTGCAAAGGATTCTGGGTAACAGAACCTGGTCCCAGCCAAACAAGTCACCCCATCTTGGATTCCCCTAGGTCTCTAGTTTTCAGAAATGCACAGGTTTGGTAGGTTTCCCTAGGTGGCGGCTGAGCTACAGGCCAAAATCTACAGGTAGGCACTTTGCAAAAAACACCTCTGTTTTCCTTCAAAAATTTGGCTGTGTCCACGTTGCGCTTTGGGGTGTTTCCTGTTGCGGGCGCTAGGCCTACCCACACAAGTGAGGTATCATTTTTATCGGGAGACGTGGGGGAACGCTGTGTCATAGGAAATTTGTGGCTCCTCTCAGATTCCAGAACTTTCTGCCACAGAAATGTGAGGAACATGTGTTTTTTTAGCCAAATTTTGAGGTTTGCAAAGGATTCTGGGTAACAGAACCTGGTCCCAGCCACACAAGTCACCCCATATTGGATTCCCCTAGGTCTCTAGTTTTCAGAAATGCACAGGTTTGGTAGGTTTCCCTAGGTGGCGGCTAAGCTACAGGCCAAAATCTACAGGTAGGCACTTTGCAAAAAACACCTCTGTTTTCCTTCAAAAATTTGGCTGTGTCCACGTTGCGCTTTGCAGCATTTCCTGTCGCGGGCGCTAGGCCTACCCACACAAGTGAGGTATCATTTTTTTCGGGAGTCGTGGGGGAACGCTGGGTGGAAGGAAATTTGTGGCTCCTCTCAGATTCCAGAACTTTCTGCCACAGAAATGTGAGGAACATGTGTTTTTTTAGCCAAATTTTGAGGTTTGCAAAGGATTCTGGGTAACAAAACCTGGTCCGAGCCACACAAGTCACACCATCTTGGATTCCCCTAGGTCTCTAGTTTTCAGAAATGCACAGGTTTGGTAGGTTTCCCTAGGTGGCGGCTGAGCTACAGGCCAAAATCTCCAGGTAGGCACTTTGCAAAAAACACCTCTGTTTTCCTTCAAAAATTTGGCTGTGTCCACGTTGCGCTTTGGGGCGTTTCCTGTCGCGAGCGCTAGGCCTACCCACACAAGTGAGTTATCATTTTTATCGGGAGACGTGGGGGAACGCTGTGTGGAAGGAAATTTGTGGCTCCTCTCAGATTCCAGAACTTTCTGCCATAGAAATGTGAGGAACATGTGTTTTTTTAGCCAAATTTTTAGGTTTGCAAAGGATTCTGGGTAACAGAACCTGGTCCCAGCCACACAATTCACCCCATATTGGATTCCCCTAGGTCTCTAGTTTTTAGAAATGCACAGGTTTGGTAGGTTTCCCTAGGTGGCGGCTGAGCTACAGGCCAAAATCTACAGGTAGGCACTTTGCAAAAAACACCTCTGTTTTCCTTCAAAAATTTGGCTGTGTCCACGTTGCGCTTTGGGGCATTTCCTGTCGCGGGCGCTAGGCCTACCCACACAAGTGAGGTATCATTTTTATCGGGAGTCGTGGGGGAACACTGGGTGGAAGGAAATTTGTGGCTCCTCTCAGATTCTAGAACTTTCTGCCACAGAAATGTGAGGAACATGTGTTTTTTTAGCCAAATTTTGAGGTTTGCGAAGGATTCTGGGTAACAGAACCTGGTCCGAGCCACACAAGTCACCCCATCTTGGATTCCCCTAGGTCTCTAGTTTTCAGAAATGCACAGGTTTGGTAGTTTTCCCTAGGTGGCGGCTGAGCTACAGGCCAAAATCTACAGGTAGGCACTTTGCAAAAAACACCTCTGTTTTCCTTCAAAAATTTGGCTGTGTCCACGTTGCGCTTTGGGGTGTTTCCTGTCGCGGGCGCTAGGCCTACCCACACAAGTGAGGTATTTTTTTTATCGGGAGACGTGGGGGAACGCTGGGTGGAAGGAAATTTGTGGCTCCTCTCAGATTCCAGAACTTTCTGCCACAGAAATATGAGGAACATGTGTTTTTTTAGCCAAATTTTGAGGTTTGCAAAGGATTCTGGGTAACAGAACCTGGTCCCAGCCACACAAGTCACCCCATCTTGGAATCCCCTAGGTCTCTAGTTTTCAGAAATGCACAGGTTTGGTAGGTTTCCCTAGGTGGCGGCTGAGCTACAGGCCAAAATCTACAGGTAGGCACTTTGCAAAAAACACCTCTGTTTTCTTTCAAAAATGTGGCTGTGTCCACGTTGCGCTTTGGGGCGTTTCCTGTCACGGGCGCTAGGCCTACCCACTCAAGTGAGGTATCATTTTTATCGGGAGACGTGGGGGAACGCTGGGTGGAAGGAAATTTGTGGCTCCTCTCAGATTCCAGAACTTCCTGCCACAGAAATGTGAGGAACATGTGTTTTTTTAGCCAAATTTTGAGGTTTGCAAAGGATTCTGGGTAACAGAACCTGGTCCCAGCCACACAAGTCACCCCATCTTGGATTCCCCTAGGTATCTAGTTTTCAGAAATGCACAGGTTTGGTAGGTTTCCCTAGGTGGCGGCTGAGCTACAGGCCAAAATCTACAGGTAGGCACTTTGCAAAAAGCCCCTCTGTTTACCTTCAAAAATGTGGCTGTGTCCACGTTGCGCTTTGGGGCGTTTCCTGTCGCGGGCGCTAGGCCTACCCACACAAGTGAGGTATCATTTTTATCGGGAGACGTGGGGGAACGCTGGGTGGAAGGAAATTTGTGGCTCCTCTCAGATTCCAGAACTTTCTGCCACTGAAATGTGAGGAACATGTGTTTTTATAGCCAAATTTTGAGGTTTGCAAAGGATTCTGGGTAACAGAACCTGGTCCGAGCCACACAAGTCACCCCATCTTGGATTCCCCTAGGTCTCTAGCTTTCAGAAATGCACAGGTTTGGTAGGTTTCCCTAGGTGGCGTCTGAGCTACAGGCCAAAATCTACAGGTAGGCACTTTGCAAAAAACACCTCTGTTTTCCTTCAAAGATTTGGCTGTGCCCACGTTGCGCTTTGGGGCATTTCCTGTCGCGGGCGCTAGGCCTACCCACACAAGTGAGGTATCATTTTTATCGGGAGACATGGGGGAACGCTGGGTGGAAGGAAATTTGTGGCTCCTCTCAGATTCTAGAACTTTCTGCCACAGAAATGTGAGGAACATGTGTTTTTTTAGCCAAATTTTGAGGTTTGCAAAGGATTCTGGGTAACAAAACCTGGTCCGAGCCACACAAGTCACACCATCTTGGATTCCCCTAGGTCTCTAGTTTTCAGAAATGTACAGCTTTGGTAGGTTTCCCTAGGTGGCGGCTGAGCTACAGGCCAAAATCTCCAGGTAGGCACTTTGCAAAAAACACCTCTGTTTTCCTTCAAAAATTTGGCTGTGTCCACGTTGCGCTTTGGGGCGTTTCCTGTCGCGGGCGCTAGGCCTACCCACACAAGTGAGGTATCATTTTTATCGGGAGACGTGGGGGAACGCTGTGTGGAAGGAAATTGGTGGCTCCTCTCAGATTCCAGAACTTTCTGCCACAGAAATGTGAGGAACATGTGTTTTTTTAGCCAAATTTTGAGGTTTGCAAAGGATTCTGGGTAACAGAACCTGGTCCCAGCCACACAAGTCACCCCATCTTGGATTCCCCTAGGTCTCTAGTTTTCAGAAATGCACAGGTTTGGTAGGTTTCCCTAGGTGGCGGCTGAGCTACAGGCCAAAATCTACAGGTAGGCACTTTGCAAAAAACACCTCTGTTTTCCTTCAAAAATTTGGCTGTGTCCACGTTGCGCTTTGCGGCATTTCCTGTCGCGGGCGCTAGGCCTACCCACACAAGTGAGGTATCATTTTTATCGGGAGTCATGGGGGAACGCTGGGTGGAAGGAAATTTGTGGCTCCTCTCAGATTCCAGAACTTTCTGCCACAGAAATGTGAGGAACATGTGTTTTTTTAGCCAAATTTTGAGGTTTGCAAAGGATTCTGGGTAACAAAACCTGGTCCGAGCCACACAAGTCACCCCATCTTGGATTCCCCTAGGTCTCTAGTTTTCAGAAATGCACAGGTTTGGTAGGTTTCCCTAGGTGGCGGCTGATCTACAGGCCAATATCTTCAGGTAGGCACTTTGCAAAAAACACCTCTGCTTTCCTTCAAAAATTTGGCTGTGTCCACGTTGCGCTTTGGGGCGTTTCCTGTCGCGGGCGCTAGGACTACCCACATAAGTGAGGTATCATTTTTATCGGGAGACGTGGGGGAACGCTGGGTGGAAGGAAATTTGTGGCTCCTCTCAGATTCTAGAACTTTCTGCCACAGAAATGTGAGGAACATGTGTTTTTTTAGCCAAATTTTGAGGTTTGCAAAGGATTCTGGGTAACAAAACCTGGTCCGAGTTACACAAGTCACACCATCTTGGATTCCCCTAGGTCTCTAGTTTTCAGAAATGCACAGGTTTGGTAGGTTTCCCTAGGTGGCGGCTGAGCTACCGGCCAAAATCTCCAGGTAGGCACTTTGCAAAAAACACCTCTGTTTTCCTTCAAAAATTTGGCTGTGTCCACATTGCGCTTTGGGGCGTTTCCTGTCGCGGGCGCTAGGCCTACCCACACAAGTGAGGTATCATTTTTATCGGGAGACGTGGGGGAACGCTGTGTGGAAGGAAATTTGTGGCTCCTCTCAGATTCCAGAACTTTCTGCCACAGAAATGTGAGGAACATGTGTTTTTTTAGCCAAATTTTGAGGTTTGCAAAGGATTCTGGGTAACAGAACCTGGTCCCAGCCACACAATTCACCCCATATTGGATTCCCCTAGGTCTCTAGTTTTCAGAAATGCACAGGTTTGGTAGGTTTCCCTAGGTGGCGGCTGAGCTACAGGCCAAAATCTACAGGTAGGCACTTTGCAAAAAACACCTCTGTTTTCCTTCAAAAATTTGGCTGTGTCCACGTTGCGCTTTGGGGCATTTCCTGTCGCGGGCGCTAGGCCTACCCACACAAGTGAGGTATCATTTTTATCGGGAGTCGTGGGGGAACGCTGGGTGGAAGGAAATTTGTGGCTCCTCTCAGATTCTAGAACTTTCTGCCACAGAAATGTGAGGAACATGGGTTTTTTTAGCCAAATTTTGAGGTTTGCGAAGGATTCTGGGTAACAGAACCTGGTCCGAGCCACACAAGTCACCCCATCTTGGATTCCCCTAGGTCTCTAGTTTTCAGAAATGCACAGGTTTGGTAGGTTTCCCTAGGTGGCGGCTGAGCTACAGGCCAAAATCTACAGGTAGGCACTTTGCAAAAAACACCTCTGTTTTCCTTCAAAAATTTGGCTGTGTCCACGTTGCGCTTTGGGGCATTTCCTGTCGCGGGCGCTAGGCCTACCCACATAAGGGAGGTATCATTTTTATCGGGAGACGTGGGGGAACGCTGGGTGGAAGGAAATTTGTGGCTCCTCTCAGATTCTAGAACTTTCTGCCACAGAAATGTGAGGAACATGTGTTTTTTTAGCCAAATTTTGAGGTTTTCAAAGCATTCTGGGTAACAGAACCTGGTCCGAGCCACACAAGTCACCCCATCTTGGATTCCCCTAGGTCTCTAGTTTTCCGAAATGCATAGGTTTGGTAGGTTTCCCTAGGTGGCGGCTGAGCTACAGGCCAAAATCTACAGGTAGGCCCTTTGCAAAAAACACCTCTGTTTTCTTGCAAAAATTTGGCTATGTCCACGTTGCGCTTTGGGGCGTTTCCTAACGCGGGCGCTAGGCCTACCCACACAAGTGAGGTATCATTTTTATCGGGAGATGTGGGGGAACGCTGTGTGGAAGGAAATTTGTGGCTCCTCTCAGATTCCAGAACTTTCTGCCACAGAAATGTGAGGAACATGTGTTTTTTTAGCCAAATTTTGAGGTTTGCAAAGGATTCTGGGAAACATAACCTGGTCCCAGCCACACAAGTCACCCTATCTTGGATTCCCCTAGGTCTCTAGTTTTCAGAAATGCACAGGTTTGGTAGGTTTCCCTAGGTGGCGGCTGAGCTACAGGCCAAAATCTACAGGTAGGCACTTTGCAAAAAACACCTCTGTTTTCCTTCAAAAATTTGGCTGTGTCCACGTTGCGCTTTGGGGTGTTTCCTGTCGCGGGCGCTAGGCCTACCCACACAAGTGAGGTATTTTTTTTATCGGGAGACGTGGGGGAACGCTGGGTGAAAGGAAATTTGTGGCTCCTCTCAGATTCCAGAAATTTCTGCCACAGAAATATGAGGAACATGTGTTTTTTTAGCCAAATTTTGAGGTTTGCAAAGGATTCTGGGTAACAGAACCTGGTCCCAGCCACACAAGTCACCCCATCTTAGAATCCCCTAGGTCTCTAGTTTTCAGAAATGCACAGGTTTGGTAGGTTTCCCTAGGTGGCGGCTGAGCTACAGGCCAAAATCTACAGGTAGGCACTTTGCAAAAAACACCTCTGTTTTCCTTCAAAAATTTGGCTGTGTCCACGTTGCGCTTTGGGGCGTTTCCTGTCGCGGGCGCTAGGCCTACCCACATAAGTGAGGTATCATTTTTATCGGGAGACGTGGGGGAACTCTGGGTGGAAGGAAATTTGTGGCTCCTCTCAGATTCTAGAACTTTCTGCCACAGAAATGTGAGGAACATGTGTTTTTTTAGCCAAATTTTGAGGTTTGCAAAGGATTCTGGGTCACAGAACCTGGTCCGAGCCACACAAGTCACCCCATCTTGGATTCCCCTAGGTCTCTAGTTTTCAGAAATGCACAGGTTTGGTAGGTTTCCCTAGGTGGCGGCTGAGCTACAGGCCAAAATCTCCAGGTAGGCACTTTGCAAAAAACACCTCTGTTTTCCTTCAAAAATTTGGCTGTGTCCACGTTGCGCTTTGGGGCGTTTCCTGTCGCGGGCGCTAGGCCTACCCACACAAGTGAGGTATCATTTTTATCGGGAGACGTGGGGGAACGCTGTGTGGAAGGAAATTGGTGGCTCCTCTCAGATTCCAGAACTTTCTGCCACAGAAATGTGAGGAACATGTGTTTTTTTAGCCAAATTTTGAGGTTTGCAAAGGATTCTGGGTCACAGAACCTGGTCCGAGCCACACAAGTCACCCCATCTTGGATTCCCCTAGGTCTCTAGTTTTCAGAAATGCACAGGTTTGGTAGGTTTCCCTAGGTGGCGGCTGAGCTACAGGCCAAAATCTACAGGTAGGCACTTTGCAAAAAACACCTCTGTTTTCCTTCAAAAATTTGGCTGTGTCCACGTTGCGCTTTGGGGCGTTTCCTGTCGCGGGCGCTAGGCCTACCCACACAAGTGAGGTATCATTTTTATCGGGAGACGTGGGGGAACGCTGTGTGGAAGGAAATTGGTGGCTCCTCTCAGATTCCAGAACTTTCTGCCACAGAAATGTGAGGAACATGTGTTTTTTTAGCCAAATTTTGAGGTTTGCAAAGGATTCTGGGTAACAGAACCTGGTCCCAGCCACACAAGTCACCCCATCTTGGATTCCGCTAGGTCTCTAGTTTTCAGAAATGCACAGGTTTGGTAGGTTTCCCTAGGTGGCGGCTGAGCTACAGGCCAAAATCTACAGGTAGGCACTTTGCAAAAAACACCTCTGTTTTCCTTCAAAAATTTGGCTGTGTCCACGTTGCGCTTTGGGGTGTTTCCTGTCGCGGGCGCTAGGCCTACCCACACAAGTGAGGTATCATTTTTATCGGGAGACGTGGGGGAACGCTGTGTCATTGGAAATTTGTGGCTCCTCTCAGATTCCAGAACTTTCTGCCACAGAAATGTGAGGAACATGTGTTTTTTTAGCCAAATTTTGAGGTTTGCAAAGGATTCTGGGTAACAGAACCTGGTCCCAGCCACACAAGTCACCCCATATTGGATTCCCCTAGGTCTCTAGTTTTCAGAAATGCACAGGTTTGGTAGGTTTCCCTAGGTGGCGGCTGAGCTACAGGCCAAAATCTACAGGTAGGCACTTTGCAAAAATCACCTCTGTTTTCCTTCAAAAATTTGGCTGTGTCCACGTTGCGCTTTGCGGCATTTCCTGTCGCGGGCGCTAGGCCTACCCACACAAGTGAGGTATAATTTTTATCGGGAGTCGTGGGGGAACGCTGGGTGGAAGGAAATTTGTGGCTCCTCTCAGATTCCAGAACTTTCTGCCACAGAAATGTGAGGAACATGTGTTTTTTTAGCCAAATTTTGAGGTTTGCAAAGGATTCTGGGTAACAGAACCTGGTCCCAGCCACACAAGTCACCCCATCTTGGATTCCCCTAGGTCTCTAGTTTTCAGAAATGCACAGGTTTGGTAGGTTTCCCTAGGTGGCGGCTGAGCTACAGGCCAAAATCTACAGGTAGGCACTTTGCAAAAAACACCTCTGCTTTCCTTCAAAAATTTGGCTGTGTCCACATTGCGCTTTGGGGCGTTTCCTGTCGCGGGCGCTAGGACTACCCACATAAGTGAGGTATCATTTTTATCGGGAGACGTGGGGGAACGCTGGGTGGAAGGAAATTTGTGGCTCCTCTCAGATTCTAGAACTTTCTGCCACAGAAATGTGAGGAACATGTGTTTTTTTAGCCAAATTTTGAGGTTTGCAAAGGATTCTGGGTAACAAAACCTGGTCCGAGCCACACAAGTCACACCATCTTGGATTCCCCTAGGTCTCTAGTTTTCAGAAATGCACAGGTTTGGTAGGTTTCCCTAGGTGGCGGCTGAGCTACAGGCCAAAATCTCCAGGTAGGCATTTTGCAAAAAACACCTCTGTTTTCCTTCAAAAATTTGGCTGTGTCCACGTTGCGCTTTGGGGCGTTTCCTGTCACGGGCGCTAGGCCTACCCACACAAGTGAGGTATCATTTTTATCGGGAGACGTGGGGGAACGCTGTGTGGAAGGAAATTTGTGGCTCCTCTCAGATTCCAGAACTTTCTGCCACAGAAATGTGAGGAACATGTGTTTTTTTAGCCAAATTTTGAGGTTTGCAAAGGATTCTGGGTAACAGAACCTGGCCCCAGCCACACAAGTCACCCCATCTTGGATTCCCCAAGGTCTCTAGTTTTCAGAAATGCACAGGTTTGGTAGGTTTCCTTAGGTGGCGGCTGAGCTACAGGCCAAAATCTACAGGTAGGCACTTTGCAAAAAACACCTCTGTTTTCCTTCAAAAATTTGGCTGTGTCCACGTTGCGCTTTGGGGCGTTTCCTGTCGCGGGCGCTAGGCCTACCCACATAAGTGAGGTATCATTTTTATCGGGAGACGTGGGGGAACTCTGGGTGGAAGGAAATTTGTGGCTCCTCTCAGATTCTAGAACTTTCTGCCACAGAAATGTGAGGAACATGTGTTTTTTTAGCCAAATTTTGAGGTTTGCAAAGGATTCTGGGTAACAGAACCTGGTCCCAGCCACAAAAGTCACCCCATCTTGGATTCCCCTAGGTCTCTAGTTTTCAGAAATGCACAGGTTTGGTAGGTTTCCCTACGTGGCGGCTGAGCTACAGGCCAAAATCTACAGGTAGGCACTTTGCAAAAAACACCTCTGTTTTCCTTAAAACATTTGGCTGTGTCCACGTTGCGCTTTGGGGCGTTTCCTGTCGCGGGCGCTAGGCCTACCCACACAAGTGAGGTATCATTTTTATAGGGAGACGTGGGGGAACGCTGGGTGGAAGGAAATTTGTGGCTCCTCTCAGATTCCAGAACTTTCTGCCACAGAAATTTGAGGAACATGTGTTTTTTTAGCCAAATTTTGAGGTTTGCAAAGGATTCTGGGTAACAGAACCTGGTCCCAGCCACAAAAGTCACCCCATCTTGGATTCCCCTAGGTCTCTAGTTTTCAGAAATGCACAGGTTTGGTAGGTTTCCCTACGTGGCGGCTGAGCTACAGGCCAAAATCTACAGGTAGGCACTTTGCAAAAAACACCTCTGTTTTCCTTCAAATATTTGGCTGTGTCCACGTTGCGGTTTGGGGCGTTTCCTGTCGCGGGCGCTAGGCCTACCCACATAAGTGAGGCATCATTTTTATCGGGAGACGTGGGGGAACGCTGGGTGGAAGGAAATTTGTGGCTCCTCTCAGATTCTAGAACTTTCTGCCACAGAAATGTGAGGAACATGTGTTTTTTTAGCCAAATTTTGAGGTTTTCAAAGCATTCTGGGTAACAGAACCTGGTCCGAGCCACACAAGTCACCCCATCTTGGATTCCCCTAGGTCTCTAGTTTTCAGAAATGCATAGGTTTGGTAGGTTTCCCTAGGTGGCGGCTGAGATACAGGCCAAAATCTACAGGTAGGCCCTTTGCAAAAAACACCTCTGTTTTCTTGCAAAAATTTGGCTGTGTCCACGTTGCGCTTTGGGGCGTTTCCTAACGCGGGCGCTAGGCCTACCCACACAAGTGAGGTATCATTTTTATCGGGAGAGGTGGGGGAACGCTGTGTGGAAGGAAATTTGTGGCTCCTCTCAGATTCCAGAACTTTCTGCCACAGAAATGTGAGGAACATGTGTTTTTTTAGCCAAATTTTGAGGTTTGCAAAGGATTCTGGGTAACATAACCTGGTCCCAGCCACACAAGTCACCCCATCTTGGATTCCCCTAGGTCTCTAGTTTTCAGAAATGCACAGGTTTGGTAGGTTTCCCTAGGTGGCGGCTGAGCTACAGGCCAAAATCTACAGGTAGGCACTTTGCAAAAAACACCTCTGTTTTCCTTCAAAAATTTGGCTGTGTCCACGTTGCGCTTTGGGGTGTTTCCTGTCGCGGGCGCTAGGCCTACCCACACAAGTGAGGTATTTTTTTTATCGGGAGATGTGGGGGAACGCTGGGTGGAAGAAAATTTGTGGCTCCTCTCAGATTCCAGAACTTTCTGCCACAGAAATGTGAGGAACATGTGTTTTTATAGCCAAATTTTGAGGTTTGCAAAGGATTCTGGGTAACAGAACCTGGTCCGAGCCACACAAGTCACCCCATCTTGGATTCCCCTAGGTCTCTAGCTTTCAGAAATGCACAGGTTTGGTAGGTTTCCCTTGGTGGCGGCTGAGCTACAGGCCAAAATCTACAGGTAGGCACTTTGCAAAAAACACCTCTGTTTTCCTTCAAAGATTTGGCTGTGCCCACGTTGCGCTTTGGGGCATTTCCTGTCGCGGGCGCTAGGCCTACCCACACAAGTGAGGTATCATTTTTATCGGGAGACGTGGGGGAACGCTGGGTGGAAGGAAATTTGTGGCTCCTCTCAGATTCTAGAACTTTCTGCCACAGAAATGTGAGGAACCTGTGTTTTTTTAGCCAAATTTTGAGGTTTTCAAAGCATTCTGGGTAACAGAACCTGGTCCGAGCCACACAAGTCACCCCATCTTGGATTCCCCTAGGTCTCTAGTTTTCAGAAATGCATAGGTTTGGTAGGTTTCCCTAGGTGGCGGCTGAGATACAGGCCAAAATCTACAGGTAGGCCCTTTGCAAAAAACACCTCTGTTTTCTTGCAAAAATTTGGCTGTGTCCACGTTGCGCTTTGGGGCGTTTCCTAACGCGGGCGCTAGGCCTACCCACACAAGTGAGGTATCATTTTTATCGGGAGAGGTGGGGGAACGCTGTGTGGAAGGAAATTTGTGGCTCCTCTCAGATTCCAGAACTTTCTGCCACAGAAATGTGAGGAACATGTGTTTTTTTAGCCAAATTTTGAGGTTTGCAAAGGATTCTGGGTAACATAACCTGGTCCCAGCCACACAAGTCACCCCATCTTGGATTCCCCTAGGTCTCTAGTTTTCAGAAATGCACAGGTTTGGTAGGTTTCCCTAGGTGGCGGCTGAGCTACAGGCCAAAATCTACAGGTAGGCACTTTGCAAAAAACACCTCTGTTTTCCTTCAAAAATTTGGCTGTGTCCACGTTGCGCTTTGGGGTGTTTCCTGTCGCGGGCGCTAGGCCTACCCACACAAGTGAGGTATTTTTTTTATCGGGAGATGTGGGGGAACGCTGGGTGGAAGAAAATTTGTGGCTCCTCTCAGATTCCAGAACTTTCTGCCACAGAAATGTGAGGAACATGTGTTTTTATAGCCAAATTTTGAGGTTTGCAAAGGATTATGGGTAACAGAACCTGGTCCGAGCCACACAAGTCACCCCATCTTGGATTCCCCTAGGTCTCTAGCTTTCAGAAATGCACAGGTTTGGTAGGTTTCCCTTGGTGGCGGCTGAGCTACAGGCCAAAATCTACAGGTAGGCACTTTGCAAAAAACACCTCTGTTTTCCTTCAAAGATTTGGCTGTGCCCACGTTGCGCTTTGGGGCATTTCCTGTCGCGGGCGCTAGGCCTACCCACACAAGTGAGGTATCATTTTTATCGGGAGACGTGGGGGAACGCTGGGTGGAAGGAAATTTGTGGCTCCTCTCAGATTCTAGAACTTTCTGCCACAGAAATGTGAGGAACCTGTGTTTTTTTAGCCAAATTTTGAGGTTTGCAAAGGATTCTGGGTAACAAAACCTGGTCCGAGC
Organism: Pleurodeles waltl; assembly: GCF_031143425.1. Taxonomy (NCBI): domain Eukaryota; kingdom Metazoa; phylum Chordata; class Amphibia; order Caudata; family Salamandridae; genus Pleurodeles; species Pleurodeles waltl. Next base: position 381,058,965 of record NC_090437.1, on the reverse strand, counting down.
CACACAAGTCACACCATCTTGGATTCCCCTAGGTCTCTAGTTTTCAGAAATGTACAGGTTTGGTAGGTTTCCCTAGGTGGCGGCTGAGCTACAGGCCAAAATCTCCAGGTAGGCACTTTGCAAAAAACACCTCTGTTTTCCTTCAAAAATTTGGCTGTGTCCACGTTGCGCTTTGGGGCGTTTCCTGTCGCGGGCGCTAGGCCTACCCACACAAGTGAGGTATCATTTTTATCGGGAGACGTGGGGGAACGCTGTGTGGAAGGAAATTGGTGGCTCCTCTCAGATTCCAGAACTTTCTGCCACAGAAATGTGAGGAACATGTGTTTTTTTAGCCAAATTTTGAGGTTTGCAAAGGATTCTGGGTAACAGAACCTGGTCCCAGCCACACAAGTCACCCCATCTTGGATTCCCCTAGGTCTCTAGTTTTCAGAAATGCACAGGTTTGGTAGGTTTCCCTAGGTGGCGGCTGAGCTACAGGCCAAAATCTACAGGTAGGCACTTTGCAAAAAACACCTCTGTTTTCCTTCAAAAATTTGGCTGTGTCCACGTTGCGCTTTGGGGTGTTTCCTGTTGCGGGCGCTAGGCCTACCCACACAAGTGAGGTATAATTTTTATCGGGAGACGTGGGGGAACGCTGTGTCATAGGAAATTTGTGGCTCCTCTCAGATTCCAGAACTTTCTGCCACAGAAATGTGAGGAACATGTGTTTTTTTAGCCAAATTTTGAGGTTTGCAAAGGATTCTGGGTAACAGAACCTGGTCCCAGCCACACAAGTCACCCCAAATTGGATTCCCCTAGGTCTCTAGTTTTCAGAAATGCACAGGTTTGGTAGGTTTCCCTAGGTGGCGGCTAAGCTACAGGCCAAAATCTACAGGTAGGCACTTTGCAAAAAACACCTCTGTTTTCCTTCAAAAATTTGGCTGTGTCCACGTTGCGCTTTGCGGCATTTCCTGTCGCGGGCGCTAGGCCTACCCACACAAGTGAGGTATCGTTTTTATCGGGAGTCGTGGGGGAACGCTGGGTGGAAGGAAATTTGTGGCTCCTCTCAGATTCCAGAACTTTCTGCCACAGAAATGTGAGGAACATGTGTTTTTTTAGCCAAATTTTGAGGTTTGCAAAGGATTCTGGGTAACAAAACCTGGTCCGAGCCACACAAGTCACACCATCTTGGATTCCCCTAGGTCTCTAGTTTTCAGAAATGCACAGGTTTGGTAGGTTTCCCTAGGTGGCGGCTGAGCTACAGGCCAAAATCTCCAGGTAGGCACTTTGCAAAAAACACCTCTGTTTTCCTTCAAAAATTTGGCTGTGTCCACGTTGCGCTTTGGGGCGTTTCCTGTCGCGAGCGCTAGGCCTACCCACACAAGTGAGTTATCATTTTTATCGGGAGACGTGGGGGAACGCTGTGTGGAAGGAAATTTGTGGCTCCTCTCAGATTCCAGAACTTTCTGCCACAGAAATGTGAGGAACATGTGTTTTTTTAGCCAAATTTTGAGGTTTGCAAAGGATTCTGGGTAACAGAACCTGGTCCCAGCCACACAATTCACCCCATATTGGATTCCCCTAGGTCTCTAGTTTTTAGAAATGCACAGGTTTGGTAGGTTTCCCTAGGTGGCGGCTGAGCTACAGGCCAAAATCTACAGGTAGGCACTTTGCAAAAAACACCTCTGTTTTCCTTCAAAAATTTGGCTGTGTCCACGTTGCGCTTTGGGGCATTTCCTGTCGCGGGCGCTAGGCCTACCCACACAAGTGAGGTATCATTTTTATCGGGAGTCGTGGGGGAACACTGGGTGGAAGGAAATTTGTGGCTCCTCTCAGATTCTAGAACTTTCTGCCACAGAAAAATGAGGAACATGTGTTTTTTTAGCCAAATTTTGAGGTTTGCGAAGGATTCTGGGTAACAGAACCTGGTCCGAGCCACACAAGTCACCCCATCTTGGATTCCCCTAGGTCTCTAGTTTTCAGAAATGCACAGGTTTGGTAGTTTTCCCTAGGTGGCGGCTGAGCTACAGGCCAAAATCTACAGGTAGGCACTTTGCAAAAAACACCTCTGTTTTCCTTCAAAAATTTGGCTGTGTCCACGTTGCGCTTTGGGGTGTTTCCTGTCGCGGGCGCTAGGCCTACCCACACAAGTGAGGTATTTTTTTTATCGGGAGACGTGGGGGAACGCTGGGTGGAAGGAAATTTGTGGCTCCTCTCAGATTCCAGAACTTTCTGCCACAGAAATATGAGGAACATGTGTTTTTTTAGCCAAATTTTGAGGTTTGCAAAGGATTCTGGGTAACAGAACCTGGTCCCAGCCACACAAGTCACCCCATCTTGGAATCCCCTAGGTCTCTAGTTTTCAGAAATGCACAGGTTTGGTAGGTTTCCCTAGGTGGCGGCTGAGCTACAGGCCAAAATCTACAGGTAGGCACTTTGCAAAAAGCACCTCTGTTTTCTTTCAAAAATGTGGCTGTGTCCACGTTGCGCTTTGGGGCGTTTCCTGTCGCGGGCGCTAGGCCTACCCACTCAAGTGAGGTATCATTTTTATCGGGAGACGTGGGGGAACGCTGGGTGGAAGGAAATTTGTGGCTCCTCTCAGATTCCAGAACTTCCTGCCACAGAAATGTGAGGAACATGTGTTTTTTTAGCCAAATTTTGAGGTTTGCAAAGGATTCTGGGTAACAGAACCTGGTCCCAGCCTCACAAGTCAACCCATATTGGATTCCCCTAGGTCTCTAGTTTTCAGAAATGCACAGGTTTGGTAGGTTTCCCTAGGTGGCGGCTAAGCTACAGGCCAAAATCTACAGGTAGGCACTTTGCAAAAAACACCTCTGTTTTCCTTCAAAAATTTGGCTGTGTCCACGTTGCGCTTTGCGGCATTTCCTGTCGCGGGCGCTAGGCCTACCCACACAAGTGAGGTATCATTTTTATCGGGAGTCGTGGGGGAACGCTGGGTGGAAGGAAATTTGTGGCTCCTCTCAGATTCCAGAACTTTCTGCCACAGAAATGTGAGGAACATGTGTTTTTTTAGCCAAATTTTGAGGTTTGCAAAGGATTCTGGGTAACAAAACCTGGTCCGAGCCACACAAGTCACACCATCTTGGATTCCCCTAGGTCTCTAGTTTTCAGAAATGCACAGGTTTGGTAGGTTTCCCTAGGTGGCGGCTGAGCTACAGGCCAAAATCTCCAGATAGGCACTTTGCAAAAAACACCTCTGTTTTCCTTCAAAAATTTGGCTGTGTCCACGTTGCGTTTTGGGGCGTTTCCTGTCGCGAGCGCTAGGCCTACCCACACAAGTGAGTTATCATTTTTATCGGGAGACGTGGGGGAACGCTGTGTGGAAGGAAATTTGTGGCTCCTCTCAGATTCCAGACCTTTCTGCCACAGAAATGTGAGGAACATGTGTTTTTTTAGCCAAATTTTGAGGTTTGCAAAGGATTCTGGGTAACAGAACCTGGTCCCAGCCACACAATTCACCCCATATTGGATTCCCCTAGGTCTCTAGTTTTTAGAAATGCACAGGTTTGGTAGGTTTCCCTAGGTGGCGGCTGAGCTACAGGCCAAAATCTACAGGTAGGCACTTTGCAAAAAACACCTCTGTTTTCCTTCAAAAATTTGGCTGTGTCCACGTTGCGCTTTGGGGCATTTCCTGTCGCGGGCGCTAGGCCTACCCACACAAGTGAGGTATCATTTTTACCGGGAGTCGTGGGGGAACACTGGGTGGAAGGAAATTTGTGGCTCCTCTCAGATTCTAGAACTTTCTGACACAGAAATGTGAGGAACATGTGTTTTTTTAGCCAAATTTTGAGGTTTGCGAAGGATTCTGGGTAACAGAACCTGGTCCGAGCCACACAAGTCACCCCATCTTGGATTCCCCTAGGTCTCTAGTTTTCAGAAATGCACAGGTTTGGTAGTTTTCCCTAGGTGGCGGCTGAGCTACAGGCCAAAATCTACAGGTAGGCACTTTGCAAAAAACACCTCTGTTTTCCTTCAAAAATTTGGCTGTGTCCACGTTGCGCTTTGGGGTGTTTCCTGTCGCGGGCGCTAGGCCTACCCACACAAGTGAGGTATTTTTTTTATCGGGAGACGTGGGGGAACGCTGGGTGGAAGGAAATTTGTGGCTCCTCTCAGATTCCAGAACTTTCTGCCACAGAAATATGAGGAACATGTGTTTTTTTAGCCAAATTTTGAGGTTTGCAAAGGATTCTGGGTAACAGAACCTGGTCCCAGCCACACAAGTCACCCCATCTTGGAATCCCCTAGGTCTCTAGTTTTCAGAAATGCACAGGTTTGGTAGGTTTCCCTAGGTGGCGGCTGAGCTACAGGCCAAAATCTACAGGTAGGCACTTTGCAAAAAACACCTCTGTTTTCTTTCAAAAATGTGGCTGTGTCCACGTTGCGCTTTGGGGCGTTTCCTGTCGCGGGCGCTAGGCCTACCCACTCAAGTGAGGTATCATTTTTATCGGGAGACGTGGGGGAACGCTGGGTGGAAGGAAATTTGTGGCTCCTCTCAGATTCCAGAACTTCCTGCCACAGAAATGTGAGGAGCATGTGTTTTTTTAGCCAAATTTTGAGGTTTGCAAAGGATTCTGGGTAACAGAACCTGGTCCCAGCCACACAAGTCACCCCATCTTGGATTCCCCTAGGTATCTAGTTTTCAGAAATGCACAGGTTTGGTAGGTTTCCCTAGGTGGCGGCTGAGCTACAGGCCAAAATCTACAGGTAGGCACTTTGCAAAAAGCCCCTCTGTTTACCTTCAAAAATGTGGCTGTGTCCACGTTGCGCTTTGGGGCGTTTCCTGTCGCGGGCGCTAGGCCTACCCACACAAGTGAGGTATCATTTTTATCGGGAGACGTGGGGGAACGCTGTGTCATAGGAAATTTGTTGCTCCTCTCAGATTCCAGAACTTTCTGCCACAGAAATGTGAGGAACATGTGTTTTTTTAGCAAAATTTTGAGGTTTGCAAAGGATTCTGGGTAACAGAACCTGGTCCCAGCCACACAAGTCACCCCATATTGGTTTCCCCTAGGTCTCTAGTTTTCAGAAATGCACAGGTTTGGTAGGTTTCCCTAGGTGGCGGCTGAGCTACAGGCCAAAATCTACAGGTAGGCACTTTGCAAAAAACACCTCTGTTTTCCTTCAAAAATTTGGCTGTGTCCACGTTGCGCTTTGCGGCATTTCCTGTCGCGGGCGCTAGGCCTACCCACACAAGTGAGGTATCATTTTTATCGGGAGTCGTGGGGGAACGCTGGGTGGAAGGAAATTTGTGGCTCCTCTCAGATTCCAGAACTTTCTGCCACAGAAATGTGAGGAACATGTGTTTTTTTAGCCAAATTTTGAGGTTTGCAAAGGATTCTGGGTAACAAAACCTGGTCCGAGCCACACAAGTCACACCATCTTGGATTCCCCTAGGTCTCTAGTTTTCAGAAATGCACAGGTTTGGTAGGTTTCCCTAGGTGGCGGCTGAGCTACAGGCCAAAATCTCCAGGTAGGCACTTTGCAAAAAACACCTCTGTTTTCCTTCAAAAATTTGGCTGTGTCCACGTTGCGCTTTGGGGCGTTTCCTGTCGCGGGCGCTAGGCCTACCCACACAAGTGAGTTATCATTTTTATCGGGAGACGTGGGGGAACGCTGTGTGGAAGGAAATTTGTGGCTCCTCTCAGATTCCAGAACTTTCTGCCACAGAAATGTGAGGAACATGTGTTTTTTTATCCAAATTTTGAGGTTTGCAAAGGATTCTGGGTAACAGAACCTGGTCCCAGCCACACAATTCACCCCATATTGGATTCCCCTAGGTCTCTAGTTTTTAGAAATGCACATGTTTGGTAGGTTTCCCTAGGTGGCGGCTGAGCTACAGGCCAAAATCTACAGGTAGGCACTTTGCAAAAAACACCTCTGTTTTCCTTCAAAAATTTGGCTGTGTCCACGTTGTGCTTTGGGGCATTTCCTGTCGCGGGCGCTAGGCCTACCCACACAAGTGAGGTATCATTTTTATCGGGAGTCGTGGGGGAACACTGGGGGGAAGGAAATTTGTGGCTCCTCTCAGATTCTAGAACTTTCTGCCACAGAAATGTGAGGAACATGTGTTTTTTTAGCCAAATTTTGAGGTTTGCAAAGGATTCTGGGTCACAGAACCTGGTCCGAGCCACACAAGTCACCCCATCTTGGATTCCCCTAGGTCTCTAGTTTTCAGAAATGCACAGGTTTGGTAGGTTTCCCTAGGTGGCGGCTGAGCTACAGGCCAAAATCTACAGGTAGGCCCTTTGCAAAAAACACCTCTGTTTTCCTTCAAAAATTTGGCTGTGTCCACGTTGCGCTTTGGGGCGTTTCCTGTCGCGGGCGCTAGGCCTACCCACACAAGTGAGGTATCATTTTTATCGGGAGACGTGGGGGAACGCTGTGTGGAAGGAAATTGGTGGCTCCTCTCAGATTCCAGAACTTTCTGCCACAGAAATGTGAGGAACATGTGTTTTTTTAGCCAAATTTTGAGGTTTGCAAAGGATTCTGGGTAACAGAACCTGGTCCCAGCCACACAAGTCACCCCATCTTGGATTCCGCTAGGTCTCTAGTTTTCAGAAATGCACAGGTTTGGTAGGTTTCCCTAGGTGGCGGCTGAGCTACAGGCCAAAATCTACAGGTAGGCACTTTGCAAAAAACACCTCTGTTTTCCTTCAAAAATTTGGCTGTGTCCACGTTGCGCTTTGGGGTGTTTCCTGTCGCGGGCGCTAGGCCTACCCACACAAGTGAGGTATCATTTTTATCGGGAGACGTGGGGGAACGTTGTGTCATAGGAAATTTGTGGCTCCTCTCAGATTCCAGAACTTTCTGCCACAGAAATGTGAGGAACATGTGTTTTTTTAGCCAAATTTTGAGGTTTGCAAAGGATTCTGGGTAACAGAACCTGGTCCCAGCCACACAAGTCACCCCATATTGGATTCCCCTAGGTCTCTAGTTTTCAGAAATGCACAGGTTTGGTAGGTTTCCCTAGGTGGCGGCTGAGCTACAGGCCAAAATCTACAGGTAGGCACTTTGCAAAAATCACCTCTGTTTTCCTTCAAAAATTTGGCTGTGTCCACGTTGCGCTTTGCGGCATTTCCTGTCGCGGGCGCTAGGCCTACCCACACAAGTGAGGTATAATTTTTATCGGGAGTCGTGGGGGAACGCTGGGTGGAAGGAAATTTGTGGCTCCTCTCAGATTCCAGAACTTTCTGCCACAGAAATGTGAGGAACATGTGGTTTTTTAGCCAAATTTTGAGGTTTGCAAAGGATTCTGGGTAACAGAACCTGGTCCCAGCCACACAAGTCACCCCATCTTGGATTCCCCTAGGTCTCTAGTTTTCAGAAATGCACAGGTTTGGTAGGTTTCCCTAGGTGGCGGCTGAGCTACAGGCCAAAATCTACAGGTAGGCACTTTGCAAAAAACACCTCTGCTTTCCTTCAAAAATTTGGCTGTGTCCACGTTGCGCTTTGGGGCGTTTCCTGTCGCGGGCGCTAGGACTACCCACATAAGTGAGGTATCATTTTTATCGGGAGACGTGGGGGAACGCTGGGTGGAAGGAAATTTGTGGCTCCTCTCAGATTCTAGAACTTTCTGCCACAGAAATGTGAGGAACATGTGTTTTTTTAGCCAAATTTTGAGGTTTGCAAAGGATTCTGGGTAACAAAACCTGGTCCGAGCCACACAAGTCACACCATCTTGGATTCCCCTAGGTCTCTAGTTTTCAGAAATGCACAGGTTTGGTAGGTTTCCCTAGGTGGCGGCTGAGCTACAGGCCAAAATCTCCAGGTAGGCATTTTGCAAAAAACACCTCTGTTTTCCTTAAAAAATTTGGCTGTGTCCACATTGCGCTTTGGGGCGTTTCCTGTCGCGGGCGCTAGGCCTACCCACACAAGTGAGGTATCATTTTTATCGGGAGACGTGGGGGAACGCTGTGTGGAAGGAAATTTGTGGCTCCTCTCAGATTCCAGAACTTTCTGCCACAGAAATGTGAGGAACATGTGTTTTTTTAGCCAAATTTTGAGGTTTGCAAAGGATTCTGGGTAACAGAACCTGGTCCCAGCCACACAAGTCACCCCATCTTGGATTCCCCAAGGTCTCTAGTTTTCAGAAATGCACAGGTTTGGTAGGTTTCCTTAGGTGGCGGCTGAGCTACAGGCCAAAATCTACAGGTAGGCACTTTGCAAAAAAACCTCTGTTTTCCTTCAAAAATTTGGCTGTGTCCACGTTGCGCTTTGGGGCGTTTCCTGTCGCGGGCGCTAGGCCTACCCACATAAGTGAGGTATCATTTTTATCGGGAGACGTGGGGGAACTCTGGGTGGAAGGAAATTTGTGGCTCCTCTCAGATTCTAGAACTTTCTGCCACAGAAATGTGAGGAACATGTGTTTTTTTAGCCAAATTTTGAGGTTTGCAAAGGATTCTGGGTAACAGAACCTGGTCCGAGCCACACAAGTCACCCCATCTTGGATTCCCCTAGGTCTCTAGTTTTCAGAAATGCACAGGTTTGGTAGGTTTCCCTAGGTGGCGGCTGAGCTACAGGCCAAAATCTACAGGTAGGCACTTTGCAAAAAACACCTCTGTTTTCCTTAAAACATTTGGCTGTGTCCACGTTGCGCTTTGGGGCGTTTCCTGTCGCGGGCGCTAGGCCTACCCACACAAGTGAGGTATCATTTTTATAGGGAGACGTGGGGGAACGCTGGGTGGAAGGAAATTTGTGGCTCCTCTCAGATTCCAGAACTTTCTGCCACAGAAATTTGAGGAACATGTGTTTTTTTAGCCAAATTTTGAGGTTTGCAAAGGATTCTGGGTAACAGAACCTGGTCCCAGCCACAAAAGTCACCCCATCTTGGATTCCCCTAGGTCTCTAGTTTTCAGAAATGCACAGGTTTGGTAGGTTTCCCTACGTGGCGGCTGAGCTACAGGCCAAAATCTACAGGTAGGCACTTTGCAAAAAACACCTCTGTTTTCCTTCAAATATTTGGCTGTGTCCACGTTGCGGTTTGGGGCGTTTCCTGTCGCGGGCGCTATGCCTACCCACATAAGTGAGGTATCATTTTTATCGGGAGACGTGGGGGAACGCTGGGTGGAAGGAAATTTGTGGCTCCTCTCAGATTCTAGAACTTTCTGCCACAGAAATGTGAGGAACATGTGTTTTTTTAGCCAAATTTTGAGGTTTTCAAAGCATTCTGGGTAACAGAACCTGGTCCGAGCCACACAAGTCACCCCATCTTGGATTCCCCTAGGTCTCTAGTTTTCAGAAATGCATAGGTTTGGTAGGTTTCCCTAGGTGGCGGCTGAGATACAGGCCAAAATCTACAGGTAGGCCCTTTGCAAAAAACACCTCTGTTTTCTTGCAAAAATTTGGCTGTGTCCACGTTGCGCTTTGGGGCGTTTCCTAACGCGGGCGCTAGGCCTACCCACACAAGTGAGGTATCATTTTTATCGGGAGACGTGGGGGAACGCTGTGTCATAGGAAATTTGTGGCTCCTCTCAGATTCCAGAACTTTCTGCCACAGAAATGTGAGGAACATGTGTTTTTTTAGCCAAATTTTGAGGTTTGCAAAGGATTCTGGGTAACAGAACCTGGTCCCAGCCACACAAGTCACCCCATATTGGATTCCCCTAGGTCTCTAGTTTTCAGAAATGCACAGGTTTGGTAGGTTTCCCTAGGTGGCGGCTAAGCTACAGGCCAAAATCTACAGGTAGGCACTTTGCAAAAAACACCTCTGTTTTCCTTCAAAAATTTGGCTGTGTCCACGTTGCGCTTTGCGGCATTTCCTGTCGCGGGCGCTAGGCCTACCCACACAAGTGAGGTATCATTTTTATCGGGAGTCGTGGGGGAACGCTGGGTGGAAGGAAATTTGTGGCTCCTCTCAGATTCCAGAACTTTCTGCCACAGAAATGTGAGGAACATGTGTTTTTTTAGCCAAATTTTGAGGTTTGCAAAGGATTCTGGGTAACAAAACCTGGTCCGAGCCACACAAGTCACACCATCTTGGATTCCCCTAGGTCTCTAGTTTTCAGAAATGCACAGGTTTGGTAGGTTTCCCTAGGTGGCGGCTGAGCTACAGGCCAAAATCTCCAGGTAGGCACTTTGCAAAAAACACCTCTGTTTTCCTTCAAAAATTTGGCTGTGTCCACGTTGCGCTTTGGGGCGTTTCCTGTCGCGAGCGCTAGGCCTACCCACACAAGTGAGTTATCATTTTTATCGGGAGACGTGGGGGAACGCTGTGTGGAAGGAAATTTGTGGCTCCTCTCAGATTCCAGAACTTTCTGCCACAGAAATGTGAGGAACATGTGTTTTTATAGCCAAATTTTGAGGTTTGCAAAGGATTCTGGGTAACAGAACCTGGTCCGAGCCACACAAGTCACCCCATCTTGGATTCCCCTAGGTCTCTAGCTTTCAGAAATGCACAGGTTTGGTAGGTTTCCCTAGGTGGCGGCTGAGCTACAGGCCAAAATCTACAGGTAGGCACTTTGCAAAAAACACCTCTGTTTTCCTTCAAAGATTTGGCTGTGCCCACGTTGCGCTTTGGGGCATTTCCTGTCGCGGGCGCTAGGCCTACCCACACAGGTGAGGTATCATTTTTATCGGGAGACGTGGGGGAACGCTGTGTGGAAGGAAATTGGTGGCTCCTCTCAGATTCCAGAACTTTCTGCCACAGAAATGTGAGGAACATGTGTTTTTTTAGCCAAATTTTGAGGTTTGCAAAGGATTCTGGGTAACAGAACCTGGTCCCAGCCACACAAGTCACCCCATCTTGGATTCCCCTAGGTCTCTAATTTTCAGAAATGCACAGGTTTGGTAGGTTTCCCTAGGTGGCGCCTGAGCTACAGGCCAAAATCTACAGGTAGGCACTTTGCAAAAAACACCTCTGTTTTCCTTCAAAAATTTGGCTGTGTCCACGTTGCGCTTTGGGGTGTTTCCTGTCGCGGGCGCTAGGCCTACCCACACAAGTGAGGTATCATTTTTATCGGGAGACGTGGGGGAACGCTGTGTCATAGGAAATTTGTTGCTCCTCTCAGATTCCAGAACTTTCTGCCACAGAAATGTGAGGAACATGTGTTTTTTTAGCCAAATTTTGAGGTTTGCAAAGGATTCTGGGTAACAGAACCTGGTCCCAGCCACACAAGTCACCCCATATTGGTTTCCCCTAGGTCTCTAGTTTTCAGAAATGCACAGGTTTGGTAGGTTTCCCTAGGTGGCGGCTGAGCTACAGGCCAAAATCTACAGGTAGGCACTTTGCAAAAAACACCTCTGTTTTCCTTCAAAAATTTGGCTGTGTCCACGTTGCGCTTTGCGGCATTTCCTGTCGCGGGCGCTAGGCCTACCCACACAAGTGAGGTATCATTTTTATCGGGAGTCGTGGGGGAACGCTGGGTGGAAGGAAATTTGTGGCTCCTCTCAGATTCCAGAACTTTCTGCCACAGAAATGTGAGGAACATGTGTTTTTTTAGCCAAATTTTGAGGTTTGCAAAGGATTCTGGGTAACAAAACCTGGTCCGAGCCACACAAGTCACACCATCTTGGATTCCCCTAGGTCTCTAGTTTTCAGAAATGCACAGGTTTGGTAGGTTTCCCTAGGTGGCGGCTGAGCTACAGGCCAAAATCTCCAGGTAGGCACTTTGCAAAAAACACCTCTGTTTTCCTTCAAAAATTTGGCTGTGTCCACGTTGCGCTTTGGGGCGTTTCCTGTCGCGGGCGCTAGGCCTACCCACACAAGTGAGTTATCATTTTTATCGGGAGACGTGGGGGAACGCTGTGTGGAAGGAAATTTGTGGCTCCTCTCAGATTCCAGAACTTTCTGCCACAGAAATGTGAGGAACATGTGTTTTTTTAGCCAAATTTTGAGGTTTGCAAAGGATTCTGGGTAACAGAACCTGGTCCCAGCCACACAATTCACCCCATATTGGATTCCCCTAGGTCTCTAGTTTTTAGAAATGCACAGGTTTGGTAGGTTTCCCTAGGTGGCGGCTGAGCTACAGGCCAAAATCTACAGGTAGGCACTTTGCAAAAAACACCTCTGTTTTCCTTCAAAAATTTGGCTGTGTCCACGTTGCGCTTTGGGGCGTTTCCTGTCGCGGGCGCTAGGCCTACCCACACAAGTGAGGTATCATTTTTATCGGGAGACGTGGGGGAACGCTGTGTGGAAGGAAATTGGTGGCTCCTCTCAGATTCCAGAACTTTCTGCCACAGAAATGTGAGGAACATGTGTTTTTTTAGCCAAATTTTGAGGTTTGCAAAGGATTCTGGGTAACAGAACCTGGTCCCAGCCACACAAGTCACCCCATCTTGGATTCCGCTAGGTCTCTAGTTTTCAGAAATGCACAGGTTTGGTAGGTTTCCCTAGGTGGCGGATGAGCTACAGGCCAAAATCTACAGGTAGGCACTTTGCAAAAAACACCTCTGTTTTCCTTCAAAAATTTGGCTGTGTCCACGTTGCGCTTTGGGGTGTTTCCTGTCGCGGGCGCTAGGCCTACCCACACAAGTGAGGTATCATTTTTATCGGGAGACGTGGGGGAACGCTGTGTCATAGGAAATTTGTGGCTCCTCTCAGATTCCAGAACTTTCTGCCACAGAAATGTGAGGAACATGTGTTTTTTTAGCCAAATTTTGAGGTTTGCAAAGGATTCTGGGTAACAGAACCTGGTCCCAGCCACACAAGTCACCCCATATTGGATTCCCCTAGGTCTCTAGTTTTCAGAAATGCACAGGTTTGGTAGGTTTCCCTAGGTGGCGGCTGAGCTACAGGCCAAAATCTACAGGTAGGCACTTTGCAAAAATCACCTCTGTTTTCCTTCAAAAATTTGGCTGTGTCCACGTTGCGCTTTGCGGCATTTCCTGTCGCGGGCGCTAGGCCTACCCACACAAGTGAGGTATAATTTTTATCGGGAGTCGTGGGGGAACGCTGGGTGGAAGGAAATTTGTGGCTCCTCTCAGATTCCAGAACTTTCTGCCACAGAAATGTGAGGAACATGTGGTTTTTTAGCCAAATTTTGAGGTTTGCAAAGGATTCTGGGTAACAGAACCTGGTCCCAGCCACACAAGTCACCCCATCTTGGATTCCCCTAGGTCTCTAGTTTTCAGAAATGCACAGGTTTGGTAGGTTTCCCTAGGTGGCGGCTGAGCTACAGGCCAAAATCTACAGGTAGGCACTTTGCAAAAAACACCTCTGCTTTCCTTAAAAAATTTGGCTGTGTCCACGTTGGGCTTTGGGGCGTTTCCTGTCGCGGGCGCTAGGACTACCCACATAAGTGAGGTATCATTTTTATCGGGAGACGTGGGGGAACGCTGGGTGGAAGGAAATTTGTGGCTCCTCTCAGATTCTAGAACTTTCTGCCACAGAAATGTGAGGAACATGTGTTTTTTTAGCCAAATTTTGAGGTTTGCAAAGGATTCTGGGTAACAAAACCTGGTCCGAGCCACACAAGTCACACCATCTTGGATTCCCCTAGGTCTCTAGTTTTCAGAAATGCACAGGTTTGGTAGGTTTCCCTAGGTGGCGGCTGAGCTACAGGCCACAATCTCCAGGTAGGCATTTTGCAAAAAACACCTCTGTTTTCCTTCAAAAATTTGGCTGTGTCCACGTTGCGCTTTGGGGCGTTTCCTGTCGCGGGCGCTAGGCATACCCACACAAGTGAGGTATCATTTTTATCGGGAGACGTGGGGGAACGCTGTGTGGAAGGAAATTTGTGGCTCCTCTCAGATTCCAGAACTTTCTGCCACAGAAATGTGAGGAACATGTGTTTTTTTAGCCAAATTTTGAGGTTTGCAAAGGATTCTGGGTAACAGAACCTGGTCCCAGCCACACAAGTCACCCCATCTTGGATTCCCCAAGGTCTCTAGTTTTCAGAAATGCACAGGTTTGGTAGGTTTCCTTAGGTGGCGGCTGAGCTACAGGCCAAAATCTACAGGTAGGCACTTTGCAAAAAACACCTCTGTTTTCCTTCAAAAATTTGGCTGTGTCCACGTTGCGCTTTGGGGCGTTTCCTGTCACGGGCGCTAGGCCTACCCACATAAGTGAGGTATCATTTTTATCGGGAGACGTGGGGGAACTCTGGGTGGAAGGAAATTTGTGGCTCCTCTCAGATTCTAGAACTTTCTGCCACAGAAATGTGAGGAACATGTGTTTTTTTAGCCAAATTTTGAAGTTTGCAAAGGATTCTGGGTCACAGAACCTGGTCCGAGCCACACAAGTCACCCCATCTTGGATTCCCCTAGGTCTCTAGTTTTCAGAAATGCACAGGTTTGGTAGGTTTCCCTAGGTGGCGGCTGAGCTACAGGCCAAAATCTACAGGTAGGCACTTTGCAAAAAACACCTCTGTTTTCCTTAAAACATTTGGCTGTGTCCACGTTGCGCTTTGGGGCGTTTCCTGTCGCGGGCGCTAGGCCTACCCACACAAGTGAGGTATCATTTTTATAGGGAGACGTGGGGGAACGCTGGGTGGAAGGAAATTTGTGGCTCCTCTCAGATTCCAGAACTTTCTGCCACAGAAATTTGAGGAACATGTGTTTTTTTAGCCAAATTTTGAGGTTTGCAAAGGATTCTGGGTAACAGAACCTGGTCCCAGCCACAAAAGTCACCCCATCTTGGATTCCCCTAGGTCTCTAGTTTTCAGAAATGCACAGGTTTGGTAGGTTTCCCTACGTGGCGGCTGAGCTACAGGCCAAAATCTACAGGTAGGCACTTTGCAAAAAACACCTCTGTTTTCCTTCAAATATTTGGCTGTGTCCACGTTGCGGTTTGGGGCGTTTCCTGTCGCGGGCGCTATGCCTACCCACATAAGTGAGGTATCATTTTTATCGGGAGACGTGGGGGAACGCTGGGTGGAAGGAAATTTGTGGCTCCTCTCAGATTCTAGAACTTTCTGCCACAGAAATGTGAGGAACATGTGTTTTTTTAGCCAAATTTTGAGGTTTTCAAAGCATTCTGGGTAACAGAACCTGGTCCGAGCCACACAAGTCACCCCATCTTGGATTCCCCTAGGTCTCTAGTTTTCAGAAATGCATAGGTTTGGTAGGTTTCCCTAGGTGGCGGCTGAGATACAGGCCAAAATCTACAGGTAGGCCCTTTGCAAAAAACACCTCTGTTTTCTTGCAAAAATTTGGCTGTGTCCACGTTGCGCTTTGGGGCGTTTCCTAACGCGGGCGCTAGGCCTACCCACACAAGTGAGGTATCATTTTTATCGGGAGATGTGGGGGAACGCTGTGTGGAAGGAAATTTGTGGCTCCTCTCAGATTCCAGAACTTTCTGCCACAGAAATGTGAGGAACATGTGTTTTTTTAGCCAAATTTTGAGGTTTGCAAAGGATTCTGGGTAACATAACCTGGTCCCAGCCACACAAGTCACCCCATCTTGGATTCCCCTAGGTCTCTAGTTTTCAGAAATGCACAGGTTTGGTAGGTTTCCCTAGGTGGCGGCTGAGCTACAGGCCAAAATCTACAGGTAGGCACTTTGCAAAAAACACCTCTGTTTTCCTTCAAAAATTTGGCTGTGTCCACGTTGCGCTTTGGGGTGTTTCCTGTCGCGGGCGCTAGGCCTACCCACACAAGTGAGGTATTTTTTTTATCGGGAGATGTGGGGGAACGCTGGGTGGAAGGAAATTTGTGGCTCCTCTCAGATTCCAGAACTTTCTGCCACAGAAATGTGAGGAACATGTGTTTTTATAGCCAAATTTTGAGGTTTGCAAAGGATTCTGGGTAACAGAACCTGGTCCGAGCCACACAAGTCACCCCATCTTGGATTCCCCTAGGTCTCTAGCTTTCAGAAATGCACAGGTTTGGTAGGTTTCCCTAGGTGGCGGCTGAGCTAAAGGCCAAAATCTACAGGTAGGCACTTTGCAAAAAACACCTCTGTTTTCCTTCAAAGATTTGGCTGTGCCCACGTTGCGCTTTGGGGCATTTCCTGTCGCGGGCGCTAGGCCTACCCACACAAGTGAGGTATCATTTTTATCGGGAGACGTGGGGGAACGCTGGGTGGAAGGAAATTTGTGGCTCCTCTCAGATTCTAGAACTTTCTGCCACAGAAATGTGAGGAACCTGTGTTTTTTTAGCCACATTTTGAGGTTTGCAAAGGATTCTGGGTAACAAAACCTGGTCCCAGCCACACAAGTCACACCATCTTGGATTCCCCTAGGTCTCTAGTTTTCAGAAATGTACAGGTTTGGTAGGTTTCCCTAGGTGGCGGCTGAGCTACAGGCCAAAATCTACAGGTAGGCACTTTGCAAAAAACACCTCTGTTTTCCTTCAAAAATTTGGCTGTGTCCACGTTGCGCTTTGGGGCGTTTCCTGCGGCGGGCGCTAGGCCTACCCACACAAGTGAGGTATCATTTTTATCGGGAGACGTGGGGGAACGCTGTGTGGAAGGAAATTGGTGGCTCCTCTCAGATTCCAGAACTTTCTGCCACAGAAATGTGAGGAACATGTGTTTTTTTAGCCACATTTTGAGGTTTGCAAAGGATTCTGGGTAACAGAACCTGGTCCCAGCCACACAAGTCACCCCATCTTGGATTCCCCTACGTCTCTAGTTTTCAGAAATGCACAGGTTTGGTAGGTTTCCCTAGGTGGCGGCTGAGCTACAGGCCAAAATCTACAGGTAGGCACTTTGCAAAAAACACCTCTGTTTTCCTTCAAAAATTTGGCTGTGTCCACGTTGCGCTTTGGGGTGTTTCCTGTTGCGGGCGCTAGGCCTACCCACACAAGTGAGGTATCATTTTTATCGGGAGACGTGGGGGAACGCTGTGTCATAGGAAATTTGTGGCTCCTCTCAGATTCCAGAACTTTCTGCCACAGAAATGTGAGGAACATGTGTTTTTTTAGCCAAATTTTGAGGTTTGCAAAGGATTCTGGGTAACAGAACCTGGTCCCAGCCACACAAGTCACCCCATATTGGATTCCCCTAGGTCTCTAGTTTTCAGAAATGCACAGGTTTGGTAGGTTTCCCTAGGTGGCGGCTAAGCTACAGGCCAAAATCTACAGGTAGGCACTTTGCAAAAAACACCTCTGTTTTCCTTCAAAAATTTGGCTGTGTCCACGTTGCGCTTTGCGGCATTTCCTGTCGCGGGCGCTAGGCCTACCCACACAAGTGAGGTATCATTTTTATCGGGAGTCGTGGGGGAACGCTGGGTGGAAGGAAATTTGTGGCTCCTCTCAGATTCCAGAACTTTCTGCCACAGAAATGTGAGGAACATGTGTTTTTTTAGCCAAATTTTGAGGTTTGCAAAGGATTCTGGGTAACAAAACCTGGTCCGAGCCACACAAGTCACACCATCTTGGATTCCCCTAGGTCTCTAGTTTTCAGAAATGCACAGGTTTGGTAGGTTTCCCTAGGTGGCGGCTGAGCTACAGGCCAAAATCTCCAGGTAGGCACTTTGCAAAAAACACCTCTGTTTTCCTTCAAAAATTTGGCTGTGTCCACGTTGCGCTTTGGGGCGTTTCCTGTCGCGAGCGCTAGGCCTACCCACACAAGTGAGTTATCATTTTTATCGGGAGACGTGGGGGAACGCTGTGTGGAAGGAAATTTGTGGCTCCTCTCAGATTCCAGAACTTTCTGCCACAGAAATGTGAGGAACATGTGTTTTTATAGCCAAATTTTGAGGTTTGCAAAGGATTCTGGGTAACAGAACCTGGTCCGAGCCACACAAGTCACCCCATCTTGGATTCCCCTAGGTCTCTAGCTTTCAGAAATGCACAGGTTTGGTAGGTTTCCCTAGGTGGCGGCTGAGCTACAGGCCAAAATCTACAGGTAGGCACTTTGCAAAAAACACCTCTGTTTTCCTTCAAAGATTTGGCTGTGCCCACGTTGCGCTTTGGGGCATTTCCTGTCGCGGGCGCTAGGCCTACCCACACAGGTGAGGTATCATTTTTATCGGGAGACGTGGGGGAACGCTGTGTGGAAGGAAATTGGTGGCTCCTCTCAGATTCCAGAACTTTCTGCCACAGAAATGTGAGGAACATGTGTTTTTTTAGCCAAATTTTGAGGTTTGCAAAGGATTCTGGGTAACAGAACCTGGTCCCAGCCACACAAGTCACCCCATCTTGGATTCCCCTAGGTCTCTAGTTTTCAGAAATGCACAGGTTTGGTAGGTTTCCCTAGGTGGCGCCTGAGCTACAGGCCAAAATCTACAGGTAGGCACTTTGCAAAAAACACCTCTGTTTTCCTTCAAAAATTTGGCTGTGTCCACGTTGCGCTTTGGGGTGTTTCCTGTCGCGGGCGCTAGGCCTACCCACACAAGTGAGGTATCATTTTTATCGGGAGACGTGGGGGAACGCTGTGTCATAGGAAATTTGTTGCTCCTCTCAGATTCCAGAACTTTCTGCCACAGAAATGTGAGGAACATGTGTTTTTTTAGCCAAATTTTGAGGTTTGCAAAGGATTCTGGGTAACAGAACCTGGTCCCAGCCACACAAGTCACCCCATATTGGTTTCCCCTAGGTCTCTAGTTTTCAGAAATGCACAGGTTTGGTAGGTTTCCCTAGGTGGCGGCTGAGCTACAGGCCAAAATCTACAGGTAGGCACTTTGCAAAAAACACCTCTGTTTTCCTTCAAAAATTTGGCTGTGTCCACGTTGCGCTTTGCGGCATTTCCTGTCGCGGGCGCTAGGCCTACCCACACAAGTGAGGTATCATTTTTATCGGGAGTCGTGGGGGAACGCTGGGTGGAAGGAAATTTGTGGCTCCTCTCAGATTCCAGAACTTTCTGCCACAGAAATGTGAGGAACATGTGTTTTTTTAGCCAAATTTTGAGGTTTGCAAAGGATTCTGGGTAACAAAACCTGGTCCGAGCCACACAAGTCACACCATCTTGGATTCCCCTAGGTCTCTAGTTTTCAGAAATGCACAGGTTTGGTAGGTTTCCCTAGGTGGCGGCTGAGCTACAGGCCAAAATCTCCAGGTAGGCACTTTGCAAAAAACACCTCTGTTTTCCTTCAAAAATTTGGCTGTGTCCACGTTGCGCTTTGGGGCGTTTCCTGTCGCGGGCGCTAGGCCTACCCACACAAGTGAGTTATCATTTTTATCGGGAGACGTGGGGGAACGCTGTGTGGAAGGAAATTTGTGGCTCCTCTCAGATTCCAGAACTTTCTGCCACAGAAATGTGAGGAACATGTGTTTTTTTAGCCAAATTTTGAGGTTTGCAAAGGATTCTGGGTAACAGAACCTGGTCCCAGCCACACAATTCACCCCATATTGGATTCCCCTAGGTCTCTAGTTTTTAGAAATGCACAGGTTTGGTAGGTTTCCCTAGGTGGCGGCTGAGCTACAGGCCAAAATCTACAGGTAGGCACTTTGCAAAAAACACCTCTGTTTTCCTTCAAAAATTTGGCTGTGTCCACGTTGCGCTTTGGGGCGTTTCCTGTCGCGGGCGCTAGGCCTACCCACACAAGTGAGGTATCATTTTTATCGGGAGACGTGGGGGAACGCTGTGTGGAAGGAAATTGGTGGCTCCTCTCAGATTCCAGAACTTTCTGCCACAGAAATGTGAGGAACATGTGTTTTTTTAGCCAAATTTTGAGGTTTGCAAAGGATTCTGGGTAACAGAACCTGGTCCCAGCCACACAAGTCACCCCATCTTGGATTCCGCTAGGTCTCTAGTTTTCAGAAATGCACAGGTTTGGTAGGTTTCCCTAGGTGGCGGATGAGCTACAGGCCAAAATCTACAGGTAGGCACTTTGCAAAAAACACCTCTGTTTTCCTTCAAAAATTTGGCTGTGTCCACGTTGCGCTTTGGGGTGTTTCCTGTCGCGGGCGCTAGGCCTACCCACACAAGTGAGGTATCATTTTTATCGGGAGACGTGGGGGAACGCTGTGTCATAGGAAATTTGTGGCTCCTCTCAGATTCCAGAACTTTCTGCCACAGAAATGTGAGGAACATGTGTTTTTTTAGCCAAATTTTGAGGTTTGCAAAGGATTCTGGGTAACAGAACCTGGTCCCAGCCACACAAGTCACCCCATATTGGATTCCCCTAGGTCTCTAGTTTTCAGAAATGCACAGGTTTGGTAGGTTTCCCTAGGTGGCGGCTGAGCTACAGGCCAAAATCTACAGGTAGGCACTTTGCAAAAATCACCTCTGTTTTCCTTCAAAAATTTGGCTGTGTCCACGTTGCGCTTTGCGGCATTTCCTGTCGCGGGCGCTAGGCCTACCCACACAAGTGAGGTATAATTTTTATCGGGAGTCGTGGGGGAACGCTGGGTGGAAGGAAATTTGTGGCTCCTCTCAGATTCCAGAACTTTCTGCCACAGAAATGTGAGGAACATGTGGTTTTTTAGCCAAATTTTGAGGTTTGCAAAGGATTCTGGGTAACAGAACCTGGTCCCAGCCACACAAGTCACCCCATCTTGGATTCCCCTAGGTCTCTAGTTTTCAGAAATGCACAGGTTTGGTAGGTTTCCCTAGGTGGCGGCTGAGCTACAGGCCAAAATCTACAGGTAGGCACTTTGCAAAAAACACCTCTGCTTTCCTTAAAAAATTTGGCTGTGTCCACGTTGGGCTTTGGGGCGTTTCCTGTCGCGGGCGCTAGGACTACCCACATAAGTGAGGTATCATTTTTATCGGGAGACGTGGGGGAACGCTGGGTGGAAGGAAATTTGTGGCTCCTCTCAGATTCTAGAACTTTCTGCCACAGAAATGTGAGGAACATGTGTTTTTTTAGCCAAATTTTGAGGTTTGCAAAGGATTCTGGGTAACAAAACCTGGTCCGAGCCACACAAGTCACACCATCTTGGATTCCCCTAGGTCTCTAGTTTTCAGAAATGCACAGGTTTGGTAGGTTTCCCTAGGTGGCGGCTGAGCTACAGGCCAAAATCTCCAGGTAGGCATTTTGCAAAAAACACCTCTGTTTTCCTTCAAAAATTTGGCTGTGTCCACGTTGCGCTTTGGGGCGTTTCCTGTCGCGGGCGCTAGGCATACCCACACAAGTGAGGTATCATTTTTATCGGGAGACGTGGGGGAACGCTGTGTGGAAGGAAATTTGTGGCTCCTCTCAGATTCCAGAACTTTCTGCCACAGAAATGTGAGGAACATGTGTTTTTTTAGCCAAATTTTGAGGTTTGCAAAGGATTCTGGGTAACAGAACCTGGTCCCAGCCACACAAGTCACCCCATCTTGGATTCCCCAAGGTCTCTAGTTTTCAGAAATGCACAGGTTTGGTAGGTTTCCTTAGGTGGCGGCTGAGCTACAGGCCAAAATCTACAGGTAGGCACTTTGCAAAAAACACCTCTGTTTTCCTTCAAAAATTTGGCTGTGTCCACGTTGCGCTTTGGGGCGTTTCCTGTCACGGGCGCTAGGCCTACCCACATAAGTGAGGTATCATTTTTATCGGGAGACGTGGGGGAACTCTGGGTGGAAGGAAATTTGTGGCTCCTCTCAGATTCTAGAACTTTCTGCCACAGAAATGTGAGGAACATGTGTTTTTTTAGCCAAATTTTGAAGTTTGCAAAGGATTCTGGGTCACAGAACCTGGTCCGAGCCACACAAGTCACCCCATCTTGGATTCCCCTAGGTCTCTAGTTTTCAGAAATGCACAGGTTTGGTAGGTTTCCCTAGGTGGCGGCTGAGCTACAGGCCAAAATCTACAGGTAGGCACTTTGCAAAAAACACCTCTGTTTTCCTTAAAACATTTGGCTGTGTCCACGTTGCGCTTTGGGGCGTTTCCTGTCGCGGGCGCTAGGCCTACCCACAGAAGTGAGGTATCATTTTTATAGGGAGACGTGGGGGAACGCTGGGTGGAAGGAAATTTGTGGCTCCTCTCAGATTCCAGAACTTTCTGCCACAGAAATTTGAGGAACATGTGTTTTTTTAGCCAAATTTTGAGGTTTGCAAAGGATTCTGGGTAACAGAACCTGGTCCCAGCCACAAAAGTCACCCCATCTTGGATTCCCCTAGGTCTCTAGTTTTCAGAAATGCACAGGTTTGGTAGGTTTCCCTACGTGGCGGCTGAGCTACAGGCCAAAATCTACAGGTAGGCACTTTGCAAAAAACACCTCTGTTTTCCTTCAAATATTTGGCTGTGTCCACGTTGCGGTTTGGGGCGTTTCCTGTCGCGGGCGCTATGCCTACCCACATAAGTGAGGTATCATTTTTATCGGGAGACGTGGGGGAACGCTGGGTGGAAGGAAATTTGTGGCTCCTCTCAGATTCTAGAACTTTCTGCCACAGAAATGTGAGGAACATGTGTTTTTTTAGCCAAATTTTGAGGTTTTCAAAGCATTCTGGGTAACAGAACCTGGTCCGAGCCACACAAGTCACCCCATCTTGGATTCCCCTAGGTCTCTAGTTTTCAGAAATGCATAGGTTTGGTAGGTTTCCCTAGGTGGCGGCTGAGATACAGGCCAAAATCTACAGGTAGGCCCTTTGCAAAAAACACCTCTGTTTTCTTGCAAAAATTTGGCTGTGTCCACGTTGCGCTTTGGGGCGTTTCCTAACGCGGGCGCTAGGCCTACCCACACAAGTGAGGTATCATTTTTATCGGGAGATGTGGGGGAACGCTGTGTGGAAGGAAATTTGTGGCTCCTCTCAGATTCCAGAACTTTCTGCCACAGAAATGTGAGGAACATGTGTTTTTTTAGCCAAATTTTGAGGTTTGCAAAGGATTCTGGGTAACATAACCTGGTCCCAGCCACACAAGTCACCCCATCTTGGATTCCCCTAGGTCTCTAGTTTTCAGAAATGCACAGGTTTGGTAGGTTTCCCTAGGTGGCGGCTGAGCTACAGGCCAAAATCTACAGGTAGGCACTTTGCAAAAAACACCTCTGTTTTCCTTCAAAAATTTGGCTGTGTCCACGTTGCGCTTTGGGGTGTTTCCTGTCGCGGACGCTAGGCCTACCCACACAAGTGAGGTATTTTTTTTATCGGGAGATGTGGGGGAACGCTGGGTGGAAGGAAATTTGTGGCTCCTCTCAGATTCCAGAACTTTCTGCCACAGAAATGTGAGGAACATGTGTTTTTATAGCCAAATTTTGAGGTTTGCAAAGGATTCTGGGTAACAGAACCTGGTCCGAGCCACACAAGTCACCCCATCTTGGATTCCCCTAGGTCTCTAGCTTTCAGAAATGCACAGGTTTGGTAGGTTTCCCTAGGTGGCGGCTGAGCTACAGGCCAAAATCTACAGGTAGGCACTTTGCAAAAAACACCTCTGTTTTCCTTCAAAGATTTGGCTGTGCCCACGTTGCGCTTTGGGGCATTTCCTGTCGCGGGCGCTAGGCCTACCCACACAAGTGAGGTATCATTTTTATCGGGAGACGTGGGGGAACGCTGGGTGGAAGGAAATTTGTGGCTCCTCTCAGATTCTAGAACTTTCTGCCACAGAAATGTGAGGAACCTGTGTTTTTTTAGCCAAATTTTGAGGTTTGCAAAGGATTCTGGGTAACAAAACCTGGTCCGAGCCACACAAGTCACACCATCTTGGATTCCCCTAGGTCTCTAGTTTTCAGAAATGTACAGGTTTGGTAGGTTTCCCTAGGTGGCGGCTGAGCTACAGGCCAAAATCTCCAGGTAGGCACTTTGCAAAAAACACCTCTGTTTTCCTTCAAAAATTTGGCTGTGTCCACGTTGCGCTTTGGGGCGTTTCCTGTCGCGGGCGCTAGGCCTACCCACACAATTGAGGTATCATTTTTATCGGGAGACGTGGGGGAACGCTGTGTGGAAGGAAATTGGTGGCTCCTCTCAGATTCCAGAACTTTCTGCCACAGAAATGTGAGGAACATGTGTTTTTTTAGCCAAATTT
Source organism: Pleurodeles waltl (assembly GCF_031143425.1). Classification (NCBI taxonomy): domain Eukaryota; kingdom Metazoa; phylum Chordata; class Amphibia; order Caudata; family Salamandridae; genus Pleurodeles; species Pleurodeles waltl. The sequence goes on along the minus strand of NC_090437.1, from coordinate 381,035,263 downwards.
TGAGGTTTGCAAAGGATTCTGGGTAACAGAACCTGGTCCCAGCCACACAAGTCACCCCATCTTGGATTCCCCTAGGTCTCTAGTTTTCAGAAATGCACAGGTTTGGTAGGTTTCCCTAGGTGGCGGCTAAGCTACAGGCCAAAATCTACAGGTAGGCACTTTGCAAAAAACACCTCTGTTTTCCTTCAAAAATTTGGCTGTGTCCACGTTGCGCTTTGGGGCGTTTCCTGTCGCGGGCGCTAGGCCTACCCACACAATTGAGGTATCATTTTTATCGGGAGACGTGGGGGAACGCTGTGTGGAAGGAAATTGGTGGCTCCTCTCAGATTCCAGAACTTTCTGCCACAGAAATGTGAGGAACATGTGTTTTTTTAGCCAAATTTTGAGGTTTGCAAAGGATTCTGGGTAACAGAACCTGGTCCCAGCCACACAAGTCACCCCATCTTGGATTCCCCTAGGTCTCTAGTTTTCAGAAATGCACAGGTTTGGTAGGTTTCCCTAGGTGGCGGCTAAGCTACAGGCCAAAATCTACAGGTAGGCACTTTGCAAAAAACACCTCTGTTTTCCTTCAAAAATTTGGCTGTGTCCACGTTGCGCTTTGCGGCATTTCCTGTCGCGGGCGCTAGGCCTACCCACACAAGTGAGGTATCATTTTTATCGGGAGTCGTGGGGGAACGCTGGGTGGAAGGAAATTTGTGGCTCCTCTCAGATTCCAGAACTTTCTGCCACAGAAATGTGAGGAACATGTGTTTTTTTAGCCAAATTTTGAGGTTTGCAAAGGATTCTGGGTAACAAAACCTGGTCCGAGCCACACAAGTCACACCATCTTGGATTCCCCTAGGTCTCTAGTTTTCAGAAATGCACAGGTTTGGTAGGTTTCCCTAGGTGGCGGCTGAGCTACAGGCCAAAATCTCCAGGTAGGCACTTTGCAAAAAACACCTCTGTTTTCCTTCAAAAATTTGGCTGTGTCCACGTTGCGCTTTGGGGCGTTTCCTGTCGCGAGCGCTAGGCCTACCCACACAAGTGAGTTATCATTTTTATCGGGAGACGTGGGGGAACGCTGTGTGGAAGGAAATTTGTGGCTCCTCTCAGATTCCAGAACTTTCTGCCACAGAAATGTAAGGAACATGTGTTTTTTTAGCCAAATTTTGAGGTTTGCAAAGGATTCTGGGTAACAGAACCTGGTCCCAGCCACACAATTCACCCCATATTGGATTCCCCTAGGTCTCTAGTTTTTAGAAATGCACAGGTTTGGTAGGTTTCCCTAGGTGGCGGCTGAGCTACAGGCCAAAATCTACAGGTAGGCACTTTGCAAAAAACACCTCTGTTTTCCTTCAAAAATTTGGCTGTGTCCACGTTGCGCTTTGGGGCATTTCCTGTCGCGGGCGCTAGGCCTACCCACACAAGTGAGGTATCATTTTTATCGGGAGTCGTGGGGGAACACTGGGTGGAAGGAAATTTGTGGCTCCTCTCAGATTCTAGAACTTTCTGCCACAGAAATGTGAGGAACATGTGTTTTTTTAGCCAAATTTTGAGGTTTGCGAAGGATTCTGGGTAACAGAACCTGGTCCGAGCCACACAAGTCACCCCATCTTGGATTCCCCTAGGTCTCTAGTTTTCAGAAATGCACAGGTTTGGTAGTTTTCCCTAGGTGGCGGCTGAGCTACAGGCCAAAATCTACAGGTAGGCACTTTGCAAAAAACACCTCTGTTTTCCTTCAAAAATTTGGCTGTGTCCACGTTGCGCTTTGGGGTGTTTCCTGTCGCGGGCGCTAGGCCTACCCACACAAGTGAGGTATTTGTTTTATCGGGAGACGTGGGGGAACGCTGGGTGGAAGGAAATTTGTGGCTCCTCTCAGATTCCAGAACTTTCTGCCACAGAAATATGAGGAACATGTGTTTTTTTAGCCAAATTTTGAGGTTTGCAAAGGATTCTGGGTAACAGAACCTGGTCCCAGCCACACAAGTCACCCCATCTTGGAATCCCCTAGGTCTCTAGTTTTCAGAAATGCACAGGTTTGGTAGGTTTCCCTAGGTGGCGGCTGAGCTACAGGCCAAAATCTACAGGTAGGCACTTTGCAAAAAACACCTCTGTTTTCTTTCAAAAATGTGGCTGTGTCCACGTTGCGCTTTGGGGCGTTTCCTGTCGGGGGCGCTAGGCCTACCCACTCAAGTGAGGTATCATTTTTATCGGGAGACGTGGGGGAACGCTGGGTGGAAGGAAATTTGTGGCTCCTCTCAGATTCCAGAACTTCCTGCCACAGAAATGTGAGGAACATGTGTTTTTTTAGCCAAATTTTGAGGTTTGGAAAGGATTCTGGGTAACAGAACCTGGTCCCAGCCACACAAGTCACCCCATATTGGATTCCCCTAGGTCTCTAGTTTTCAGAAATGCACAGGTTTGGTAGGTTTCCCTAGGTGGCGGCTAAGCTACAGGCCAAAATCTACAGGTAGGCACTTTGCAAAAAACACCTCTGTTTTCCTTCAAAAATTTGGCTGTGTCCACGTTGCGCTTTGCGGCATTTCCTGTCGCGGGCGCTAGGCCTACCCACACAAGTGAGGTATCATTTTTATCGGGAGTCGTGGGGGAACGCTGGGTGGAAGGAAATTTGTGGCTCCTCTCAGATTCCAGAACTTTCTGCCACAGAAATGTGAGGAACATGTGTTTTTTTAGCCAAATTTTGAGGTTTGCAAAGGATTCTGGGTAACAAAACCTGGTCCGAGCCACACAAGTCACACCATCTTGGATTCCCCTAGGTCTCTAGTTTTCAGAAATGCACAGGTTTGGTAGGTTTCCCTAGGTGGCGGCTGAGCTACAGGCCAAAATCTCCAGGTAGGCACTTTGCAAAAAACACCTCTGTTTTCCTTCAAAAATTTGGCTGTGTCCACGTTGCGCTTTGGGGCGTTTCCTGTCGCGAGCGCTAGGCCTACCCACACAAGTGAGTTATCATTTTTATCGGGAGACGTGGGGGAACGCTGTGTGGAAGGAAATTGGTGGCTCCTCTCAGATTCCAGAACTTTCTGCCACAGAAATGTGAGGAACATGTGTTTTTTTAGCCACATTTTGAGGTTTGCAAAGGATTCTGGGTAACAGAACCTGGTCCCAGCCACACAAGTCACCCCATCTTGGATTCCCCTAGGTCTCTAGTTTTCAGAAATGCACAGGTTTGGTAGGTTTCCCTAGGTGGCGGCTGAGCTACAGGCCAAAATCTACAGGTAGGCACTTTGCAAAAAAAACCTCTGTTTTCCTTCAAAAATTTGGCTGTGTCCACGTTGCGCTTTGGGGTGTTTCCTGTTGCGGGCGCTAGGCCTACCCACACAAGTGAGGTATCATTTTTATCGGGAGACGTGGGGGAACGCTGTGTCATAGGAAATTTGTGGCTCCTCTCAGATTCCAGAACTTTCTGCCACAGAAATGTGAGGAACATGTGTTTTTTTATCCAAATTTTGAGGTTTGCAAAGGATTCTGGGTAACAGAACCTGGTCCCAGCCACACAAGTCACCCCATATTGGATTCCCCTAGGTCTCTAGTTTTCAGAAATGCACAGGTTTGGTAGGTTTCCCTAGGTGGCGGCTAAGCTACAGGCCAAAATCTACAGGTAGGCACTTTGCAAAAAACACCTCTGTTTTCCTTCAAAAATTTGGCTGTGTCCACGTTGCGCTTTGCGGCATTTCCTGTCGCGGGCGCTAGGCCTACCCACACAAGTGAGGTATCATTTTTATCGGGAGTCGTGGGGGAACGCTGGGTGGAAGGAAATTTGTGGCTCCTCTCAGATTCCAGAACTTTCTGCCACAGAAATGTGAGGAACATGTGTTTTTTTAGCCAAATTTTGAGGTTTGCAAAGGATTCTGGGTAACAAAACCTGGTCCGAGCCACACAAGTCACACCATCTTGGATTCCCCTAGGTCTCTAGTTTTCAGAAATGCACAGGTTTGGTAGGTTTCCCTAGGTGGCGGCTGAGCTACAGGCCAAAATCTCCAGGTAGGCACTTTGCAAAAAACACCTCTGTTTTCCTTCAAAAATTTGGCTGTGTCCACGTTGCGCTTTGGGGCGTTTCCTGTCGCGAGCGCTAGGCCTACCCACACAAGTGAGTTATCATTTTTATCGGGAGACGTGGGGGAATGCTGTGTGGAAGGAAATTTGTGGCTCCTCTCAGATTCCAGAACTTTCTGCCACAGAAATGTGAGGAACATGTGTTTTTATAGCCAAATTTTGAGGTTTGCAAAGGATTCTGGGTAACAGAACCTGGTCCGAGCCACACAAGTCACCCCATCTTGGATTCCCCTAGGTCTCTAGCTTTCAGAAATGCACAGGTTTGGTAGGTTTCCCTAGGTGGCGGCTGAGCTACAGGCCAAAATCTACAGGTAGGCACTTTGCAAAAAACTCCTCTGTTTTCCTTCAAAGATTTGGCTGTGCCCACGTTGCGCTTTGCGGCATTTCCTGTCGCGGGCGCTAGGCCTACCCACACAAGTGAGGTATCATTTTTATCGGGAGTCGTGGGGGAACGCTGGGTGGAAGGAAATTTGTGGCTCCTCTCAGATTCCAGAACTTTCTGCCACAGAAATGTGAGGAACATGTGTTTTTTTAGCCAAATTTTGAGGTTTGCAAAGGATTCTGGGTAACAGAACCTGGTCCCAGCCACACAAGTCACCCCATCTTGGATTCCCCTAGGTCTCTAGTTTTCAGAAATGCACAGGTTTGGTAGGTTTCCCTAGGTGGCGGCTGAGCTACAGGCCAAAATCTACAGGTAGGCACTTTGCAAAAAACACCTCTGTTTTCCTTCAAAGATTTGGCTGTGCCCACGTTGCGCTTTGGGGCATTTCCTGTCGCGGGCGCTAGGCCTACCCACACAAGTGAGGTATCATTTTTATCGGGAGACGTGGGGGAACGCTGGGTGGAAGGAAATTTGTGGCTCCTCTCAGATTCTAGAACTTTCTGCCACAGAAATGTGAGGAACCTGTGTTTTTTTAGCCAAATTTTGAGGTTTGCAAAGGATTCTGGGTAACAAAACCTGGTCCGAGCCACACAAGTCACACCATCTTGGATTCCCCTAGGTCTCTAGTTTTCAGAAATGTACAGGTTTGGTAGGTTTCCCTAGGTGGCGGCTGAGCTACAGGCCAAAATCTCCAGGTAGGCACTTTGCAAAAAACACCTCTGTTTTCCTTCAAAAATTTGGCTGTGTCCACGTTGCGCTTTGGGGCGTTTCCTGTCGCGGGCGCTAGGCCTACCCACACAAGTGAGGTATCATTTTTATCGGGAGACGTGGGGGAACGCTGTGTGGAAGGAAATTGGTGGCTCCTCTCAGATTCCAGAACTTTCTGCCACAGAAATGTGAGGAACATGTGTTTTTTTAGCCAAATTTTGAGGTTTGCAAAGGATTCTGGGTAACAGAACCTGGTCCCAGCCACACAAGTCACCCCATCTTGGATTCCCCTAGGTCTCTAGTTTTCAGAAATGCACAGGTTTGGTAGGTTTCCCTAGGTGGCGGCTGAGCTACAGGCCAAAATCTACAGGTAGGCACTTTGCAAAAAACACCTCTGTTTTCCTTCAAAAATTTGGCTGTGTCCACGTTGCGCTTTGGGGTGTTTCCTGTTGCGGGCGCAAGGCCTACCCACACAAGTGAGGTATCATTTTTATCGGGAGACGTGGGGGAACGCTGTGTCATAGGAAATTTGTGGCTCCTCTCAGATTCCAGAACTTTCTGCCACAGAAATGTGAGGAACATGTGTTTTTTTAGCCAAATTTTGAGGTTTGCAAAGGATTCTGGGTAACAGAACCTGGTCCCAGCCACACAAGTCACCCCATATTGGATTCCCCTAGGTCTCTAGTTTTCAGAAATGCACAGGTTTGGTAGGTTTCCCTAGGTGGCGGCTAAGCTACAGGCCAAAATCTACAGGTAGGCACTTTGCAAAAAACACCTCTGTTTTCCTTCAAAAATTTGGCTGTGTCCACGTTGCGCTTTGCGGCATTTCCTGTCGCGGGCGCTAGGCCTACCCACACAAGTGAGGTATCATTTTTATCGGGAGTCGTGGGGGAACGCTGGGTGGAAGGAAATTTGTGGCTCCTCTCAGATTCCAGAACTTTCTGCCACAGAAATGTGAGGAACATGTGTTTTTTTAGCCAAATTTTGAGGTTTGCAAAGGATTCTGGGTAACAAAACCTGGTCCGAGCCACACAAGTCACACCATCTTGGATTCCCCTAGGTCTCTAGTTTTCAGAAATGCACAGGTTTGGTAGGTTTCCCTAGGTGGCGGCTGAGCTACAGGCCAAAATCTCCAGGTAGGCACTTTGCAAAAAACACCTCTGTTTTCCTTCAAAAATTTGGCTGTGTCCACGTTGCGCTTTGGGGCGTTTCCTGTCGCGAGCGCTAGGCCTACCCACACAAGTGAGTTATCATTTTTATCGGGAGACGTGGGGGAACGCTGTGTGGAAGGAAATTTGTGGCTCCTCTCAGATTCCAGAACTTTCTGCCACAGAAATGTGAGGAACATGTGTTTTTTTAGCCAAATTTTGAGGATTGCAAAGGATTCTGGGTAACAGAACCTGGTCCCAGCCACACAATTCACCCCATATTGGATTCCCCTAGGTCTCTAGTTTTTAGAAATGCACAGGTTTGGTAGGTTTCCCTAGGTGGCGGCTGAGCTACAGGCCAAAATCTACAGGTAGGCACTTTGCAAAAAACACCTCTGTTTTCCTTCAAAAATTTGGCTGTGTCCACGTTGCGCTTTGGGGCATTTCCTGTCGCGGGCGCTAGGCCTACCCACACAAGTGAGGTATCATTTTTATCGGGAGTCGTGGGGGAACACTGGGTGGAAGGAAATTTGTGGCTCCTCTCAGATTCTAGAACTTTCTGCCACAGAAATGTGAGGAACATGTGTTTTTTTAGCCAAATTTTGAGGTTTGCGAAGGATTCTGGGTAACAGAACCTGGTCCGAGCCACACAAGTCACCCCATCTTGGATTCCCCTAGGTCTCTAGTTTTCAGAAATGCACAGGTTTGGTAGTTTTCCCTAGGTGGCGGCTGAGCTACAGGCCAAAATCTACAGGTAGGCACTTTGCAAAAAACACCTCTGTTTTCCTTCAAAAATTTGGCTGTGTCCACGTTGCGCTTTGGGGTGTTTCCTGTCGCGGGCGCTAGGCCTACCCACACAAGTGAGGTATTTGTTTTATCGGGAGACGTGGGGGAACGCTGGGTGGAAGGAAATTTGTGGCTCCTCTCAGATTCCAGAACTTTCTGCCACAGAAATATGAGGAACATGTGTTTTTTTAGCCAAATTTTGAGGTTTGCAAAGGATTTTGGGTAACAGAACCTGGTCCCAGCCACACAAGTCACCCCATCTTGGAATCCCCTAGGTCTCTAGTTTTCAGAAATGCACAGGTTTGGTAGGTTTCCCTAGGTGGCGGCTGAGCTACAGGCCAAAATCTACAGGTAGGCACTTTGCAAAAAACACCTCTGTTTTCTTTCAAAAATGTGGCTGTGTCCACGTTGCACTTTGGGGCGTTTCCTGTCGGGGGCGCTAGGCCTACCCACTCAAGTGAGGTATCATTTTTATCGGGAGACGTGGGGGAACGCTGGGTGGAAGGAAATTTGTGGCTCCTCTCAGATTCCAGAACTTCCTGCCACAGAAATGTGAGGAACATGTGTTTTTTTAGCCAAATTTTGAGGTTTGGAAAGGATTCTGGGTAACAGAACCTGGTCCCAGCCACACAAGTCACCCCATATTGGATTCCCCTAGGTCTCTAGTTTTCAGAAATGCACAGGTTTGGTAGGTTTCCCTAGGTGGCGGCTAAGCTACAGGCCAAAATCTACAGGTAGGCACTTTGCAAAAAACACCTCTGTTTTCCTTCAAAAATTTGGCTGTGTCCACGTTGCGCTTTGCGGCATTTCCTGTCGCGGGCGCTAGGCCTACCCACACAAGTGAGGTATCATTTTTATCGGGAGTCGTGGGGGAACGCTGGGTGGAAGGAAATTTGTGGCTCCTCTCAGATTCCAGAACTTTCTGCCACAGAAATGTGAGGAACATGTGTTTTTTTAGCCAAATTTTGAGGTTTGCAAAGGATTCTGGGTAACAAAACCTGGTCCGAGCCACACAAGTCACACCATCTTGGATTCCCCTAGGTCTCTAGTTTTCAGAAATGCACAGGTTTGGTAGGTTTCCCTAGGTGGCGGCTGAGCTACAGGCCAAAATCTCCAGGTAGGCACTTTGCAAAAAACACCTCTGTTTTCCTTCAAAAATTTGGCTGTGTCCACGTTGCGCTTTGGGGCGTTTCCTGTCGCGAGCGCTAGGCCTACCCACACAAGTGAGTTATCATTTTTATCGGGAGACGTGGGGGAACGCTGTGTGGAAGGAAATTGGTGGCTCCTCTCAGATTCCAGAACTTTCTGCCACAGAAATGTGAGGAACATGTGTTTTTTTAGCCACATTTTGAGGTTTGCAAAGGATTCTGGGTAACAGAACCTGGTCCCAGCCACACAAGTCACCCCATCTTGGATTCCCCTAGGTCTCTAGTTTTCAGAAATGCACAGGTTTGGTAGGTTTCCCTAGGTGGCGGCTGAGCTACAGGCCAAAATCTACAGGTAGGCACTTTGCAAAAAACACCTCTGTTTTCCTTCAAAAATTTGGCTGTGTCCACGTTGCGCTTTGGGGTGTTTCCTGTTGCGGGCGCTAGGCCTACCCACACAAGTGAGGTATCATTTTTATCGGGAGACGTGGGGGAACGCTGTGTCATAGGAAATTTGTGGCTCCTCTCAGATTCCAGAACTTTCTGCCACAGAAATGTGAGGAACATGTGTTTTTTTATCCAAATTTTGAGGTTTGCAAAGGATTCTGGGTAACAGAACCTGGTCCCAGCCACACAAGTCACCCCATATTGGATTCCCCTAGGTCTCTAGTTTTCAGAAATGCACAGGTTTGGTAGGTTTCCCTAGGTGGCGGCTAAGCTACAGGCCAAAATCTACAGGTAGGCACTTTGCAAAAAACACCTCTGTTTTCCTTCAAAAATTTGGCTGTGTCCACGTTGCGCTTTGCGGCATTTCCTGTCGCGGGCGCTAGGCCTACCCACACAAGTGAGGTATCATTTTTATCGGGAGTCGTGGGGGAACGCTGGGTGGAAGGAAATTTGTGGCTCCTCTCAGATTCCAGAACTTTCTGCCACAGAAATGTGAGGAACATGTGTTTTTTTAGCCAAATTTTGAGGTTTGCAAAGGATTCTGGGTAACAAAACCTGGTCCGAGCCACACAAGTCACACCATCTTGGATTCCCCTAGGTCTCTAGTTTTCAGAAATGCACAGGTTTGGTAGGTTTCCCTAGGTGGCGGCTGAGCTACAGGCCAAAATCTCCAGGTAGGCACTTTGCAAAAAACACCTCTGTTTTCCTTCAAAAATTTGGCTGTGTCCACGTTGCGCTTTGGGGCGTTTCCTGTCGCGAGCGCTAGGCCTACCCACACAAGTGAGTTATCATTTTTATCGGGAGACGTGGGGGAATGCTGTGTGGAAGGAAATTTGTGGCTCCTCTCAGATTCCAGAACTTTCTGCCACAGAAATGTGAGGAACATGTGTTTTTATAGCCAAATTTTGAGGTTTGCAAAGGATTCTGGGTAACAGAACCTGGTCCGAGCCACACAAGTCACCCCATCTTGGATTCCCCTAGGTCTCTAGCTTTCAGAAATGCACAGGTTTGGTAGGTTTCCCTAGGTGGCGGCTGAGCTACAGGCCAAAATCTACAGGTAGGCACTTTGCAAAAAACTCCTCTGTTTTCCTTCAAAGATTTGGCTGTGCCCACGTTGCGCTTTGCAGCATTTCCTGTCGCGGGCGCTAGGCCTACCCACACAAGTGAGGTATCATTTTTATCGGGAGTCGTGGGGGAACGCTGGGTGGAAGGAAATTTGTGGCTCCTCTCAGATTCCAGAACTTTCTGCCACAGAAATGTGAGGAACATGTGTTTTTTTAGCCAAATTTTGAGGTTTGCAAAGGATTCTGGGTAACAAAACCTGGTCCGAGCCACACAAGTCACACCATCTTGGATTCCCCTAGGTCTCTAGTTTTCAGAAATGCACAGGTTTGGTAGGTTTCCCTAGGTGGCGGCTGAGCTACAGGCCAAAATCTCCAGGTAGGCACTTTGCAAAAAACACCTCTGTTTTCCTTCAAAAATTTGGCTGTGTCCACGTTGCGCTTTGGGGCGTTTCCTGTCGCGAGCGCTAGGCCTACCCACACAAGTGAGTTATCATTTTTATCGGGAGACGTGGGGGAACGCTGTGTGGAAGGAAATTTGTGGCTCCTCTCAGATTCCAGAACTTTCTGCCACAGAAATGTGAGGAACATGTGTTTTTATAGCCAAATTTTGAGGTTTGCAAAGGATTCTGGGTAACAGAACCTGGTCCGAGCCACACAAGTCACCCCATCTTGGATTCCCCTAGGTCTCTAGCTTTCAGAAATGCACAGGTTTGGTAGGTTTCCCTAGGTGGCGGCTGAGCTACAGGCCAAAATCTACAGGTAGGCACTTTGCAAAAAACACCTCTGTTTTCCTTCAAATATTTGGCTGTGCCCACGTTGCGCTTTGGGGCATTTCCTGTCGCGGGCGCTAGGCCTACCCACACAGGTGAGGTATCATTTTTATCGGGAGACGTGGGGGAACGCTGGGTGGAAGGAAATTTGTGGCTCCTCTCAGATTCTAGAACTTTCTGCCACAGAAATGTGAGGAACATGTGTTTTTTTAGCCAAATTTTGAGGTTTGCAAAGGATTCTGGGTAACAAAACCTGGTCCGAGCCACACAAGTCACACCATCTTGGATTCCCCTAGGTCTCTAGTTTTCAGAAATGTACAGCTTTGGTAGGTTTCCCTAGGTGGCGGCTGAGCTACAGGCCAAAATCTCCAGGTAGGCACTTTGCAAAAAACACCTCTGTTTTCCTTCAAAAATTTGGCTGTGTCCACGTTGCGCTTTGGGGCGTTTCCTGTCGCGGGCGCTAGGCCTACCCACACAAGTGAGGTATCATTTTTATCGGGAGACGTGGGGGAACGCTGTGTGGAAGGAAATTGGTGGCTCCTCTCAGATTCCAGAACTTTCTGCCACAGAAATGTGAGGAACATGTGTTTTTTTAGCCAAATTTTGAGGTTTGCAAAGGATTCTGGGTAACAGAACCTGGTCCCAGCCACACAAGTCACCCCATCTTGGATTCCCCTAGGTCTCTAGTTTTCAGAAATGCACAGGTTTGGTAGGTTTCCCTAGGTGGCGGCTGAGCTACAGGCCAAAATCTACAGGTAGGCACTTTGCAAAAAACACCTCTGTTTTCCTTCAAAAATGTGGCTGTGTCCACGTTGCGCTTTGGGGTGTTTCCTGTTGCGGGCGCAAGGCCTACCCACACAAGTGAGGTATCATTTTTATCGGGAGACGTGGGGGAACGCTGTGTCATAGGAAATTTGTGGCTCCTCTCAGATTCCAGAACTTTCTGCCACAGAAATGTGAGGAACATGTGTTTTTTTAGCCAAATTTTGAGGTTTGCAAAGGATTCTGGGTAACAGAACCTGGTCCCAGCCACACAAGTCACCCCATATTGGATTCCCCTAGGTCTCTAGTTTTCAGAAATGCACAGGTTTGGTAGGTTTCCCTAGGTGGCGGCTAAGCTACAGGCCAAAATCTACAGGTAGGCACTTTGCAAAAAACACCTCTGTTTTCCTTCAAAAATTTGGCTGTGTCCACGTTGCGCTTTGCGGCATTTCCTGTCGCGGGCGCTAGGCCTACCCACACAAGTGAGGTATCATTTTTATCGGGAGTCGTGGGGGAACGCTGGGTGGAAGGAAATTTGTGGCTCCTCTCAGATTCCAGAACTTTCTGCCACAGAAATGTGAGGAACATGTGTTTTTTTAGCCAAATTTTGAGGTTTGCAAAGGATTCTGGGTAACAAAACCTGGTCCGAGCCACACAAGTCACACCATCTTGGATTCCCCTAGGTCTCTAGTTTTCAGAAATGCACAGGTTTGGTAGGTTTCCCTAGGTGGCGGCTGAGCTACAGGCCAAAATCTCCAGGTAGGCACTTTGCAAAAAACACCTCTGTTTTCCTTCAAAAATTTGGCTGTGTCCACGTTGCGCTTTGGGGCGTTTCCTGTCGCGAGCGCTAGGCCTACCCACACAAGTGAGTTATCATTTTTATCGGGAGACGTGGGGGAATGCTGTGTGGAAGGAAATTTGTGGCTCCTCTCAGATTCCAGAACTTTCTGCCACAGAAATGTGAGGAACATGTGTTTTTATAGCCAAATTTTGAGGTTTGCAAAGGATTCTGGGTAACAGAACCTGGTCCGAGCCACACAAGTCACCCCATCTTGGATTCCCCTAGGTCTCTAGCTTTCAGAAATGCACAGGTTTGGTAGGTTTCCCTAGGTGGCGGCTGAGCTACAGGCCAAAATCTACAGGTAGGCACTTTGCAAAAAACTCCTCTGTTTTCCTTCAAAGATTTGGCTGTGCCCACGTTGCGCTTTGCGGCATTTCCTGTCGCGGGCGCTAGGCCTACCCACACAAGTGAGGTATCATTTTTATCGGGAGTCGTGGGGGAACGCTGGGTGGAAGGAAATTTGTGGCTCCTCTCAGATTCCAGAACTTTCTGCCACAGAAATGTGAGGAACATGTGTTTTTTTAGCCAAATTTTGAGGTTTGCAAAGGATTCTGGGTAACAGAACCTGGTCCCAGCCACACAAGTCACCCCATCTTGGATTCCCCTAGGTCTCTAGTTTTCAGAAATGCACAGGTTTGGTAGGTTTCCCTAGGTGGCGGCTGAGCTACAGGCCAAAATCTACAGGTAGGCACTTTGCAAAAAACACCTCTGTTTTCCTTCAAAGATTTGGCTGTGCCCACGTTGCGCTTTGGGGCATTTCCTGTCGCGGGCGCTAGGCCTACCCACACAAGTGAGGTATCATTTTTATCGGGAGACGTGGGGGAACGCTGGGTGGAAGGAAATTTGTGGCTCCTCTCAGATTCTAGAACTTTCTGCCACAGAAATGTGAGGAACCTGTGTTTTTTTAGCCAAATTTTGAGGTTTGCAAAGGATTCTGGGTAACAAAACCTGGTCCGAGCCACACAAGTCACACCATCTTGGATTCCCCTAGGTCTCTAGTTTTCAGAAATGTACAGGTTTGGTAGGTTTCCCTAGGTGGCGGCTGAGCTACAGGCCAAAATCTCCAGGTAGGCACTTTGCAAAAAACACCTCTGTTTTCCTTCAAAAATTTGGCTGTGTCCACGTTGCGCTTTGGGGCGTTTCCTGTCGCGGGCGCTAGGCCTACCCACACAAGTGAGGTATCATTTTTATCGGGAGACGTGGGGGAACGCTGTGTGGAAGGAAATTGGTGGCTCCTCTCAGATTCCAGAACTTTCTGCCACAGAAATGTGAGGAACATGTGTTTTTTTAGCCAAATTTTGAGGTTTGCAAAGGATTCTGGGTAACAGAACCTGGTCCCAGCCACACAAGTCACCCCATCTTGGATTCCCCTAGGTCTCTAGTTTTCAGAAATGCACAGGTTTGGTAGGTTTCCCTAGGTGGCGGCTGAGCTACAGGCCAAAATCTACAGGTAGGCACTTTGCAAAAAACACCTCTGTTTTCCTTCAAAAATTTGGCTGTGTCCACGTTGCGCTTTGGGGTGTTTCCTGTTGCGGGCGCAAGGCCTACCCACACAAGTGAGGTATCATTTTTATCGGGAGACGTGGGGGAACGCTGTGTCATAGGAAATTTGTGGCTCCTCTCAGATTCCAGAACTTTCTGCCACAGAAATGTGAGGAACATGTGTTTTTTTAGCCAAATTTTGAGGTTTGCAAAGGATTCTGGGTAACAGAACCTGGTCCCAGCCACACAAGTCACCCCATATTGGATTCCCCTAGGTCTCTAGTTTTCAGAAATGCACAGGTTTGGTAGGTTTCCCTAGGTGGCGGCTAAGCTACAGGCCAAAATCTACAGGTAGGCACTTTGCAAAAAACACCTCTGTTTTCCTTCAAAAATTTGGCTGTGTCCACGTTGCGCTTTGCGGCATTTCCTGTCGCGGGCGCTAGGCCTACCCACACAAGTGAGGTATCATTTTTATCGGGAGTCGTGGGGGAACGCTGGGTGGAAGGAAATTTGTGGCTCCTCTCAGATTCCAGAACTTTCTGCCACAGAAATGTGAGGAACATGTGTTTTTTTAGCCAAATTTTGAGGTTTGCAAAGGATTCTGGGTAACAAAACCTGGTCCGAGCCACACAAGTCACACCATCTTGGATTCCCCTAGGTCTCTAGTTTTCAGAAATGCACAGGTTTGGTAGGTTTCCCTAGGTGGCGGCTGAGCTACAGGCCAAAATCTCCAGGTAGGCACTTTGCAAAAAACACCTCTGTTTTCCTTCAAAAATTTGGCTGTGTCCACGTTGCGCTTTGGGGCGTTTCCTGTCGCGAGCGCTAGGCCTACCCACACAAGTGAGTTATCATTTTTATCGGGAGACGTGGGGGAACGCTGTGTGGAAGGAAATTTGTGGCTCCTCTCAGATTCCAGAACTTTCTGCCACAGAAATGTGAGGAACATGTGTTTTTTTAGCCAAATTTTGAGGATTGCAAAGGATTCTGGGTAACAGAACCTGGTCCCAGCCACACAATTCACCCCATATTGGATTCCCCTAGGTCTCTAGTTTTTAGAAATGCACAGGTTTGGTAGGTTTCCCTAGGTGGCGGCTGAGCTACAGGCCAAAATCTACAGGTAGGCACTTTGCAAAAAACACCTCTGTTTTCCTTCAAAAATTTGGCTGTGTCCACGTTGCGCTTTGGGGCATTTCCTGTCGCGGGCGCTAGGCCTACCCACACAAGTGAGGTATCATTTTTATCGGGAGTCGTGGGGGAACACTGGGTGGAAGGAAATTTGTGGCTCCTCTCAGATTCTAGAACTTTCTGCCACAGAAATGTGAGGAACATGTGTTTTTTTAGCCAAATTTTGAGGTTTGCGAAGGATTCTGGGTAACAGAACCTGGTCCGAGCCACACAAGTCACCCCATCTTGGATTCCCCTAGGTCTCTAGTTTTCAGAAATGCACAGGTTTGGTAGTTTTCCCTAGGTGGCGGCTGAGCTACAGGCCAAAATCTACAGGTAGGCACTTTGCAAAAAACACCTCTGTTTTCCTTCAAAAATTTGGCTGTGTCCACGTTGCGCTTTGGGGTGTTTCCTGTCGCGGGCGCTAGGCCTACCCACACAAGTGAGGTATTTGTTTTATCGGGAGACGTGGGGGAACGCTGGGTGGAAGGAAATTTGTGGCTCCTCTCAGATTCCAGAACTTTCTGCCACAGAAATATGAGGAACATGTGTTTTTTTAGCCAAATTTTGAGGTTTGCAAAGGATTTTGGGTAACAGAACCTGGTCCCAGCCACACAAGTCACCCCATCTTGGAATCCCCTAGGTCTCTAGTTTTCAGAAATGCACAGGTTTGGTAGGTTTCCCTAGGTGGCGGCTGAGCTACAGGCCAAAATCTACAGGTAGGCACTTTGCAAAAAACACCTCTGTTTTCTTTCAAAAATGTGGCTGTGTCCACGTTGCACTTTGGGGCGTTTCCTGTCGGGGGCGCTAGGCCTACCCACTCAAGTGAGGTATCATTTTTATCGGGAGACGTGGGGGAACGCTGGGTGGAAGGAAATTTGTGGCTCCTCTCAGATTCCAGAACTTCCTGCCACAGAAATGTGAGGAACATGTGTTTTTTTAGCCAAATTTTGAGGTTTGGAAAGGATTCTGGGTAACAGAACCTGGTCCCAGCCACACAAGTCACCCCATATTGGATTCCCCTAGGTCTCTAGTTTTCAGAAATGCACAGGTTTGGTAGGTTTCCCTAGGTGGCGGCTAAGCTACAGGCCAAAATCTACAGGTAGGCACTTTGCAAAAAACACCTCTGTTTTCCTTCAAAAATTTGGCTGTGTCCACGTTGCGCTTTGCGGCATTTCCTGTCGCGGGCGCTAGGCCTACCCACACAAGTGAGGTATCATTTTTATCGGGAGTCGTGGGGGAACGCTGGGTGGAAGGAAATTTGTGGCTCCTCTCAGATTCCAGAACTTTCTGCCACAGAAATGTGAGGAACATGTGTTTTTTTAGCCAAATTTTGAGGTTTGCAAAGGATTCTGGGTAACAAAACCTGGTCCGAGCCACACAAGTCACACCATCTTGGATTCCCCTAGGTCTCTAGTTTTCAGAAATGCACAGGTTTGGTAGGTTTCCCTAGGTGGCGGCTGAGCTACAGGCCAAAATCTCCAGGTAGGCACTTTGCAAAAAACACCTCTGTTTTCCTTCAAAAATTTGGCTGTGTCCACGTTGCGCTTTGGGGCGTTTCCTGTCGCGAGCGCTAGGCCTACCCACACAAGTGAGTTATCATTTTTATCGGGAGACGTGGGGGAACGCTGTGTGGAAGGAAATTGGTGGCTCCTCTCAGATTCCAGAACTTTCTGCCACAGAAATGTGAGGAACATGTGTTTTTTTAGCCACATTTTGAGGTTTGCAAAGGATTCTGGGTAACAGAACCTGGTCCCAGCCACACAAGTCACCCCATCTTGGATTCCCCTAGGTCTCTAGTTTTCAGAAATGCACAGGTTTGGTAGGTTTCCCTAGGTGGCGGCTGAGCTACAGGCCAAAATCTACAGGTAGGCACTTTGCAAAAAACACCTCTGTTTTCCTTCAAAAATTTGGCTGTGTCCACGTTGCGCTTTGGGGTGTTTCCTGTTGCGGGCGCTAGGCCTACCCACACAAGTGAGGTATCATTTTTATCGGGAGACGTGGGGGAACGCTGTGTCATAGGAAATTTGTGGCTCCTCTCAGATTCCAGAACTTTCTGCCACAGAAATGTGAGGAACATGTGTTTTTTTATCCAAATTTTGAGGTTTGCAAAGGATTCTGGGTAACAGAACCTGGTCCCAGCCACACAAGTCACCCCATATTGGATTCCCCTAGGTCTCTAGTTTTCAGAAATGCACAGGTTTGGTAGGTTTCCCTAGGTGGCGGCTAAGCTACAGGCCAAAATCTACAGGTAGGCACTTTGCAAAAAACACCTCTGTTTTCCTTCAAAAATTTGGCTGTGTCCACGTTGCGCTTTGCGGCATTTCCTGTCGCGGGCGCTAGGCCTACCCACACAAGTGAGGTATCATTTTTATCGGGAGTCGTGGGGGAACGCTGGGTGGAAGGAAATTTGTGGCTCCTCTCAGATTCCAGAACTTTCTGCCACAGAAATGTGAGGAACATGTGTTTTTTTAGCCAAATTTTGAGGTTTGCAAAGGATTCTGGGTAACAAAACCTGGTCCGAGCCACACAAGTCACACCATCTTGGATTCCCCTAGGTCTCTAGTTTTCAGAAATGCACAGGTTTGGTAGGTTTCCCTAGGTGGCGGCTGAGCTACAGGCCAAAATCTCCAGGTAGGCACTTTGCAAAAAACACCTCTGTTTTCCTTCAAAAATTTGGCTGTGTCCACGTTGCGCTTTGGGGCGTTTCCTGTCGCGAGCGCTAGGCCTACCCACACAAGTGAGTTATCATTTTTATCGGGAGACGTGGGGGAATGCTGTGTGGAAGGAAATTTGTGGCTCCTCTCAGATTCCAGAACTTTCTGCCACAGAAATGTGAGGAACATGTGTTTTTATAGCCAAATTTTGAGGTTTGCAAAGGATTCTGGGTAACAGAACCTGGTCCGAGCCACACAAGTCACCCCATCTTGGATTCCCCTAGGTCTCTAGCTTTCAGAAATGCACAGGTTTGGTAGGTTTCCCTAGGTGGCGGCTGAGCTACAGGCCAAAATCTACAGGTAGGCACTTTGCAAAAAACTCCTCTGTTTTCCTTCAAAGATTTGGCTGTGCCCACGTTGCGCTTTGCGGCATTTCCTGTCGCGGGCGCTAGGCCTACCCACACAAGTGAGGTATCATTTTAATCGGGAGTCGTGGGGGAACGCTGGGTGGAAGGAAATTTGTGGCTCCTCTCAGATTCCAGAACTTTCTGCCACAGAAATGTGAGGAACATGTGTTTTTTTAGCCAAATTTTGAGGTTTGCAAAGGATTCTGGGTAACAAAACCTGGTCCGAGCCACACAAGTCACACCATCTTGGATTCCCCTAGGTCTCTAGTTTTCAGAAATGCACAGGTTTGGTAGGTTTCCCTAGGTGGCGGCTGAGCTACAGGCCAAAATCTCCAGGTAGGCACTTTGCAAAAAACACCTCTGTTTTCCTTCAAAAATTTGGCTGTGTCCACGTTGCGCTTTGGGGCGTTTCCTGTCGCGAGCGCTAGGCCTACCCACACAAGTGAGTTATCATTTTTATCGGGAGACGTGGGGGAACGCTGTGTGGAAGGAAATTTGTGGCTCCTCTCAGATTCCAGAACTTTCTGCCACAGAAATGTGAGGAACATGTGTTTTTATAGCCAAATTTTGAGGTTTGCAAAGGATTCTGGGTAACAGAACCTGGTCCGAGCCACACAAGTCACCCCATCTTGGATTCCCCTAGGTCTCTAGCTTTCAGAAATGCACAGGTTTGGTAGGTTTCCCTAGGTGGCGGCTGAGCTACAGGCCAAAATCTACAGGTAGGCACTTTGCAAAAAACACCTCTGTTTTCCTTCAAATATTTGGCTGTGCCCACGTTGCGCTTTGGGGCATTTCCTGTCGCGGGCGCTAGGCCTACCCACACAGGTGAGGTATCATTTTTATCGGGAGACGTGGGGGAACGCTGGGTGGAAGGAAATTTGTGGCTCCTCTCAGATTCTAGAACTTTCTGCCACAGAAATGTGAGGAACATGTGTTTTTTTAGCCAAATTTTGAGGTTTGCAAAGGATTCTGGGTAACAAAACCTGGTCCGAGCCACACAAGTCACACCATCTTGGATTCCCCTAGGTCTCTAGTTTTCAGAAATGTACAGCTTTGGTAGGTTTCCCTAGGTGGCGGCTGAGCTACAGGCCAAAATCTCCAGGTAGGCACTTTGCAAAAAACACCTCTGTTTTCCTTCAAAAATTTGGCTGTGTCCACGTTGCGCTTTGGGGCGTTTCCTGTCGCGGGCGCTAGGCCTACCCACACAAGTGAGGTATCATTTTTATCGGGAGACGTGGGGGAACGCTGTGTGGAAGGAAATTGGTGGCTCCTCTCAGATTCCAGAACTTTCTGCCACAGAAATGTGAGGAACATGTGTTTTTTTAGCCAAATTTTGAGGTTTGCAAAGGATTCTGGGTAACAGAACCTGGTCCCAGCCACACAAGTCACCCCATCTTGGATTCCCCTAGGTCTCTAGTTTTCAGAAATGCACAGGTTTGGTAGGTTTCCCTAGGTGGCGGCTGAGCTACAGGCCAAAATCTACAGGTAGGCACTTTGCAAAAAACACCTCTGTTTTCCTTCAAAAATGTGGCTGTGTCCACGTTGCGCTTTGGGGTGTTTCCTGTTGCGGGCGCAAGGCCTACCCACACAAGTGAGGTATCATTTTTATCGGGAGACGTGGGGGAACGCTGTGTCATAGGAAATTTGTGGCTCCTCTCAGATTCCAGAACTTTCTGCCACAGAAATGTGAGGAACATGTGTTTTTTTAGCCAAATTTTGAGGTTTGCAAAGGATTCTGGGTAACAGAACCTGGTCCCAGCCACACAAGTCACCCCATATTGGATTCCCCTAGGTCTCTAGTTTTCAGAAATGCACAGGTTTGGTAGGTTTCCCTAGGTGGCGGCTAAGCTACAGGCCAAAATCTACAGGTAGGCACTTTGCAAAAAACACCTCTGTTTTCCTTCAAAAATTTGGCTGTGTCCACGTTGCGCTTTGCGGCATTTCCTGTCGCGGGCGCTAGGCCTACCCACACAAGTGAGGTATCATTTTTATCGGGAGTCGTGGGGGAACGCTGGGTGGAAGGAAATTTGTGGCTCCTCTCAGATTCCAGAACTTTCTGCCACAGAAATGTGAGGAACATGTGTTTTTTTAGCCAAATTTTGAGGTTTGCAAAGGATTCTGGGTAACAAAACCTGGTCCGAGCCACACAAGTCACACCATCTTGGATTCCCCTAGGTCTCTAGTTTTCAGAAATGCACAGGTTTGGTAGGTTTCCCTAGGTGGCGGCTGAGCTACAGGCCAAAATCTCCAGGTAGGCACTTTGCAAAAAACACCTCTGTTTTCCTTCAAAAATTTGGCTGTGTCCACGTTGCGCTTTGGGGCGTTTCCTGTCGCGAGCGCTAGGCCTACCCACACAAGTGAGTTATCATTTTTATCGGGAGACGTGGGGGAACGCTGTGTGGAAGGAAATTTGTGGCTCCTCTCAGATTCCAGAACTTTCTGCCACAGAAATGTGAGGAACATGTGTTTTTTTAGCCAAATTTTGAGGATTGCAAAGGATTCTGGGTAACAGAACCTGGTCCCAGCCACACAATTCACCCCATATTGGATTCCCCTAGGTCTCTAGTTTTTAGAAATGCACAGGTTTGGTAGGTTTCCCTAGGTGGCGGCTGAGCTACAGGCCAAAATCTACAGGTAGGCACTTTGCAAAAAACACCTCTGTTTTCCTTCAAAAATTTGGCTGTGTCCACGTTGCGCTTTGGGGCATTTCCTGTCGCGGGCGCTAGGCCTACCCACACAAGTGAGGTATCATTTTTATCGGGAGTCGTGGGGGAACACTGGGTGGAAGGAAATTTGTGGCTCCTCTCAGATTCTAGAACTTTCTGCCACAGAAATGTGAGGAACATGTGTTTTTTTAGCCAAATTTTGAGGTTTGCGAAGGATTCTGGGTAACAGAACCTGGTCCGAGCCACACAAGTCACCCCATCTTGGATTCCCCTAGGTCTCTAGTTTTCAGAAATGCACAGGTTTGGTAGTTTTCCCTAGGTGGCGGCTGAGCTACAGGCCAAAATCTACAGGTAGGCACTTTGCAAAAAACACCTCTGTTTTCCTTCAAAAATTTGGCTGTGTCCACGTTGCGCTTTGGGGTGTTTCCTGTCGCGGGCGCTAGGCCTACCCACACAAGTGAGGTATTTGTTTTATCGGGAGACGTGGGGGAACGCTGGGTGGAAGGAAATTTGTGGCTCCTCTCAGATTCCAGAACTTTCTGCCACAGAAATATGAGGAACATGTGTTTTTTTAGCCAAATTTTGAGGTTTGCAAAGGATTCTGGGTAACAGAACCTGGTCCCAGCCACACAAGTCACCCCATCTTGGAATCCCCTAGGTCTCTAGTTTTCAGAAATGCACAGGTTTGGTAGGTTTCCCTAGGTGGCGGCTGAGCTACAGGCCAAAATCTACAGGTAGGCACTTTGCAAAAAACACCTCTGTTTTCTTTCAAAAATGTGGCTGTGTCCACGTTGCACTTTGGGGCGTTTCCTGTCGGGGGCGCTAGGCCTACCCACTCAAGTGAGGTATCATTTTTATCGGGAGACGTGGGGGAACGCTGGGTGGAAGGAAATTTGTGGCTCCTCTCAGATTCCAGAACTTCCTGCCACAGAAATGTGAGGAACATGTGTTTTTTTAGCCAAATTTTGAGGTTTGGAAAGGATTCTGGGTAACAGAACCTGGTCCCAGCCACACAAGTCACCCCATATTGGATTCCCCTAGGTCTCTAGTTTTCAGAAATGCACAGGTTTGGTAGGTTTCCCTAGGTGGCGGCTAAGCTACAGGCCAAAATCTACAGGTAGGCACTTTGCAAAAAACACCTCTGTTTTCCTTCAAAAATTTGGCTGTGTCCACGTTGCGCTTTGCGGCATTTCCTGTCGCGGGCGCTAGGCCTACCCACACAAGTGAGGTATCATTTTTATCGGGAGTCGTGGGGGAACGCTGGGTGGAAGGAAATTTGTGGCTCCTCTCAGATTCCAGAACTTTCTGCCACAGAAATGTGAGGAACATGTGTTTTTTTAGCCAAATTTTGAGGTTTGCAAAGGATTCTGGGTAACAAAACCTGGTCCGAGCCACACAAGTCACACCATCTTGGATTCCCCTAGGTCTCTAGTTTTCAGAAATGCACAGGTTTGGTAGGTTTCCCTAGGTGGCGGCTGAGCTACAGGCCAAAATCTCCAGGTAGGCACTTTGCAAAAAACACCTCTGTTTTCCTTCAAAAATTTGGCTGTGTCCACGTTGCGCTTTGGGGCGTTTCCTGTCGCGAGCGCTAGGCCTACCCACACAAGTGAGTTATCATTTTTATCGGGAGACGTGGGGGAACGCTGTGTGGAAGGAAATTGGTGGCTCCTCTCAGATTCCAGAACTTTCTGCCACAGAAATGTGAGGAACATGTGTTTTTTTAGCCACATTTTGAGGTTTGCAAAGGATTCTGGGTAACAGAACCTGGTCCCAGCCACACAAGTCACCCCATCTTGGATTCCCCTAGGTCTCTAGTTTTCAGAAATGCACAGGTTTGGTAGGTTTCCCTAGGTGGCGGCTGAGCTACAGGCCAAAATCTACAGGTAGGCACTTTGCAAAAAACACCTCTGTTTTCCTTCAAAAATTTGGCTGTGTCCACGTTGCGCTTTGGGGTGTTTCCTGTTGCGGGCGCTAGGCCTACCCACACAAGTGAGGTATCATTTTTATCGGGAGACGTGGGGGAACGCTGTGTCATAGGAAATTTGTGGCTCCTCTCAGATTCCAGAACTTTCTGCCACAGAAATGTGAGGAACATGTGTTTTTTTATCCAAATTTTGAGGTTTGCAAAGGATTCTGGGTAACAGAACCTGGTCCCAGCCACACAAGTCACCCCATATTGGATTCCCCTAGGTCTCTAGTTTTCAGAAATGCACAGGTTTGGTAGGTTTCCCTAGGTGGCGGCTAAGCTACAGGCCAAAATCTACAGGTAGGCACTTTGCAAAAAACACCTCTGTTTTCCTTCAAAAATTTGGCTGTGTCCACGTTGCGCTTTGCGGCATTTCCTGTCACGGGCGCTAGGCCTACCCACACAAGTGAGGTATCATTTTTATCGGGAGTCGTGGGGGAACGCTGGGTGGAAGGAAATTTGTGGCTCCTCTCAGATTCCAGAACTTTCTGCCACAGAAATGTGAGGAACATGTGTTTTTTTAGCCAAATTTTGAGGTTTGCAAAGGATTCTGGGTAACAAAACCTGGTCCGAGCCACACAAGTCACACCATCTTGGATTCCCCTAGGTCTCTAGTTTTCAGAAATGCACAGGTTTGGTAGGTTTCCCTAGGTGGCGGCTGAGCTACAGGCCAAAATCTCCAGGTAGGCACTTTGCAAAAAACACCTCTGTTTTCCTTCAAAAATTTGGCTGTGTCCACGTTGCGCTTTGGGGCGTTTCCTGTCGCGAGCGCTAGGCCTACCCACACAAGTGAGTTATCATTTTTATCGGGAGACGTGGGGGAATGCTGTGTGGAAGGAAATTTGTGGCTCCTCTCAGATTCCAGAACTTTCTGCCACAGAAATGTGAGGAACATGTGTTTTTATAGCCAAATTTTGAGGTTTGCAAAGGATTCTGGGTAACAGAACCTGGTCCGAGCCACACAAGTCACCCCATCTTGGATTCCCCTAGGTCTCTAGCTTTCAGAAATGCACAGGTTTGGTAGGTTTCCCTAGGTGGCGGCTGAGCTACAGGCCAAAATCTACAGGTAGGCACTTTGCAAAAAACTCCTCTGTTTTCCTTCAAAGATTTGGCTGTGCCCACGTTGCGCTTTGCGGCATTTCCTGTCGCGGGCGCTAGGCCTACCCACACAAGTGAGGTATCATTTTTATCGGGAGTCGTGGGGGAACGCTGGGTGGAAGGAAATTTGTGGCTCCTCTCAGATTCCAGAACTTTCTGCCACAGAAATGTGAGGAACATGTGTTTTTTTAGCCAAATTTTGAGGTTTGCAAAGGATTCTGGGTAACAAAACCTGGTCCGAGCCACACAAGTCACACCATCTTGGATTCCCCTAGGTCTCTAGTTTTCAGAAATGCACAGGTTTGGTAGGTTTCCCTAGGTGGCGGCTGAGCTACAGGCCAAAATCTCCAGGTAGGCACTTTGCAAAAAACACCTCTGTTTTCCTTCAAAAATTTGGCTGTGTCCACGTTGCGCTTTGGGGCGTTTCCTGTCGCGAGCGCTAGGCCTACCCACACAAGTGAGTTATCATTTTTATCGGGAGACGTGGGGGAACGCTGTGTGGAAGGAAATTTGTGGCTCCTCTCAGATTCCAGAACTTTCTGCCACAGAAATGTGAGGAACATGTGTTTTTATAGCCAAATTTTGAGGTTTGCAAAGGATTCTGGGTAACAGAACCTGGTCCGAGCCACACAAGTCACCCCATCTTGGATTCCCCTAGGTCTCTAGCTTTCAGAAATGCACAGGTTTGGTAGGTTTCCCTAGGTGGCGGCTGAGCTACAGGCCAAAATCTACAGGTAGGCACTTTGCAAAAAACACCTCTGTTTTCCTTCAAATATTTGGCTGTGCCCACGTTGCGCTTTGGGGCATTTCCTGTCGCGGGCGCTAGGCCTACCCACACAGGTGAGGTATCATTTTTATCGGGAGACGTGGGGGAACGCTGGGTGGAAGGAAATTTGTGGCTCCTCTCAGATTCTAGAACTTTCTGCCACAGAAATGTGAGGAACATGTGTTTTTTTAGCCAAATTTTGAGGTTTGCAAAGGATTCTGGGTAACAAAACCTGGTCCGAGCCACACAAGTCACACCATCTTGGATTCCCCTAGGTCTCTAGTTTTCAGAAATGTACAGCTTTGGTAGGTTTCCCTAGGTGGCGGCTGAGCTACAGGCCAAAATCTCCAGGTAGGCACTTTGCAAAAAACACCTCTGTTTTCCTTCAAAAATTTGGCTGTGTCCACGTTGCGCTTTGGGGCGTTTCCTGTCGCGGGCGCTAGGCCTACCCACACAAGTGAGGTATCATTTTTATCGGGAGACGTGGGGGAACGCTGTGTGGAAGGAAATTGGTGGCTCCTCTCAGATTCCAGAACTTTCTGCCACAGAAATGTGAGGAACATGTGTTTTTTTAGCCAAATTTTGAGGTTTGCAAAGGATTCTGGGTAACAGAACCTGGTCCCAGCCACACAAGTCACCCCATCTTGGATTCCCCTAGGTCTCTAGTTTTCAGAAATGCACAGGTTTGGTAGGTTTCCCTAGGTGGCGGCTGAGCTACAGGCCAAAATCTACAGGTAGGCACTTTGCAAAAAACACCTCTGTTTTCCTTCAAAAATTTGGCTGTGTCCACGTTGCGCTTTGGGGTGTTTCCTGTCGCGGGCGCTAGGCCTACCCACACAAGTGAGGTATCATTTTTATCGGGAGACGTGGGGGAACGCTGTGTCATAGGAAATTTGTTGCTCCTCTCAGATTCCAGAACTTTCTGCCACAGAAATGTGAGGAACATGTGTTTTTTTAGCCAAATTTTGAGGTTTGCAAAGGATTCTGGGTAACAGAACCTGGTCCCAGCCACACAAGTCACCCCATATTGGTTTCCCCTAGGTCTCTAGTTTTCAGAAATGCACAGGTTTGGTAGGTTTCCCTAGGTGGCGGCTGAGCTACAGGCCAAAATCTACAGGTAGGCACTTTGCAAAAAACACCTCTGTTTTCCTTCAAAAATTTGGCTGTGTCCACATTGCGCTTTGCGGCATTTCCTGTCGCGGGCGCTAGGCCTACCCACACAAGTGAGGTATCATTTTTATCGGGAGTCGTGGGGGAACGCTGGGTGGAAGGAAATTTGTGGCTCCTCTCAGATTCCAGAACTTTCTGCCACAGAAATGTGAGGAACATGTGTTTTTTTAGCCAAATTTTGAGGTTTGCAAAGGATTCTGGGTAACAAAACCTGGTCCGAGCCACACAAGTCACACCATCTTGGATTCCCCTAGGTCTCTAGTTTTCAGAAATGCACAGGTTTGGTAGGTTTCCCTAGGTGGCGGCTGAGCTACAGGCCAAAATCTCCAGGTAGGCACTTTGCAAAAAACACCTCTGTTTTCCTTCAAAAATTTGGCTGTGTCCACGTTGCGCTTTGGGGCGTTTCCTGTCGCGGGCGCTAGGCCTACCCACACAAGTGAGTTATCATTTTTATCGGGAGACGTGGGGGAACGCTGTGTGGAAGGAAATTTGTGGCTCCTCTCAGATTCCAGAACTTTCTGCCACAGAAATGTGAGGAACATGTGTTTTTTTAGCCAAATTTTGAGGTTTGCAAAGGATTCTGGGTAACAGAACCTGGTCCCAGCCACACAATTCACCCCATATTGGATTCCCCTAGGTCTCTAGTTTTTAGAAATGCACAGGTTTGGTAGGTTTCCCTAGGTGGCGGCTGAGCTACAGGCCAAAATCTACAGGTAGGCACTTTGCAAAAAACACCTCTGTTTTCCTTCAAAAATTTGGCTGTGTCCACGTTGCGCTTTGGGGCGTTTCCTGTCGCGGGCGCTAGGCCTACCCACACAAGTGAGGTATCATTTTTATCGGGAGACGTGGGGGAACGCTGTGTGGAAGGAAATTGGTGGCTCCTCTCAGATTCCAGAACTTTCTGCCACAGAAATGTGAGGAACATGTGTTTTTTTAGCCAAATTTTGAGGTTTGCAAAGGATTCTGGGTAACAGAACCTGGTCCCAGCCACACAAGTCACCCCATCTTGGATTCCGCTAGGTCTCTAGTTTTCAGAAATGCACAGGTTTGGTAGGTTTCCCTAGGTGGCGGATGAGCTACAGGCCAAAATCTACAGGTAGGCACTTTGCAAAAAACACCTCTGTTTTCCTTCAAAAATTTGGCTGTGTCCACGTTGCGCTTTGGGGTGTTTCCTGTCGCGGGCGCTAGGCCTACCCACACAAGTGAGGTATCATTTTTATCGGGAGACGTGGGGGAACGCTGTGTCATAGGAAATTTGTGGCTCCTCTCAGATTCCAGAACTTTCTGCCACAGAAATGTGAGGAACATGTGTTTTTTTAGCCAAATTTTGAGGTTTGCAAAGGATTCTGGGTAACAGAACCTGGTCCCAGCCACACAAGTCACCCCATATTGGATTCCCCTAGGTCTCTAGTTTTCAGAAATGCACAGGTTTGGTAGGTTTCCCTAGGTGGCGGCTAAGCTACAGGCCAAAATCTACAGGTAGGCACTTTGCAAAAAACACCTCTGTTTTCCTTCAAAAATTTGCCTGTGTCCACGTTGCGCTTTGGGGTGTTTCCTGTTGCGGGCGCTAGGCCTACCCACACAAGTGAGGTATCATTTTTATCGGGAGACGTGGGGGAACGCTGTGTCATAGGAAATTTGTGGCTCCTCTCAGATTCCAGAACTTTCTGCCACAGAAATGTGAGGAACATGTGTTTTTTTAGCCAAATTTTGAGGTTTGCAAAGGATTCTGGGTAACAAAACCTGGTCCGAGCCACACAAGTCACACCATCTTGGATTCCCCTAGGTCTCTAGTTTTCAGAAATGCACAGGTTTGGTAGGTTTCCCTAGGTGGCGGCTGAGCTACAGGCCAAAATCTCCAGGTAGGCACTTTGCAAAAAACACCTCTGTTTTCCTTCAAAAATTTGGCTGTGTCCACGTTGCGCTTTGGGGCGTTTCCTGTCGCGAGCGCTAGGCCTACCCACACAAGTGAGTTATCATTTTTATCGGGAGACGTGGGGGAATGCTGTGTGGAAGGAAATTTGTGGCTCCTCTCAGATTCCAGAACTTTCTGCCACAGAAATGTGAGGAACATGTGTTTTTTTAGCCAAATTTTGAGGTTTGCAAAGGATTCTGGGTAACAGAACCTGGTCCCAGCCACACAAGTCACCCCATCTTGGATTCCCCAAGGTCTCTAGTTTTCAGAAATGCACAGGTTTGGTAGGTTTCCTTAGGTGGCGGCTGAGCTACAGGCCAAAATCTACAGGTAGGCACTTTGCAAAAAACACCTCTGTTTTCCTTCAAAAATTTGGCTGTGTCCACGTTGCGCTTTGGGGCGTTTCCTGTCGCGGGCGCTAGGCCTACCCACATAAGTGAGGTATCATTTTTATCGGGAGACGTGGGGGAACTCTGGGTGGAAGGAAATTTGTGGCTCCTCTCAGATTCTAGAACTTTCTGCCACAGAAATGTGAGGAACATGTGTTTTTTTAGCCAAATTTTGAAGTTTGCAAAGGATTCTGGGTCACAGAACCTGGTCCGAGCCACACAAGTCACCCCATCTTGGATTCCCCTAGGTCTCTAGTTTTCAGAAATGGACAGGTTTGGTAGGTTTCCCTAGGTGGCGGCTGAGCTACAGGCCAAAATCTACAGGTAGGCACTTTGCAAAAAACACCTCTGTTTTCCTTAAAACATTTGGCTGTGTCCACGTTGCGCTTTGGGGCGTTTCCTGTCGCGGGCGCTAGGCCTACCCACACAAGTGAGGTATCATTTTTATAGGGAGACGTGGGGGAACGCTGGGTGGAAGGAAATTTGTGGCTCCTCTCAGATTCCAGAACTTTCTGCCACAGAAATTTGAGGAACATGTGTTTTTTTAGCCAAATTTTGAGGTTTGCAAAGGATTCTGGGTAACAGAACCTGGTCCCAGCCACAAAAGTCACCCCATCTTGGATTCCCCTAGGTCTCTAGTTTTCAGAAATGCACAGGTTTGGTAGGTTTCCCTACGTGGCGGCTGAGCTACAGGCCAAAATCTACAGGTAGGCACTTTGCAAAAAACACCTCTGTTTTCCTTCAAATATTTGGCTGTGTCCACGTTGCGGTTTGGGGCGTTTCCTGTCGCGGGCGCTATGCCTACCCACATAAGTGAGGTATCATTTTTATCGGGAGACGTGGGGGAACGCTGGGTGGAAGGAAATTTGTGGCTCCTCTCAGATTCTAGAACTTTCTGCCACAGAAATGTGAGGAACATGTGTTTTTTTAGCCAAATTTTGAGGTTTTCAAAGCATTCTGGGTAACAGAACCTGGTCCGAGCCACACAAGTCACCCCATCTTGGATTCCCCTAGGTCTCTAGTTTTCAGAAATGCATAGGTTTGGTAGGTTTCCCTAGGTGGCGGCTGAGATACAGGCCAAAATCTACAGGTAGGCCCTTTGCAAAAAACACCTCTGTTTTCTTGCAAAAATTTGGCTGTGTCCACGTTGCGCTTTGGGGCGTTTCCTAACGCGGGCGCTAGGCCTACCCACACAAGTGAGGTATCATTTTTATCGGGAGATGTGGGGGAACGCTGTGTGGAAGGAAATTTGTGGCTCCTCTCAGATTCCAGAACTTTCTGCCACAGAAATGTGAGGAACATGTGTTTTTTTAGCCAAATTTTGAGGTTTGCAAAGGATTCTGGGTAACATAACCTGGTCCCAGCCACACAAGTCACCCCATCTTGGATTCCCCTAGGTCTCTAGTTTTCAGAAATGCACAGGTTTGGTAGGTTTCCCTAGGTGGCGGCTGAGCTACAGGCCAAAATCTACAGGTAGGCACTTTGCAAAAAACACCTCTGTTTTCCTTCAAAAATTTGGCTGTGTCCACGTTGCGCTTTGGGGTGTTTCCTGTCGCGGGCGCTAGGCCTACCCACACAAGTGAGGTATTTTTTTTATCGGGAGATGTGGGGGAACGCTGGGTGGAAGGAAATTTGTGGCTCCTCTCAGATTCCAGAACTTTCTGCCACAGAAATGTGAGGAACATGTGTTTTTATAGCCAAATTTTGAGGTTTGCAAAGGATTCTGGGTAACAGAACCTGGTCCGAGCCACACAAGTCACCCCATCTTGGATTCCCCTAGGTCTCTAGCTTTCAGAAATGCACAGGTTTGGTAGGTTTCCCTAGGTGGCGGCTGAGCTACAGGCCAAAATCTACAGGTAGGCACTTTGCAAAAAACACCTCTGTTTTCCTTCAAAGATTTGGCTGTGCCCACGTTGCGCTTTGGGGCATTTCCTGTCGCGGGCGCTAGGCCTACCCACACAAGTGAGGTATCATTTTTATCGGGAGACGTGGGGGAACGCTGGGTGGAAGGAAATTTGTGGCTCCTCTCAGATTCTAGAACTTTCTGCCACAGAAATGTGAGGAACCTGTGTTTTTTTAGCCAAATTTTGAGGTTTGCAAAGGATTCTGGGTAACAAAACCTGGTCCGAGCCACACAAGTCACACCATCTTGGATTCCCCTAGGTCTCTAGTTTTCAGAAATGTACAGGTTTGGTAGGTTTCCCTAGGTGGCGGCTGAGCTACAGGCCAAAATCTCCAGGTAGGCACTTTGCAAAAAACACCTCTGTTTTCCTTCAAAAATTTGGCTGTGTCCACGTTGCGCTTTGGGGCGTTTCCTGTCGCGGGCGCTAGGCCTACCCACACAAGTGAGGTATCATTTTTATCGGGAGACGTGGGGGAACGCTGTGTGGAAGGAAATTGGTGGCTCCTCTCAGATTCCAGAACTTTCTGCCACAGAAATGTGAGGAACATGTGTTTTTTTAGCCAAATTTTGAGGTTTGCAAAGGATTCTGGGTAACAGAACCTGGTCCCAGCCACACAAGTCACCCCATCTTGGATTCCCCTAGGTCTCTAGTTTTAAGAAATGCACAGGTTTGGTAGGTTTCCCTAGGTGGCGGCTGAGCTACAGGCCAAAATCTACAGGTAGGCACTTTGCAAAAAACACCTCTGTTTTCCTTCAAAAATTTGGCTGTGTCCACGTTGCGCTTTGGGGTGTTTCCTGTTGCGGGCGCTAGGCCTACCCACACAAGTGAGGTATCATTTTTATCGGGAGACGTGGGGGAACGCTGTGTCATAGGAAATTTGTGGCTCCTCTCAGATTCCAGAACTTTCTGCCACAGAAATGTGAGGAACATGTGTTTTTTTAGCCAAATTTTGAGGTTTGCAAAGGATTCTGGGTAACAGAACCTGGTCCCAGCCACACAAGTCACCCCATATTGGATTCCCCTAGGTCTCTAGTTTTCAGAAATGCACAGGTTTGGTAGGTTTCCCTAGGTGGCGGCTAAGCTACAGGCCAAAATCAACAGGTAGGCACTTTGCAAAAAACACCTCTGTTTTCCTTCAAAAATTTGGCTGTGTCCACGTTGCGCTTTGCGGCATTTCCTGTCGCGGGCGCTAGGCCTACCCACACAAGTGAGGTATCATTTTTATCGGGAGTCGTGGGGGAACGCTGGGTGGAAGGAAATTTGTGGCTCCTCTCAGATTCCAGAACTTTCTGCCACAGAAATGTGAGGAACATGTGTTTTTTTAGCCAAATTTTGAGGTTTGCAAAGGATTCTGGGTAACAAAACCTGGTCCGAGCCACACAAGTCACACCATCTTGGATTCCCCTAGGTCTCTAGTTTTCAGAAATGCACAGGTTTGGTAGGTTTCCCTAGGTGGCGGCTGAGCTACAGGCCAAAATCTCCAGGTAGGCACTTTGCAAAAAACACCTCTGTTTTCCTTCAAAAATTTGGCTGTGTCCACGTTGCGCTTTGGGGCGTTTCCTGTCGCGAGCGCTAGGCCTACCCACACAAGTGAGTTATCATTTTTATCGGGAGACGTGGGGGAACGCTGTGTGGAAGGAAATTTGTGGCTCCTCTCAGATTCCAGAACTTTCTGCCACAGAAATGTGAGGAACATGTGTTTTTTTAGCCAAATTTTGAGGTTTGCAAAGGATTCTGGGTAACAGAACCTGGTCCCAGCCACACAATTCACCCCATATTGGATTCCCCTAGGTCTCTAGTTTTTAGAAATGCACAGGTTTGGTAGGTTTCCCTAGGTGGCGGCTGAGCTACAGGCCAAAATCTACAGGTAGGCACTTTGCAAAAAACACCTCTGTTTTCCTTCAAAAATTTGGCTGTGTCCACGTTGCGCTTTGGGGCATTTCCTGTCGCGGGCGCTAGGCCTACCCACACAAGTGAGGTATCATTTTTATCGGGAGTCGTGGGGGAACACTGGGTGGAAGGAAATTTGTGGCTCCTCTCAGATTCTAGAACTTTCTGCCACAGAAATGTGAGGAACATGTGTTTTTTTAGCCAAATTTTGAGGTTTGCGAAGGATTCTGGGTAACAGAACCTGGTCCGAGCCACACAAGTCACCCCATCTTGGATTCCCCTAGGTCTCTAGTTTTCAGAAATGCACAGGTTTGGTAGTTTTCCCTAGGTGGCGGCTGAGCTACAGGCCAAAATCTACAGGTAGGCACTTTGCAAAAAACACCTCTGTTTTCCTTCAAAAATTTGGCTGTGTCCACGTTGCGCTTTGGGGCATTTCCTGTCGCGGGCGCTAGGCCTACCCACACAAGTGAGGTATCATTTTTATCGGGAGTCGTGGGGGAACACTGGGTGGAAGGAAATTTGTGGCTCCTCTCAGATTCTAGAACTTTCTGCCACAGAAATGTGAGGAACATGTGTTTTTTTAGCCAAATTTTGAGGTTTGCAAAGGATTCTGGGTAACAGAACCTGGTCCCAGCCACACAAGTCACCCCATCTTGGATTCCCCTAGGTCTCTAGTTTTCAGAAATGCACAGGTTTGGTAGGTTTCCCTAGGTGGCGGCTGAGCTACAGGCCAAAATCTACAGGTAGGCACTTTGCAAAAAACACCTCTGCTTTCCTTCAAAAATTTGGCTGTGTCCACGTTGCGCTTTGGGGTGTTTCCTGTCGCGGGCGCTAGGCCTACCCACACAAGTGAGGTATTTTTTTTATCGGGAGACGTGGGGGAACGCTGGGTGGAAGGAAATTTGTGGCTCCTCTCAGATTCCAGAACTTTCTGCCACAGAAATATGAGGAACATGTGTTTTTTTAGCCAAATTTTGAGGTTTGCAAAGGATTCTGGGTAACAGAACCTGGTCCCAGCCACACAAGTCACCCCATCTTGGAATCCCCTAGGTCTCTAGTTTTCAGAAATGCACAGGTTTGGTAGGTTTCCCTAGGTGGCGGCTGAGCTACAGGCCAAAATCTACAGGTAGGCACTTTGCAAAAAACACCTCTGTTTTCTTTAAAAAATGTGGCTGTGTCCACGTTGCGCTTTGGGGCGTTTCCTGTCGCGGGCGCTAGGCCTACCCACTCAAGTGAGGTATCATTTTTATCGGGAGACGTGGGGGAACGCTGTGTGGAAGGAAATTGGTGGCTCCTCTCAGATTCCAGAACTTTCTGCCACAGAAATGTGAGGAACATGTGTTTTTTTAGCCAAATTTTGAGGTTTGCAAAGGATTCTGGGTAACAGAACCTGGTCCCAGCCACACAAGTCACCCCATCTTGGATTCCGCTAGGTCTCTAGTTTTCAGAAATGCACAGGTTTGGTAGGTTTCCCTAGGTGGCGGATGAGCTACAGGCCAAAATCTACAGGTAGGCACTTTGCAAAAAACACCTCTGTTTTCCTTCAAAAATTTGGCTGTGTCCACGTTGCGCTTTGGGGTGTTTCCTGTCGCGGGCGCTAGGCCTACCCACACAAGTGAGGTATCATTTTTATCGGGAGACGTGGGGGAACGCTGTGTCATAGGAAATTTGTGGCTCCTCTCAGATTCCAGAACTTTCTGCCACAGAAATGTGAGGAACATGTGTTTTTTTAGCCAAATTTTGAGGTTTGCAAAGGATTCTGGGTAACAGAACCTGGTCCCAGCCACACAAGTCACCCCATATTGGATTCCCCTAGGTCTCTAGTTTTCAGAAATGCACAGGTTTGGTAGGTTTCCCTAGGTGGCGGCTAAGCTACAGGCCAAAATCTACAGGTAGGCACTTTGCAAAAAACACCTCTGTTTTCCTTCAAAAATTTGGCTGTGTCCACGTTGCGCTTTGGGGTGTTTCCTGTTGCGGGC
Source organism: Pleurodeles waltl (assembly GCF_031143425.1). Classification (NCBI taxonomy): domain Eukaryota; kingdom Metazoa; phylum Chordata; class Amphibia; order Caudata; family Salamandridae; genus Pleurodeles; species Pleurodeles waltl. Next base: position 381,001,704 of record NC_090437.1, on the reverse strand, counting down.
GCTAGGCCTACCCACACAAGTGAGGTATCATTTTTATCGGGAGACGTGGGGGAACGCTGTGTCATAGGAAATTTGTGGCTCCTCTCAGATTCCAGAACTTTCTGCCACAGAAATGTGAGGAACATGTGTTTTTTTAGCCAAATTTTGAGGTTTGCAAAGGATTCTGGGTAACAGAACCTGGTCCCAGCCACACAAGTCACCCCATATTGGATTCCCCTAGGTCTCTAGTTTTCAGAAATGCACAGGTTTGGTAGGTTTCCCTAGGTGGCGGCTAAGCTACAGGCCAAAATCTACAGGTAGGCACTTTGCAAAAAACACCTCTGTTTTCCTTCAAAAATTTGGCTGTGTCCACGTTGCGCTTTGCGGCATTTCCTGTCGCGGGCGCTAGGCCTACCCACACAAGTGAGGTATCATTTTTATCGGGAGTCGTGGGGGAACGCTGGGTGGAAGGAAATTTGTGGCTCCTCTCAGATTCCAGAACTTTCTGCCACAGAAATGTGAGGAACATGTGTTTTTTTAGCCAAATTTTGAGGTTTTCAAAGGATTCTGGGTAACAAAACCTGGTCCGAGCCACACAAGTCACACCATCTTGGATTCCCCTAGGTCTCTAGTTTTCAGAAATGCACAGGTTTGGTAGGTTTCCCTAGGTGGCGGCTGAGCTACAGGCCAAAATCTCCAGGTAGGCACTTTGCAAAAAACACCTCTGTTTTCCTTCAAAAATTTGGCTGTGTCCACGTTGCGCTTTGGGGCGTTTCCTGTCGCGAGCGCTAGGCCTACCCACACAAGTGAGTTATCATTTTTATCGGGAGACGTGGGGGAATGCTGTGTGGAAGAAAATTTGTGGCTCCTCTCAGATTCCAGAACTTTCTGCCACAGAAATGTGAGGAACATGTGTTTTTTTAGCCAAATTTTGAGGTTTGCAAAGGATTCTGGGTAACAGAACCTGGTCCCAGCCACACAAGTCACCCCATCTTGGATTCCCCAAGGTCTCTAGTTTTCAGAAATGCACAGGTTTGGTAGGTTTCCTTAGGTGGCGGCTGAGCTACAGGCCAAAATCTACAGGTAGGCACTTTGCAAAAAACACCTCTGTTTTCCTTCAAAAATTTGGCTGTGTCCACGTTGCGCTTTGGGGCGTTTCCTGTCGCGGGCGCTAGGCCTACCCACATAAGTGAGGTATCATTTTTATCGGGAGACGTGGGGGAACTCTGGGTGGAAGGAAATTTGTGGCTCCTCTCAGATTCTAGAACTTTCTGCCACAGAAATGTGAGGAACATGTGTTTTTTTAGCCAAATTTTGAAGTTTGCAAAGGATTCTGGGTCACAGAACCTGGTCCGAGCCACACAAGTCACCCCATCTTGGATTCCCCTAGGTCTCTAGTTTTCAGAAATGCACAGGTTTGGTAGGTTTCCCTAGGTGGCGGCTGAGCTACAGGCCAAAATCTACAGGTAGGCACTTTGCAAAAAACACCTCTGTTTTCCTTAAAACATTTGGCTGTGTCCACGTTGCGCTTTGGGGCGTTTCCTGTCGCGGGCGCTAGGCCTACCCACACAAGTGAGGTATCATTTTTATAGGGAGACGTGGGGGAACGCTGGGTGGAAGGAAATTTGTGGCTCCTCTCAGATTCCAGAACTTTCTGCCACAGAAATTTGAGGAACATGTGTTTTTTTAGCCAAATTTTGAGGTTTGCAAAGGATTCTGGGTAACAGAACCTGGTCCCAGCCACAAAAGTCACCCCATCTTGGATTCCCCTAGGTCTCTAGTTTTCAGAAATGCACAGGTTTGGTAGGTTTCCCTACGTGGCGGCTGAGCTACAGGCCAAAATCTACAGGTAGGCACTTTGCAAAAAACACCTCTGTTTTCCTTCAAATATTTGGCTGTGTCCATGTTGCGGTTTGGGGCGTTTCCTGTCGCGGGCGCTATGCCTACCCACATAAGTGAGGTATCATTTTTATCGGGAGACGTGGGGGAACGCTGGGTGGAAGGAAATTTGTGGCTCCTCTCAGATTCTAGAACTTTCTGCCACAGAAATGTGAGGAACATGTGTTTTTTTAGCCAAATTTTGAGGTTTTCAAAGCATTCTGGGTAACAGAACCTGGTCCGAGCCACACAAGTCACCCCATCTTGGATTCCCCTAGGTCTCTAGTTTTCAGAAATGCATAGGTTTGGTAGGTTTCCCTAGGTGGCGGCTGAGATACAGGCCAAAATCTACAGGTAGGCCCTTTGCAAAAAACACCTCTGTTTTCTTGCAAAAATTTGGCTGTGTCCACGTTGCGCTTTGGGGCGTTTCCTAACGCGGGCGCTAGGCCTACCCACACAAGTGAGGTATCATTTTTATCGGGAGATGTGGGGGAACGCTGTGTGGAAGGAAATTTGTGGCTCCTCTCAGATTCCAGAACTTTCTGCCACAGAAATGTGAGGAACATGTGTTTTTTTAGCCAAATTTTGAGGTTTGCAAAGGATTCTGGGTAACATAACCTGGTCCCAGCCACACAAGTCACCCCATCTTGGATTCCCCTAGGTCTCTAGTTTTCAGAAATGCACAGGTTTGGTAGGTTTCCCTAGGTGGCGGCTGAGCTACAGGCCAAAATCTACAGGTAGGCACTTTGCAAAAAACACCTCTGTTTTCCTTCAAAAATTTGGCTGTGTCCACGTTGCGCTTTGGGGTGTTTCCTGTCGCGGGCGCTAGGCCTACCCACACAAGTGAGGTATTTTTTTTATCGGGAGATGTGGGGGAACGCTGGGTGGAAGGAAATTTGTGGCTCCTCTCAGATTCCAGAACTTTCTGCCACAGAAATGTGAGGAACATGTGTTTTTATAGCCAAATTTTGAGGTTTGCAAAGGATTCTGGGTAACAGAACCTGGTCCGAGCCACACAAGTCACCCCATCTTGGATTCCCCTAGGTCTCTAGCTTTCAGAAATGCACAGGTTTGGTAGGTTTCCCTAGGTGGCGGCTGAGCTACAGGCCAAAATCTACAGGTAGGCACTTTGCAAAAAACACCTCTGTTTTCCTTCAAAGATTTGGCTGTGCCCACGTTGCGCTTTGGGGCATTTCCTGTCGCGGGCGCTAGGCCTACCCACACAAGTGAGGTATCATTTTTATCGGGAGACGTGGGGGAACGCTGGGTGGAAGGAAATTTGTGGCTCCTCTCAGATTCTAGAACTTTCTGCCACAGAAATGTGAGGAACCTGTGTTTTTTTAGCCAAATTTTGAGGTTTGCAAAGGATTCTGGGTAACAAAACCTGGTCCGAGCCACACAAGTCACACCATCTTGGATTCCCCTAGGTCTCTAGTTTTCAGAAATGTACAGGTTTGGTAGGTTTCCCTAGGTGGCGGCTGAGCTACAGGCCAAAATCTCCAGGTAGGCACTTTGCAAAAAACACCTCTGTTTTCCTTCAAAAATTTGGCTGTGTCCACGTTGCGCTTTGGGGCGTTTCCTGTCGCGGGCGCTAGGCCTACCCACACAAGTGAGGTATCATTTTTATCGGGAGACGTGGGGGAACGCTGTGTGGAAGGAAATTGGTGGCTCCTCTCAGATTCCAGAACTTTCTGCCACAGAAATGTGAGGAACATGTGTTTTTTTAGCCAAATTTTGAGGTTTGCAAAGGATTCTGGGTAACAGAACCTGGTCCCAGCCACACAAGTCACCCCATCTTGGATTCCCCTAGGTCTCTAGTTTTCAGAAATGCACAGGTTTGGTAGGTTTCCCTAGGTGGCGGCTGAGCTACAGGCCAAAATCTACAGGTAGGCACTTTGCAAAAAACACCTCTGTTTTCCTTCAAAAATTTGGCTGTGTCCACGTTGCGCTTTGGGGTGTTTCCTGTTGCGGGCGCTAGGCCTACCCACACAAGTGAGGTATCATTTTTATCGGGAGACGTGGGGGAACGCTGTGTCATAGGAAATTTGTGGCTCCTCTCAGATTCCAGAACTTTCTGCCACAGAAATGTGAGGAACATGTGTTTTTTTAGCCAAATCTTGAGGTTTGCAAAGGATTCTGGGTAACAGAACCTGGTCCCAGCCACACAAGTCACCCCATATTGGATTCCCCTAGGTCTCTAGTTTTCAGAAATGCACAGGTTTGGTAGGTTTCCCTAGGTGGCGGCTAAGCTACAGGCCAAAATCTACAGGTAGGCACTTTGCAAAAAACACCTCTGTTTTCCTTCAAAAATTTGGCTGTGTCCACGTTGCGCTTTGCGGCATTTCCTGTCGCGGGCGCTAGGCCTACCCACACAAGTGAGGTATCATTTTTATCGGGAGTCGTGGGGGAACGCTGGGTGGAAGGAAATTTGTGGCTCCTCTCAGATTCCAGAACTTTCTGCCACAGAAATGTGAGGAACATGTGTTTTTTTAGCCAAATTTTGAGGTTTGCAAAGGATTCTGGGTAACAAAACCTGGTCCGAGCCACACAAGTCACACCATCTTGGATTCCCCTAGGTCTCTAGTTTTCAGAAATGCACAGGTTTGGTAGGTTTCCCTAGGTGGCGGCTGAGCTACAGGCCAAAATCTCCAGGTAGGCACTTTGCAAAAAACACCTCTGTTTTCCTTCAAAAATTTGGCTGTGTCCACGTTGCGCTTTGGGGCGTTTCCTGTCGCGAGCGCTAGGCCTACCCACACAAGTGAGTTATCATTTTTATCGGGAGACGTGGGGGAACGCTGTGTGGAAGGAAATTTGTGGCTCCTCTCAGATTCCAGAACTTTCTGCCACAGAAATGTGAGGAACATGTGTTTTTTTAGCCAAATTTTGAGGTTTGCAAAGGATTCTGGGTAACAGAACCTGGTCCCAGCCACACAATTCACCCCATATTGGATTCCCCTAGGTCTCTAGTTTTTAGAAATGCACAGGTTTGGTAGGTTTCCCTAGGTGGCGGCTGAGCTACAGGCCAAAATCTACAGGTAGGCACTTTGCAAAAAACACCTCTGTTTTCCTTCAAAAATTTGGCTGTGTCCACATTGCGCTTTGGGGCATTTCCTGTCGCGGGCGCTAGGCCTACCCACACAAGTGAGGTATCATTTTTATCGGGAGTCGTGGGGGAACACTGGGTGGAAGGAAATTTGTGGCTCCTCTCAGATTCTAGAACTTTCTGCCACAGAAATGTGAGGAACATGTGTTTTTTTAGCCAAATTTTGAGGTTTGCGAAGGATTCTGGGTAACAGAACCTGGTCCGAGCCACACAAGTCACCCCATCTTGGATTCCCCTAGGTCTCTAGTTTTCAGAAATGCACAGGTTTGGTAGTTTTCCCTAGGTGGCGGCTGAGCTACAGGCCAAAATCTACAGGTAGGCACTTTGCAAAAAACACCTCTGTTTTCCTTCAAAAATTTGGCTGTGTCCACGTTGCGCTTTGGGGCATTTCCTGTCGCGGGCGCTAGGCCTACCCACACAAGTGAGGTATCATTTTTATCGGGAGTCGTGGGGGAACACTGGGTGGAAGGAAATTTGTGGCTCCTCTCAGATTCTAGAACTTTCTGCCACAGAAATGTGAGGAACATGTGTTTTTTTAGCCAAATTTTGAGGTTTGCAAAGGATTCTGGGTAACAGAACCTGGTCCCAGCCACACAAGTCACCCCATCTTGGATTCCCCTAGGTCTCTAGTTTTCAGAAATGCACAGGTTTGGTAGGTTTCCCTAGGTGGCGGCTGAGCTACAGGCCAAAATCTACAGGTAGGCACTTTGCAAAAAACACCTCTGCTTTCCTTCAAAAATTTGGCTGTGTCCACGTTGCGCTTTGGGGTGTTTCCTGTCGCGGGCGCTAGGCCTACCCACACAAGTGAGGTATTTTTTTTATCGGGAGACGTGGGGGAACGCTGGGTGGAAGGAAATTTGTGGCTCCTCTCAGATTCCAGAACTTTCTGCCACAGAAATATGAGGAACATGTGTTTTTTTAGCCAAATTTTGAGGTTTGCAAAGGATTCTGGGTAACAGAACCTGGTCCCAGCCACACAAGTCACCCCATCTTGGAATCCCCTAGGTCTCTAGTTTTCAGAAATGCACAGGTTTGGTAGGTTTCCCTAGGTGGCGGCTGAGCTACAGGCCAAAATCTACAGGTAGGCACTTTGCAAAAAACACCTCTGTTTTCTTTAAAAAATGTGGCTGTGTCCACGTTGCGCTTTGGGGCGTTTCCTGTCGCGGGCGCTAGGCCTACCCACTCAAGTGAGGTATCATTTTTATCGGGAGACGTGGGGGAACGCTGGGTGGAAGGAAATTTGTGGCTCCTCTCAGATTCCAGAACTTCCTGCCACAGAAATGTGAGGAACATGTGTTTTTTTAGCCAAATTTTGAGGTTTGCAAAGGATTCTGGGTAACAGAACCTGGTCCCAGCCACACAAGTCACCCCATATTGGATTCCCCTAGGTCTCTAGTTTTCAGAAATGCACAGGTTTGGTAGATTTCCCTAGGTGGCGGCTAAGCTACAGGCCAAAATCTACAGGTAGGCATTTTGCAAAAAACACCTCTGTTTTCCTTCAAAAATTTGGCTGTGTCCACGTTGCGCTTTGCGGCATTTCCTGTCGCGGGCGCTAGGCCTACCCACACAAGTGAGGTATCATTTTTATCGGGAGTCGTGGGGGAACGCTGGGTGGAAGGAAATTTGTGGCTCCTCTCAGATTCCAGAACTTTCTGCCACAGAAATGTGAGGAACATGTGTTTTTTTAGCCAAATTTTGAGGTTTGCAAAGGATTCTGGGTAACAAAACCTGGTCCGAGCCACACAAGTCACACCATCTTGGATTCCCCTAGGTCTCTAGTTTTCAGAAATGCACAGGTTTGGTAGGTTTCCCTAGGTGGCGGCTGAGCTACAGGCCAAAATCTCCAGGTAGGCACTTTGCAAAAAACACCTCTGTTTTCCTTCAAAAATTTGGCTGTGTCCACGTTGCGCTTTGGGGCGTTTCCTGTCGCGAGCGCTAGGCCTACCCACACAAGTGAGTTATCATTTTTATCGGGAGACGTGGGGGAACGCTGTGTGGAAGGAAATTTGTGGCTCCTCTCAGATTCCAGAACTTTCTGCCACAGAAATGTGAGGAACATGTGTTTTTTTAGCCAAATTTTGAGGTTTGCAAAGGATTCTGGGTAACAGAACCTGGTCCCAGCCACACAATTCACCCCATATTGGATTCCCCTAGGTCTCTAGTTTTTAGAAATGCACAGGTTTGGTAGGTTTCCCTAGGTGGCGGCTGAGCTACAGGCCAAAATCTACAGGTAGGCACTTTGCAAAAAACACCTCTGTTTTCCATCAAAAATGTGGCTGTGTCCACGTTGCGCTTTGGGGTATTTCCTGTCGCGGGCGCTAGGCCTACCCACACAAGTGAGGTATCATTTTTACCGGGAGTCGTGGGGGAACACTGGGTGGAAGGAAATTTGTGGCTCCTCTCAGATTCTAGAACTTTCTGCCACAGAAATGTGAGGAACATGTGTTTTTTTAGCCAAATTTTGAGGTTTGCGAAGGATTCTGGCTAACAGAACCTGGTCCGAGCCACACAAGTCACCCCATCTTGGATTCCCCTAGGTCTCTAGTTTTCAGAAATGCACAGGTTTGGTAGTTTTCCCTAGGTGGCGGCTGAGCTACAGGCCAAAATCTACAGGTAGGCACTTTGCAAAAAACACCTCTGTTTTCCTTCAAAAATTTGGCTGTGTCCACGTTGCGCTTTGGGGTGTTTCCTGTTGCGGGCGCTAGGCCTACCCACACAAGTGAGGTATTTTTTTTATCGGGAGACGTGGGGGAACGCTGGGTGGAAGGAAATTTGTGGCTCCTCTCAGATTCCAGAACTTTCTGCCACAGAAATATGAGGAACATGTGTTTTTTTAGCCAAATTTTGAGGTTTGCAAAGGATTCTGGGTAACAGAACCTGGTCCCAGCCACACAAGTCACCCCATCTTGGACTCCCCTAGGTCTCTAGTTTTCAGAAATGCACAGGTTTGGTAGGTTTCCCTAGGTGGCGGCTGAGCTACAGGCCAAAATCTACAGGTAGGCACTTTGCAAAAAACACCTCTGTTTTCTTTCAAAAATGTGGCTGTGTCCACGTTGCGCTTTGGGGCGTTTCCTGTCGCGGGCGCTAGGCCTACCCACTCAAGTGAGGTATCATTTTTATCGGGAGACGTGGGGGAACGCTGGGTGGAAGGAAATTTGTGGCTCCTCTCAGATTCCAGAACTTCCTGCCACAGAAATGTGAGGAACATGTGTTTTTTTAGCCAAATTTTGAGGTTTGCAAAGGATTCTGGGTAACAGAACCTGGTCCCAGCCACACAAGTCACCCCATCTTGGATTCCCCTAGGTATCTAGTTTTCAGAAATGCACAGGTTTGGTAGGTTTCCCTAGGTGGCGGCTGAGCTACAGGCCAAAATCTACAGGTAGGCATTTTGCAAAAAACACCTCTGTTTTCCTTCAAAGATTTGGCTGTGCCCACGTTGAGCTTTGGGGCATTTCCTGTCGCGGGCGCTAGGCCTACCCACACAGGTGAGGTATCATTTTTATCGGGAGACGTGGGGGAACGCTGGGTGGAAGGAAATTTGTGGCTCCTCTCAGATTCTAGAACTTTCTGCCACAGAAATGTGAGGAACATGTGTTTTTTTAGCCAAATTTTGAGGTTTGCAAAGGATTCTGGGTAACAAAACCTGGTCCGAGCCACACAAGTCACACCATCTTGGATTCCCCTAGGTCTCTAGTTTTCAGAAATGTACAGCTTTGGTAGGTTTCCCTAGGTGGCGGCTGAGCTACAGGCCAAAATCTCCAGGTAGGCACTTTGCAAAAAACACCTCTGTTTTCCTTAAAAAATTTGGCTGTGTCCACGTTGCGCTTTGGGGCGTTTCCTGTCGCGGGCGCTAGGCCTACCCACACAAGTGAGGTATCATTTTTATCGGGAGACGTGGGGGAACGCTGTGTGGAAGGAAATTGGTGGCTCCTCTCAGATTCCAGAACTTTCTGCCACAGAAATGTGAGGAACATGTGTTTTTTTAGCCAAATTTTGAGGTTTGCAAAGGATTCTGGGTAACAGAACCTGGTCCCAGCCACACAAGTCACCCCATCTTGGATTCCCCTAGGTCTCTAGTTTTCAGAAATGCACAGGTTTGGTAGGTTTCCCTAGGTGGCGGCTGAGCTACAGGCCAAAATCTACAGGTAGGCACTTTGCAAAAAACACCTCTGTTTTCCTTCAAAAATTTGGCTGTGTCCACGTTGCGCTTTGGGGTGTTTCCTGTCGCGGGCGCTAGGCCTACCCACACAAGTGAGGTATCATTTTTATCGGGAGACGTGGGGGAACGCTGTGTCATAGGAAATTTGTTGCTCCTCTCAGATTCCAGAACTTTCTCCCACAGAAATGTGAGGAACATGTGTTTTTTTAGCCAAATTTTGAGGTTTGCAAAGGATTCTGGGTAACAGAACCTGGTCCCAGCCACACAAGTCACCCCATATTGGTTTCCCCTAGGTCTCTAGTTTTCAGAAATGCACAGGTTTGGTAGGTTTCCCTAGGTGGCGGCTGAGCTACAGGCCAAAATCTACAGGTAGGCACTTTGCAAAAAACACCTCTGTTTTCCTTCAAAAATTTGGCTGTGTCCACGTTGCGCTTTGCGGCATTTCCTGTCGCGGGCGCTAGGCCTACCCACACAAGTGAGGTATCATTTTTATCGGGAGTCGTGGGGGAACGCTGGGTGGAAGGAAATTTGTGGCTCCTCTCAGATTCCAGAACTTTCTGCCACAGAAATGTGAGGAACATGTGTTTTTTTAGCCAAATTTTGAGGTTTGCAAAGGATTCTGGGTAACAAAACCTGGTCCGAGCCACACAAGTCACACCATCTTGGATTCCCCTAGGTCTCTAGTTTTCAGAAATGCACTGGTTTGGTAGGTTTCCCTAGGTGGCGGCTGAGCTACAGGCCAAAATCTCCAGGTAGGCACTTTGCAAAAAACACCTCTGTTTTCCTTCAAAAATTTGGCTGTGTCCACGTTGCGCTTTGGGGCGTTTCCTGTCGCGGGCGCTAGGCCTACCCACACAAGTGAGTTATCATTTTTATCGGGAGACGTGGGGGAACGCTGTGTGGAAGGAAATTTGTGGCTCCTCTCAGATTCCAGAACTTTCTGCCACAGAAATGTGAGGAACATGTGTTTTTTTAGCCAAATTTTGAGGTTTGCAAAGGATTCTGGGTAACAGAACCTGGTCCCAGCCACACAATTCACCCCATATTGGATTCCCCTAGGTCTCTAGTTTTTAGAAATGCACAGGTTTGGTAGGTTTCCCTAGGTGGCGGCTGAGCTACAGGCCAAAATCTACAGGTAGGCACTTTGCAAAAAACACCTCTGTTTTCCTTCAAAAATTTGGCTGTGTCCAGGTTGCGCTTTGGGGCATTTCCTGTCGCGGGCGCTAGGCCTACCCACACAAGTGAGGTATCATTTTTATCGGGAGTCGTGGGGGAACACTGGGTGGAAGGAAATTTGTGGCTCCTCTCAGATTCTAGAACTTTCTGCCACAGAAATGTGAGGAACATGTGTTTTTTTAGCCAAATTTTTAGGTTTGCGAAGGATTCTGGGTAACAGAACCTGGTCCGAGCCACACAAGTCACCCCATCTTGGATTCCCCTAGGTCTCTAGTTTTCAGAAATGCACAGCTTTGGTAGGTTTCCCTAGGTGGCGGCTGATCTACAGGCCAATATCTACAGGTAGGCACTTTGCAAAAAACACCTCTGCTTTCCTTCAAAAATTTGGCTGTGTCCACGTTGCGCTTTGGGGCGTTTCCTGTCGCGGGCGCTAGGACTACCCACATAAGTGAGGTATCATTTTTATCGGGAGACGTGGGGAAACGCTGGGTGGAAGGAAATTTGTGGCTCCTCTCAGATTCTAGAACTTTCTGCCACAGAAATGTGAGGAACATGTGTTTTTTTAGCCAAATTTTGAGGTTTGCAAAGGATTCTGGGTAACAGAACCTGGTCCCAGCCACACAAGTCACCCCATCTTGGATTCCCCTAGGTATCTAGTTTTCAGAAATGCACAGGTTTGGTAGGTTTCCCTAGGTGGCGGCTGAGCTACAGGCCAAAATCTACAGGTAGGCATTTTGCAAAAAACACCTCTGTTTTCCTTCAAAGATTTGGCTGTGCCCACGTTGAGCTTTGGGGCATTTCCTGTCGCGGGCGCTAGGCCTACCCACACAGGTGAGGTATCATTTTTATCGGGAGACGTGGGGGAACGCTGGGTGGAAGGAAATTTGTGGCTCCTCTCAGATTCTAGAACTTTCTGCCACAGAAATGTGAGGAACATGTGTTTTTTTAGCCAAATTTTGAGGTTTGCAAAGGATTCTGGGTAACAAAACCTGGTCCGAGCCACACAAGTCACACCATCTTGGATTCCCCTAGGTCTCTAGTTTTCAGAAATGTACAGCTTTGGTAGGTTTCCCTAGGTGGCGGCTGAGCTACAGGCCAAAATCTCCAGGTAGGCACTTTGCAAAAAACACCTCTGTTTTCCTTCAAAAATTTGGCTGTGTCCACGTTGCGCTTTGGGGCGTTTCCTGTCGCGGGCGCTAGGCCTACCCACACAAGTGAGGTATCATTTTTATCGGGAGACGTGGGGGAACGCTGTGTGGAAGGAAATTGGTGGCTCCTCTCAGATTCCAGAACTTTCTGCCACAGAAATGTGAGGAACATGTGTTTTTTTAGCCAAATTTTGAGGTTTGCAAAGGATTCTGGGTAACAGAACCTGGTCCCAGCCACACAAGTCACCCCATCTTGGATTCCCCTAGGTCTCTAGTTTTCAGAAATGCACAGGTTTGGTAGGTTTCCCTAGGTGGCGGCTGAGCTACAGGCCAAAATCTACAGGTAGGCACTTTGCAAAAAACACCTCTGTTTTCCTTCAAAAATTTGGCTGTGTCCACGTTGCGCTTTGGGGTGTTTCCTGTCGCGGGCGCTAGGCCTACCCACACAAGTGAGGTATCATTTTTATCGGGAGACGTGGGGGAACGCTGTGTCATAGGAAATTTGTTGCTCCTCTCAGATTCCAGAACTTTCTCCCACAGAAATGTGAGGAACATGTGTTTTTTTAGCCAAATTTTGAGGTTTGCAAAGGATTCTGGGTAACAGAACCTGGTCCCAGCCACACAAGTCACCCCATATTGGTTTCCCCTAGGTCTCTAGTTTTCAGAAATGCACAGGTTTGGTAGGTTTCCCTAGGTGGCGGCTGAGCTACAGGCCAAAATCTACAGGTAGGCACTTTGCAAAAAACACCTCTGTTTTCCTTCAAAAATTTGGCTGTGTCCACGTTGCGCTTTGCGGCATTTCCTGTCGCGGGCGCTAGGCCTACCCACACAAGTGAGGTATCATTTTTATCGGGAGTCGTGGGGGAACGCTGGGTGGAAGGAAATTTGTGGCTCCTCTCAGATTCCAGAACTTTCTGCCACAGAAATGTGAGGAACATGTGTTTTTTTAGCCAAATTTTGAGGTTTGCAAAGGATTCTGGGTAACAAAACCTGGTCCGAGCCACACAAGTCACACCATCTTGGATTCCCCTAGGTCTCTAGTTTTCAGAAATGCACTGGTTTGGTAGGTTTCCCTAGGTGGCGGCTGAGCTACAGGCCAAAATCTCCAGGTAGGCACTTTGCAAAAAACACCTCTGTTTTCCTTCAAAAATTTGGCTGTGTCCACGTTGCGCTTTGGGGCGTTTCCTGTCGCGGGCGCTAGGCCTACCCACACAAGTGAGTTATCATTTTTATCGGGAGACGTGGGGGAACGCTGTGTGGAAGGAAATTTGTGGCTCCTCTCAGATTCCAGAACTTTCTGCCACAGAAATGTGAGGAACATGTGTTTTTTTAGCCAAATTTTGAGGTTTGCGAAGGATTCTGGGTAACAGAACCTGGTCCCAGCCACACAATTCACCCCATATTGGATTCCCCTAGGTCTCTAGTTTTTAGAAATGCACAGGTTTGGTAGGTTTCCCTAGGTGGCGGCTGAGCTACAGGCCAAAATCTACAGGTAGGCACTTTGCAAAAAACACCTCTGTTTTCCTTCAAAAATTTGGCTGTGTCCAGGTTGCGCTTTGGGGCATTTCCTGTCGCGGGCGCTAGGCCTACCCACACAAGTGAGGTATCATTTTTATCGGGAGTCGTGGGGGAACACTGGGTGGAAGGAAATTTGTGGCTCCTCTCAGATTCTAGAACTTTCTGCCACAGAAATGTGAGGAACATGTGTTTTTTTAGCCAAATTTTTAGGTTTGCGAAGGATTCTGGGTAACAGAACCTGGTCCGAGCCACACAAGTCACCCCATCTTGGATTCCCCTAGGTCTCTAGTTTTCAGAAATGCACAGCTTTGGTAGGTTTCCCTAGGTGGCGGCTGATCTACAGGCCAATATCTACAGGTAGGCACTTTGCAAAAAACACCTCTGCTTTCCTTCAAAAATTTGGCTGTGTCCACGTTGCGCTTTGGGGCGTTTCCTGTCGCGGGCGCTAGGACTACCCACATAAGTGAGGTATCATTTTTATCGGGAGACGTGGGGAAACGCTGGATGGAAGGAAATTTGTGGCTCCTCTCAGATTCTAGAACTTTCTGCCACAGAAATGTGAGGAACATGTGTTTTTTTAGCCAAATTTTGAGGTTTGCAAAGGATTCTGGGTAACAAAACCTGGTCCGAGCCACACAAGTCACACCATCTTGGATTCCCCTAGGTCTCTAGTTTTCAGAAATGCACAGGTTTGGTAGGTTTCCCTAGGTGGCGGCTGAGCTACCGGCCAAAATCTCCAGGTAGGCACTTTGCAAAAAACACCTCTGTTTTCCTTCAAAAATTTGGCTGTGTCCACATTGCGGTTTGGGGCGTTTCCTGTCGCGGGCGCTAGGCCTACCCACACAAGTGAGGTATCATTTTTATCGGGAGACGTGGGGGAACGCTGTGTGGAAGGAAATTTGTGGCTCCTCTCAGATTCCAGAACTTTCTGCCACAGAAATGTGAGGAACATGTGTTTTTTTAGCCAAATTTTGAGGTTTGCAAAGGATTCTGGGTAACAGAACCTGGTCCCAGCCACACAATTCACCCCATATTGGATTCCCCTAGGTCTCTAGTTTTCAGAAATGCACAGGTTTGGTAGGTTTCCCTAGGTGGCGGCTGAGCTACAGGCCAAAATCTACAGGTAGGCACTTTGCAAAAAACACCTCTGTTTTCCTTCAAAAATTTGGCTGTGTCCACGTTGCGCTTTGGGGCATTTCCTGTCGCGGGCGCTAGGCCTACCCACACAAGTGAGGTATCATTTTTATCGGGAGTCGTGGGGGAACGCTGGGTGGAAGGAAATTTGTGGCTCCTCTCAGATTCTAGAACTTTCTGCCACAGAAATGTGAGGAACATGGGTTTTTTTAGCCAAATTTTGAGGTTTGCGAAGGATTCTGGGTAACAGAACGTGGTCCGAGCCACACAAGTCACCCCATCTTGGATTCCCCTAGGTCTCTAGTTTTCAGAAATGCACAGGTTTGGTAGGTTTCCCTAGGTGGCGGCTGATCTACAGGCCAATATCTACAGGTAGGCACTTTGCAAAAAACACCTCTGTTTTCCTTCAAAAATTTGGCTGTGTCCACGTTGCGCTTTGGGGTGTTTCCTGTCGCGGGCGCTAGGCCTACCCACATAAGTGAGGTATCATTTTTATCGGGAGACGTGGGGGAACGCTGGGTGGAAGGAAATTTGTGGCTCCTCTCAGATTCCAGAACTTTCTGCCACAGAAATGTGAGAAACATGTGTTTTTTTAGCCAAATTTTGAGGTTTGCAAAGGATTCTGGGTAACAGAACCTGGTCCCAGCCACACAAGTCACCCCATCTTGGATTCCCCAAGGTCTCTAGTTTTCAGAAATGCACAGGTTTGGTAGGTTTCCCTAGGTGGCGGCTGAGCTACAGGCCAAAATCTACAGGTAGGCACTTTGCAAAAAACACCTCTGTTTTCCTTCAAATATTTGGCTGTGTCCACGTTGCGGTTTGGGGCGTTTCCTGTCGCGGGCGCTAGGCCTACCCACATAAGTGAGGTATCATTTTTATCGGGAGACGTGGGGGAACGCTGGGTGGAAGGAAATTTGTGGCTCCTCTCAGATTCTAGAACTTTCTGCCACAGAAATGTGAGGAACATGTGTTTTTTAGCCAAATTTTGAGGTTTTCAAAGCATTCTGGGTAACAGAACCTGGTCCGAGCCACACAAGTCACCCCATCTTGGACTCCCCTAGGTCTCTAGTTTTCCGAAATGCATAGGTTTGGTAGGTTTCCCTAGGTGGCGGCTGAGCTACAGGCCAAAATCTACAGGTAGGCCCTTTGCAAAAAACACCTCTGTTTTCTTGCAAAAATTTGGCTATGTCCACGTTGCGCTTTGGGGCGTTTCCTAACGCGGGCGCTAGGCCTACCCACACAAGTGAGGTATCATTTTTATCGGGAGATGTGGGGGAACGCTGTGTGGAAGGAAATTTGTGGCTCCTCTCAGATTCCAGAACTTTCTGCCACAGAAATGTGAGGAACATGTGTTTTTTTAGCCAAATTTTGAGGTTTGCAAAGGATTCTGGGTAACATAACCTGGTCCCAGCCACACAAGTCACCCAATCGTGGATTCCCCTAGGTCTCTAGTTTTCAGAAATGCACAGGTTTGGTAGGTTTCCCTAGGTGGCGGCTGTGCTACAGGCCAAAATCTACAGGTAGGCACTTTGCAAAAAACACCTCTGTTTTCCTTCAAAAATTTGGCTGTGTCCACGTTGCGCTTTGGGGTGTTTCCTGTCGCGGGCGCTAGGCCTACCCACACAAGTGAGGTATTTTTTTTATCGGGAGACGTGGGGGAACGCTGGGTGAAAGGAAATTTGTGGCTCCTCTCAGATTCCAGAAATTTCTGCCACAGAAATATGAGGAACATGTGTTTTTTTAGCCAAATTTTGAGGTTTGCAAAGGATTCTGGGTAACAGAACCTGGTCCCAGCCACACAAGTCACCCCATCTTAGAATCCCCTAGGTCTCTAGTTTTCAGAAATGCACAGGTTTGGTAGGTTTCCCTAGGTGGCGGCAGAGCTACAGGCCAAAATCTACAGGTAGGCACTTTGCAAAAAACACCTCTGTTTTCTTTCAAAAATGTGGCTGTGTCCACGTTGCGCTTTGGGGCGTTTCCTGTCGCGGGCGCTAGGCCTACCCACTCAAGTGAGGTATCATTTTTATCGGGAGACGTGGGGGAACGCTGGGTGGAAGGAAATTTGTGGCTCCTCTCAGATTCCAGAACTTCCTGCCACAGAAATGTGAGGAACATGTGTTTTTTTAGCCAAATTTTGAGGTTTGCAAAGGATTCTGGGTAACAGAACCTGGTCCCAGCCACACAAGTCACCCCATCTTGGATTCCCCTAGGTATCTAGTTTTCAGAAATGCACAGGTTTGGTAGGTTTCCCTAGGTGGCGGCTGAGCTACAGGCCAAAATCTACAGGTAGGCACTTTGCAAAAAACACCTCTGTTTTCCTTCAAAAATTTGGCTGTGTCCACGTTGCGCTTTGGGGCGTTTCCTGTCGCGGGCGCTAGGCCTACCCACATAAGTGAGGTATCATTTTTATCGGGAGACGTAGGGGAACTCTGGGTGGAAGGAAATTTGTGGCTCCTCTCAGATTCTAGAACTTTCTGCCACAGAAATGTGAGGAACATGTGTTTTTTTAGCCAAATTTTGAGGTTTGCAAAGGATTCTGGGTCACAGAACCTGGTCCGAGCCACACAAGTCACCCCATCTTGGATTCCCCTAGGTCTCTAGTTTTCAGAAATGCACAGGTTTGGTAGGTTTCCCTAGGTGGCGGCTGAGCTACAGGCCAAAATCTCCAGGTAGGCACTTTGCAAAAAACACCTCTGTTTTCTTTCAAAAATTTGGCTGTGTCCACGTTGCGCTTTGGGGCGTTTCCTGTCGCGGGCGCTAGGCCTACCCACACAAGTGAGGTATCATTTTTATCGGGAGACGTGGGGGAACGCTGTGTGGAAGGAAATTGGTGGCTCCTCTCAGATTCCAGAACTTTCTGCCACAGAAATGTGAGGAACATGTGTTTTTTTAGCCAAATTTTGAGGTTTGCAAAGGATTCTGGGTAACAGAACCTGGTCCCAGCCACACAAGTCACCCCATCTTGGATTCCGCTAGGTCTCTAGTTTTCAGAAATGCACAGGTTTGGTAGGTTTCCCTAGGTGGCGGCTGAGCTACAGGCCAAAATCTACAGGTAGGCACTTTGCAAAAAACACCTCTGTTTTCCTTCAAAAATTTGGCTGTGTCCACGTTGCGCTTTGGGGTGTTTCCTGTCGCGGGCGCTAGGCCTACCCACACAAGTGAGGTATCATTTTTATCGGGAGACGTGGGGGAACGCTGTGTCATAGGAAATTTGTGGCTCCTCTCAGATTCCAGAACTTTCTGCCACAGAAATGTGAGGAACATGTGTTTTTTTAGCCAAATTTTGAGGTTTGCAAAGGATTCTGGGTAACAGAACCTGGTCCCAGCCACACAAGTCACCCCATATTGGATTCCCCTAGGTCTCTAGTTTTCAGAAATGCACAGGTTTGGTAGGTTTCCCTAGGTGGCGGCTGAGCTACAGGCCAAAATCTACAGGTAGGCACTTTGCAAAAATCACCTCTGTTTTCCTTCAAAAATTTGGCTGTGTCCACGTTGCGCTTTGCGGCATTTCCTGTCGCGGGCGCTAGGCCTACCCACACAAGTGAGGTATAATTTTTATCGGGAGTCGTGGGGGAACGCTGGGTGGAAGGAAATTTGTGGCTCCTCTCAGATTCCAGAACTTTCTGCCACAGAAATGTGAGGAACATGTGGTTTTTTAGCCAAATTTTGAGGTTTGCAAAGGATTCTGGGTAACAGAACCTGGTCCCAGCCACACAAGTCACCCCATCTTGGATTCCCCTAGGTCTCTAGTTTTCAGAAATGCACAGGTTTGGTAGGTTTCCCTAGGTGGCGGCTGAGCTACAGGCCAAAATCTACAGGTAGGCACTTTGCAAAAAACACCTCTGCTTTCCTTCAAAAATTTGGCTGTGTCCACGTTGCGCTTTGGGGCGTTTCCTGTCGCGGGCGCTAGGACTACCCACATAAGTGAGGTATCATTTTTATCGGGAGACGTGGGGGAACGCTGGGTGGAAGGAAATTTGTGGCTCCTCTCAGATTCTAGAACTTTCTGCCACAGAAATGTGAGGAACATGTGTTTTTTTAGCCAAATTTTGAGGTTTGCAAAGGATTCTGGGTAACAAAACCTGGTCCGAGCCACACAAGTCACACCATCTTGGATTCCCCTAGGTCTCTAGTTTTCAGAAATGCACAGGTTTGGTAGGTTTCCCTAGGTGGCGGCTGAGCTACAGGCCAAAATCTCCAGGTAGGCATTTTGCAAAAAACACCTCTGTTTTCCTTCAAAAATTTGGCTGTGTCCACGTTGCGCTTTGGGGCGTTTCCTGTCGCGGGCGCTAGGCCTACCCACACAAGTGAGGTATCATTTTTATCGGGAGACGTGGGGGAACGCTGTGTGGAAGGAAATTTGTGGCTCCTCTCAGATTCCAGAACTTTCTGCCACAGAAATGTGAGGAACATGTGTTTTTTTAGCCAAATTTTGAGGTTTGCAAAGGATTCTGGGTAACAGAACCTGGTCCCAGAAACACAATTCACCCCATATTGGATTCCCCTAGGTCTCTAGTTTTCAGAAATGCACAGGTTTGGTAGGTTTCCCTAGGTGGCGGCTGAGCTACAGGCCAAAATCTACAGGTAGGAACTTTGCAAAAAACACCTCTGTTTTCTTTCAAAAATGTGGCTGTGTCCACGTTGCGCTTTGGGGCGTTTCCTGTCGTGGGCGCTAGGCCTACCCACTCAAGTGAGGTATCATTTTTATCGGGAGACGTGGGGGAACGCTGGGTGGAAGGAAATTTGTGGCTCCTCTCAGATTCCAGAACTTCCTGCCACAGAAATGTGAGGAACATGTGTTTTTTTAGCCAAATTTTGAGGTTTGCAAAGGATTCTGGGTAACAGAACCTGGTCCCAGCCACACAAGTCACCCCATCTTGGATTCCCCTAGGTATCTAGTTTTCAGAAATGCACAGGTTTGGTAGGTTTCCCTAGGTGGCGGCTGAGCTACAGGCCAAAATCTACAGGTAGGCACTTTGCAAAAAACACCTCTGTTTTCCTTCAAAAATTTGGCTGTGTCCACGTTGCGCTTTGGGGCGTTTCCTGTCGCGGGCGCTAGGCCTACCCACATAAGTGAGGTATCATTTTTATCGGGAGACGTGGGGGAACTCTGGGTGGAAGGAAATTTGTGGCTCCTCTCCGATTCTAGAACTTTCTGCCACAGAAATGTGAGGAACATGTGTTTTTTTAGCCAAATTTTGAGGTTTGCAAAGGATTCTGAGTCACAGAACCTGGTCCGAGCCACACAAGTCACCCCATCTTGGATTCCCCTAGGTCTCTAGTTTTCAGAAATGCACAGGTTTGGTAGGTTTCCCTAGGTGGCGGCTGAGCTACAGGCCAAAATCTCCAGGTAGGCACTTTGCAAAAAACACCTCTGTTTTCCTTCAAAAATTTGGCTGTGTCCACGTTGCGCTTTGGGGCGTTTCCTGTCGCGGGCGCTAGGCCTACCCACACAAGTGAGGTATCATTTTTATCGGGAGACGTGGGGGAACGCTGTGTGGAAGGAAATTGGTGGCTCCTCTCAGATTCCAGAACTTTCTGCCACAGAAATGTGAGGAACATGTGTTTTTTTAGCCAAATTTTGAGGTTTGCAAAGGATTCTGGGTAACAGAACCTGGTCCCAGCCACACAAGTCACCCCATCTTGGATTCCGCTAGGTCTCTAGTTTTCAGAAATGCACAGGTTTGGTAGGTTTCCCTAGGTGGCGGCTGAGCTACAGGCCAAAATCTACAGGTAGGCACTTTGCAAAAAACACCTCTGTTTTCCTTCAAAAATTTGGCTGTGTCCACGTTGCGCTTTGGGGTGTTTCCTGTCGCGGGCGCTAGGCCTACCCACACAAGTGAGGTATCATTTTTATCGGGAGACGTGGGGGAACGCTGTGTCATAGGGAATTTGTGGCTCCTCTCAGATTCCAGAACTTTCTGCCACAGAAATGTGAGGAACATGTGTTTTTTTAGCCAAATTTTGAGGTTTGCAAAGGATTCTGGGTAACAGAACCTGGTCCCAGCCACACAAGTCACCCCATATTGGATTCCCCTAGGTCTCTAGTTTTCAGAAATGCACAGGTTTGGTAGGTTTCCCTAGGTGGCGGCTGAGCTACAGGCCAAAATCTACAGGTAGGCACTTTGCAAAAATCACCTCTGTTTTCCTTCAAAAATTTGGCTGTGTCCACGTTGCGCTTTGCGGCATTTCCTGTCGCGGGCGCTAGGCCTACCCACACAAGTGAGGTATAATTTTTATCGGGAGTCGTGGGGGAACGCTGGGTGGAAGGAAATTTGTGGCTCCTCTCAGATTCCAGAACTTTCTGCCACAGAAATGTGAGGAACATGTGGTTTTTTAGCCAAATTTTGAGGTTTGCAAAGGATTCTGGGTAACAGAACCTGGTCCCAGCCACACAAGTCACCCCATCTTGGATTCCCCTAGGTCTCTAGTTTTCAGAAATGCACAGGTTTGGTAGGTTTCCCTAGGTGGCGGCTGAGCTACAGGCCAAAATCTACAGGTAGGCACTTTGCAAAAAACACCTCTGCTTTCCTTAAAAAATTTGGCTGTGTCCACGTTGCGCTTTGGGGCGTTTCCTGTCGCGGGCGCTAGGACTACCCACATAAGTGAGGTATCATTTTTATCGGGAGACGTGGGGGAACGCTGGGTGGAAGGAAATTTGTGGCTCCTCTCAGATTCTAGAACTTTCTGCCACAGAAATGTGAGGAACATGTGTTTTTTTAGCCAAATTTTGAGGTTTGCAAAGGATTCTGGGTAACAAAACCTGGTCCGAGCCACACAAGTCACACCATCTTGGATTCCCCTAGGTCTCTAGTTTTCAGAAATGCACAGGTTTGGTAGGTTTCCCTAGGTGGCGGCTGAGCTACAGGCCAAAATCTCCAGGTAGGCATTTTGCAAAAAACACCTCTGTTTTCCTTCAAAAATTTGGCTGTGTCCACGTTGCGCTTTGGGGCGTTTCCTGTCACGGGCGCTAGGCCTACCCACACAAGTGAGGTA
Organism: Pleurodeles waltl; assembly: GCF_031143425.1. Classification (NCBI taxonomy): domain Eukaryota; kingdom Metazoa; phylum Chordata; class Amphibia; order Caudata; family Salamandridae; genus Pleurodeles; species Pleurodeles waltl. The sequence continues at coordinate 380,980,613 of NC_090437.1, read as the reverse complement.
TCATTTTTATCGGGAGACGTGGTGGAACGCTGTGTGGAAGGAAATTTGTGGCTCCTCTCAGATTCCAGAACTTTCTGCCACAGAAATGTGAGGAACATGTGTTTTTTTAGCCAAATTTTGAGGTTTGCAAAGGATTCTGGGTAACAGAACCTGGTCCCAGAAACACAATTCACCCCATATTGGATTCCCCTAGGTCTCTAGTTTTCAGAAATGCACAGGTTTGGTAGGTTTCCCTAGGTGGCGGCTGAGCTACAGGCCAAAATCTACAGGTAGGCACTTTGCAAAAAACACCTCTGTTTTCCTTCAAAAATTTGGCTGTGTCCACGTTGCGCTTTGGGGCATTTCCTGTCGCGGGCGCTAGGCCTACCCACACAAGTGAGGTATCATTTTTATTGGGAGTCGTGGGGGAACACTGGGTGGAAGGACATTTGTGGCTCCTCTCAGATTCTAGAACTTTCTGCCACAGAAATGTGAGGAACATGTGTTTTTTTACCCAAATTTTGAGGTTTGCAAAGGATTCTGGGTAACAGAACCTGGTCCGAGCCACACAAGTCACCCCATCTTGGATTCCCCTAGGTCTCTAGTTTTCAGAAATGCACAGGTTTGGTAGGTTTCCCTAGGTGGCGGCTGATCTACAGGCCAATATCTACAGGTAGGCACTTTGCAAAAAACACCTCTGTTTTCCTTCAAAAATTTGGCTGTGTCCACGTTGCGCTTTGGGGTGTTTCCTGTCGCGGGCGCTAGGCCTACCCACATAAGTGAGGTATCATTTTTATCGGGAGACGTGGGGGAATGCTGGGTGGAAGGAAATTTGTGGCTCCTCTCAGATTCCAGAACTTTCTGACACAGAAATGTGAGGAACATGTGTTTTTTTAGCCAAATTTTGAGGTTTGCAAAGGATTCTGGGTAACAGAACCTGGTCCCAGCCACACAAGTCACCCCATCTTGGATTCCCCAAGGTCTCTAGTTTTCAGAAATGCACAGGTTTGGTAGGTTTCCTTAGGTGGTGGCTGAGCTACAGGCCAAAATCTACAGGTAGGCACTTTGCAAAAAACACCTCTGTTTTCCTTCAAAAATTTGGCTGTGTCCACGTTGCGCTTTGGGGCGTTTCCTGTCGCGGGCGCTAGGCCTACCCACATAAGTGAGGTATCATTTTTATCGGGAGACGTGGGGGAACTCTGGGTGGAAGGAAATTTGTGGCTCCTCTCAGATTCTAGAACTTTCTGCCACAGAAATGTGAGGAACATGTGTTTTTTTAGCCAAATTTTGAGGTTTGCAAAGGATTCTGGGTCACAGAACCTGGTCCGAGCCACACAAGTCACCCCATCTTGGATTCCCCTAGGTCTCTAGTTTTCAGAAATGCACAGGTTTGGTAGGTTTCCCTAGGTGGCGGCTGAGCTACAGGCCAAAATCTCCAGGTAGGCACTTTGCAAAAAACACCTCTGTTTTCCTTCAAAAATTTGGCTGTGTCCACGTTGCGCTTTGGGGCGTTTCCTGTCGCGGGCGCTAGGCCTACCCACACAAGTGAGGTATCATTTTTATCGGGAGACGTGGGGGAACGCTGTGTGGAAGGAAATTGGTGGCTCCTCTCAGATTCCAGAACTTTCTGCCACAGAAATGTGAGGAACATGTGTTTTTTTAGCCAAATTTTGAGGTTTGCAAAGGATTCTGGGTAACATAACCTGGTCCCAGCCACACAAGTCACCCCATCTTGGATTCCGCTAGGTCTCTAGTTTTCAGAAATGCACAGGTTTGGTAGGTTTCCCTAGGTGGCGGCTGAGCTACAGGCCAAAATCTACAGGTAGGCACTTTGCAAAAAACACCTCTGTTTTCCTTCAAAAATTTGGCTTTGTCCACGTTGCGCTTTGGGGTGTTTCCTGTCGCGGGCGCTAGGCCTACCCACACAAGTGAGGTATCATTTTTATCGGGAGACGTGGGGGAACGCTGTGTCATAGGAAATTTGTGGCTCCTCTCAGATTCCAGAACTTTCTGCCACAGAAATGTGAGGAACATGTGTTTTTTTAGCCAAATTTTGAGGTTTGCAAAGGATTCTGGGTAACTGAACCTGGTCCCAGCCACACAAGTCACCCCATATTGGATTCCCCTAGGTCTCTAGTTTTCAGAAATGCACAGGTTTGGTAGGTTTCCCTAGGTGGCGGCTGAGCTACAGGCCAAAATCTACAGGTAGGCACTTTGCAAAAATCACCTCTGTTTTCCTTCAAAAATTTGGCTGTGTCCACGTTGCGCTTTGCGGCATTTCCTGTCGCGGGCGCTAGGCCTACCCACACAAGTGAGGTATAATTTTTATCGGGAGTCGTGGGGGAACGCTGGGTGGAAGGAAATTTGTGGCTCCTCTCAGATTCCAGAACTTTCTGCCACAGAAATGTGAGGAACATGTGTTTTTTTAGCCAAATTTTGAGGTTTGCAAAGGATTCTGGGTAACAGAACCTGGTCCCAGCCACACAAGTCACCCCATCTTGGATTCCCCTAGGTCTCTAGTTTTCAGAAATGCACAGGTTTGGTAGGTTTCCCTAGGTGGCGGCTGAGCTACAGGCCAAAATCTACAGGTAGGCACTTTGCAAAAAACACCTCTGCTTTCCTTAAAAAATTTGGCTGTGTCCACGTTGCGCTTTGGGGCGTTTCCTGTCGCGGGCGCTAGGACTACCCACATAAGTGAGGTATCATTTTTATCGGGAGACGTGGGGGAACGCTGGGTGGAAGGAAATTTGTGGCTCCTCTCAGATTCTAGAACTTTCTGCCACAGAAATGTGAGGAACATGTGTTTTTTTAGCCAAATTTTGAGGTTTGCAAAGGATTCTGGGTAACAAAACCTGGTCCGAGCCACACAAGTCACACCATCTTGGATTCCCCTAGGTCTCTAGTTTTCAGAAATGCACAGGTTTGGTAGGTTTCCCTAGGCGGCGGCTGAGCTACAGGCCAAAATCTCCAGTTAGGCATTTTGCAAAAAACACCTCTGTTTTCCTTCAAAAATTTGGCTGTGTCCACGTTGCGCTTTGGGGCGTTTCCTGTCGCGGGCGCTAGGCCTACCCACACAAGTGAGGTATCATTTTTATCGGGAGACGTGGGGGAACGCTGTGTGGAAGGAAATTTGTGGCTCCTCTCAGATTCCAGAACTTTCTGCCACAGAAATGTGAGGAACATGTGTTTTTTTAGCCAAATTTTGAGGTTTGCAAAGGATTCTGGGTAACAGAACCTGGTCCCAGAAACACAATTCACCCCATATTGGATTCCCCTAGGTCTCTAGTTTTCAGAAATGCACAGGTTTGGTAGGTTTCCCTAGGTGGCGGCTGAGCTACAGGCCAAAATCTACAGGTAGGCACTTTGCAAAAAACACCTCTGTTTTCCTTCAAAAATTTGGCTGTGTCCACGTTGCGCTTTGGGGCATTTCCTGTCGCGGGCGCTAGGCCTACCCACACAAGTGAGGTATCATTTATATCGGGAGTCGTGGGGGAACACTGGGTGGAAGGAAATCTGTGGCTCCTCTCAGATTCTAGAACTTTCTGCCACAGAAATGTGAGGAACATGTGTTTTTTTACCCAAATTTTGAGGTTTGCAAAGGATTCTGGGTAACAGAACCTGGTCCGAGCCACACAAGTCACCCCATCTTGGATTCCCCTAGGTCTCTAGTTTTCAGAAATGCACAGGTTTGGTAGGTTTCCCTAGGTGGCGGCTGATCTACAGGCCAATATCTACAGGTAGGCACTTTGCAAAAAACACCTCTGTTTTCCTTCAAAAATTTGGCTGTGTCCACGTTGCGCTTTGGGGTGTTTCCTGTCGCGGGCGCTAGGCCTACCCACATAAGTGAGGTATCATTTTTATCGGGAGACGTGGGGGAACGCTGGGTGGAAGGAAATTTGTGGCTCCTCTCAGATTCCAGAACTTTCTGCCACAGAAATGTGAGGAACATGTGTTTTTTTAGCCAAATTTTGAGGTTTGCAAAGGATTCTGGGTAACAGAACCTGGTCTCAGCCACACAAGTCACCCCATCTTGGATTCCCCAAGGTCTCTAGTTTTCAGAAATGCACAGGTTTGGTAGGTTTCCTTAGGTGGCGGCTGAGCTACAGGCCAAAATCTACAGGTAGGCACTTTGCAAAAAACACCTCTGTTTTCCTTCAAAAATGTGGCTGTGTCCACGTTGCGCTTTGGGGCGTTTCCTGTCGCGGGCGCTAGGCCTACCCACATAAGTGAGGTATCATTTTTATCGGGAGACGTGGGGGAACTCTGGGTGGAAGGAAATTTGTGGCTCCTCTCAGATTCTAGAACTTTCTGCCACAGAAATGTGAGGAACATGTGTTTTTTTAGCCAAATTTTGAAGTTTGCAAAGGATTCTGGGTCACAGAACCTGGTCCGAGCCACACAAGTCACCCCATCTTGGATTCCCCTAGGTCTCTAGTTTTCAGAAATGCACAGGTTTGGTAGGTTTCCCTAGGTGGCGGCTGAGCTACAGGCCAAAATCTACAGGTAGGCACTTTGCAAAAAACACCTCTGTTTTCCTTAAAACATTTGGCTGTGTCCACGTTGCGCTTTGGGGCGTTTCCTGTCGCGGGCGCTAGGCCTACCCACACAAGTGAGGTATCATTTTTATAGGGAGACATAGGGGAACGCTGGGTGGAAGGAAATTTGTGGCTCCTCTCAGATTCCAGAACTTTCTGCCACAGAAATGTGAGGAACATGTGTTTTTTTAGCCAAATTTTGAGGTTTGCAAAGGATTCTGGGTAACAGAACCTGGTCCCAGCCACAAAAGTCACCCCATCTTGGATTCCCCTAGGTCTCTAGTTTTCAGAAATGCACAGGTTTGGTAGGTTTCCCTAGGTGGCGGCTGAGCTACAGGCCAAAATCTCCAGGTAGGCACTTTGCAAAAAACACCTCTGTTTTCCTTCAAAAATTTGGCTGTGTCCACGTTGCGCTTTGGGGCGTTTCCTGTCGCGGGCGCTAGGCCTACCCACACAAGTGAGGTATCATTTTTATCGGGAGACGTGGGGGAACGCTGTGTGGAAGGAAATTGGTGGCTCCTCTCAGATTCCAGAACTTTCTGCCACAGAAATGTGAGGAACATGTGTTTTTTTAGCCAAATTTTGAGGTTTGCAAAGGATTCTGGGTAACATAACCTGGTCCCAGCCACACAAGTCACCCCATCTTGGATTCCGCTAGGTCTCTAGTTTTCAGAAATACACAGGTTTGGTAGGTTTCCCTAGGTGGCGGCTGAGCTACAGGCCAAAATCTACAGGTAGGCACTTTGCAAAAAACACCTCTGTTTTCCTTCAAAAATTTGGCTGTGTCCACGTTGCGCTTTGGGGTGTTTCCTGTCGCGGGCGCTAGGCCTACCCACACAAGTGAGGTATCATTTTTATCGGGAGACGTGGGGGAACGCTGTGTCATAGGAAATTTGTGGCTCCTCTCAGATTCCAGAACTTTCTGCCACAGAAATGTGAGGAACATGTGTTTTTTTAGCCAAATTTTGAGGTTTGCAAAGGATTCTGGGTAACAGAACCTGGTCCCAGCCACACAAGTCACCCCATATTGGATTCCCCTAGGTCTCTAGTTTTCAGAAATGCACAGGTTTGGTAGGTTTCCCTAGGTGGCGGCTGAGCTACAGGCCAAAATCTACAGGTAGGCACTTTGCAAAAATCACCTCTGTTTTCCTTCAAAAATTTGGCTGTGTCCACGTTGCGCTTTGCGGCATTTCCTGTTGCGGGCGCTAGGCCTACCCACACAAGTGAGGTATAATTTTTATCGGGAGTCGTGGGGGAACGCTGGGTGGAAGGAAATTTGTGGCTCCTCTCAGATTCCAGAACTTTCTGCCACAGAAATGTGAGGAACATGTGGTTTTTTAGCCAAATTTTGAGGTTTGCAAAGGATTCTGGGTAACAGAACCTGGTCCCAGCCACACAAGTCACCCCATCTTGGATTCCCCTAGGTCTCTAGTTTTCAGAAATGCACAGGTTTGGTAGGTTTCCCTAGGTGGCGGCTGAGCTACAGGCCAAAATCTACAGGTAGGCACTTTGCAAAAAACACCTCTGCTTTCCTTCAAAAATTTGGCTGTGTCCACGTTGCGCTTTGGGGCGTTTCCTGTCGCGGGCGCTAGGACTACCCACATAAGTGAGGTATCATTTTTATCGGGAGACGTGGGGGAACGCTGGGTGGAAGGAAATTTGTGGCTCCTCTCAGATTCTAGAATTTTCTGCCACAGAAATGTGAGGAACATGTGTTTTTTTAGCCAAATTTTGAGGTTTGCAAAGGATTCTGGGTAACAAAACCTGGTCCGAGCCACACAAGTCACACCATCTTGGATTCCCCTAGGTCTCTAGTTTTCAGAAATGCACAGGTTTGGTAGGTTTCCCTAGGCGGCGGCTGAGCTACAGGCCAAAATCTCCAGTTAGGCATTTTGCAAAAAACACCTCTGTTTTCCTTCAAAAATGTGGCTGTGTCCACGTTGCGCTTTGGGGCGTTTCCTGTCGCGGGCGCTAGGCCTACCCACACAAGTGAGGTATCATTTTTATCGGGAGACGTGGGGGAACGCTGTGTGGAAGGAAATTTGTGGCTCCTCTCAGATTCCAGAACTTTCTGCCACAGAAATGTGAGGAACATGTGTTTTTTTAGCCAAATTTTGAGGTTTGCAAAGGATTCTGGGTAACAGAACCTGGTCCCAGAAACACAATTCACCCCATATTGGATTCCCCTAGGTCTCTAGTTTTCAGAAATGCACAGGTTTGGTAGGTTTCCCTAGGTGGCGGCTGAGCTACAGGCCAAAATCTACAGGTAGGCACTTTGCAAAAAACACCTCTGTTTTCCTTCAAAAATTTGGCTGTGTCCACGTTGCGCTTTGGGGCATTTCCTGTCGCGGGCGCTAGGCCTACCCACACAAGTGAGGTATCATTTTTATCGGGAGTCGTGGGGGAACACTGGGTGGAAGGAAATTTGTGGCTCCTCTCAGATTCTAGAACTTTCTGCCACAGAAATGTGAGGAACATGTGTTTTTTTACCCAAATTTTGAGGTTTGCAAAGGATTCTGGGTAACAGAACCTGGTCCGAGCCACACAAGTCACCCCATCCTGGATTCCCCTAGGTCTCTAGTTTTCAGAAATGCACAGGTTTGGTAGGTTTCCCTAGGTGGCGGCTGATCTACAGGCCAATATCTACAGGTAGGCACTTTGCAAAAAACACCTCTGTTTTCCTTCAAAAATTTGGCTGTGTCCACGTTGCGCTTTGGGGTGTTTCCTGTCGCGGGCGCTAGGCCTACCCACATAAGTGAGGTATCATTTTTATCGGGAGACGTGGGGGAACGCTGGGTGGAAGGAAATTTGTGGCTCCTCTCAGATTCCAGAACTTTCTGCCACAGAAATGTGAGGAACATGTGTTTTTTTGACCAAATTTTGAGGTTTGCAAAGGATTCTGGGTAACAGAACCTGGTCCCAGCCACACAAGTCACCCCATCTTGTATTCCCCAAGGTCTCTAGTTTTCAGAAATGCACAGGTTTGGTAGGTTTCCTTAGGTGGCGGCTGAGCTACAGGCCAAAATCTACAGGCAGGCACTTTGCAAAAAACACCTCTGTTTTCCTTCAAAAATGTGGCTGTGTCCACGTTGCGCTTTGGGGCGTTTCCTGTCGCGGGCGCTAGGCCTACCCACATAAGTGAGGTATCATTTTTATCGGGAGACGTGGGGGAACTCTGGGTGGAAGGAAATTTGTGGCTCCTCTCAGATTCTAGAACTTTCTGCCACAGAAATGTGAGGAACATGTGTTTTTTTAGCCAAATTTTGAAGTTTGCAAAGGATTCTGGGTCACAGAACCTGGTCCGAGCCACACAAGTCACCCCATCTTGGATTCCCCTAGGTCTCTAGTTTTCAGAAATGCACAGGTTTGGTAGGTTTCCCTAGGTGGCGGCTGAGCTACAGGCCAAAATCTACAGGTAGGCACTTTGCAAAAAACACCTCTGTTTTCCTTAAAACATTTGGCTGTGTCCACGTTGCGCTTTGGGGCGTTTGCTGTCGCGGGCGCTAGGCCTACCCACACAAGTGAGGTATCATTTTTATAGGGAGACGTGGGGGAACGCTGGGTGGAAGGAAATTTGTGGCTCCTCTCAGATTCCAGAACTTTCTGCCACAGAAATGTGAGGAACATGTGTTTTTTTAGCCAAATTTTGAGGTTTGCAAAGGATTCTGGGTAACAGAACCTGGTCCCAGCCACAAAAGTCACCCCATCTTGGATTCCCCTCGGTCTCTAGTTTTCAGAAATGCACAGGTTTGGTAGGTTTCCCTAGGTGGCGGCTGAGCTACAGGCCAAAATCTACAGGTAGGCACTTTGCAAAAAACACCTCTGTTTTCCTTCAAATATTTGGCTGTGTCCACGTTGCGGTTTGGGGCGTTTTCTGTCGCGGGCGCTAGGCCTACCCACATAAGTGAGGTATCATTTTTATCGGGAGACGTGTGGGAACGCTGGGTGGAAGGAAATTTGTGGCTCCTCTCAGATTCTAGAACTTTCTGCCACAGAAATGTGAGGAACATGTGTTTTTTTAGCCAAATTTTGAGGTTTTCAAAGCATTCTGGGTAACAGAACCTGGTCCGAGCCACACAAGTCACCCCATCTTGGATTCCCCTAGGTCTCTAGTTTTCAGAAATGCATAGGTTTGGTAGGTTTCCCTAGGTGGCGGCTGAGATACAGGCCAAAATCTACAGGTAGGCCCTTTGCAAAAAACACCTCTGTTTTCTTGCAAAAATTTGGCTGTGTCCACGTTGCGCTTTGGGGCGTTTCCTAACGCGGGCGCTAGGCCTACCCACACAAGTGAGGTATCATTTTTATTGGGAGATGTGGGGGAACGCTGTGTGGAAGGAAATTTGTGGCTCCTCTCAGATTCCAGAACTTTCTGCCACAGAAATGTGAGGAACATGTGTTTTTTTAGCCAAATTTTGAGGTTTGCAAAGGATTCTGGGTAACATAACCTGGTCCCAGCCACACAAGTCACCCCATCTTGGATTCCCCTAGGTCTCTAGTTTTCAGAAATGCACAGGTTTGGTAGGTTTCCCTAGGTGGCGGCTGAGCTACAGGCCAAAATCTACAGGTAGGCACTTTGCAAAAAACACCTCTGTTTTCCTTAAAACATTTGACTGTGTCCACGTTGCGCTTTGGGGCGTTTGCTGTCGCGGGCGCTAGGCCTACCCACACAAGTGAGGTATCATTTTTATAGGGAGACGTGGGGGAACGCTGGGTGGAAGGAAATTTGTGGCTCCTCTCAGATTCCAGAACTTTCTGCCACAGAAATGTGAGGAACATGTGTTTTTTTAGCCAAATTTTGAGGTTTGCAAAGGATTCTGGGTAACAGAACCTGGTCCCAGCCACAAAAGTCACCCCATCTTGGATTCCCCTAGGTCTCTAGTTTTCAGAAATGCACAGGTTTGGTAGGTTTCCCTAGGTGGCGGCTGAGCTACAGGCCAAAATCTACAGTTAGGCACTTTGCAAAAAACACCTCTGTTTTCCTTCAAATATTTGGCTGTGTCCACGTTGCGGTTTGGGGCGTTTCCTGTCGCGGGCGCTAGGCCTACCCACATAAGTGAGGTATCATTTTTATCGGGAGACGTGTGGGAACGCTGGGTGGAAGGAAATTTGTGGCTCCTCTCAGATTCTAGAAGTTTCTGCCACAGAAATGTGAGGAACATGTGTTTTTTTAGCCAAATTTTGAGGTTTTCAAAGCATTCTGGGTAACAGAACCTGGTCCGAGCCACACAAGTCACCCCATCTTGGATTCCCCTAGGTCTCTAGTTTTCAGAAATGCATAGGTTTGGTAGGTTTCCCTAGGTGGCGGCTGAGATACAGGCCAAAATCTACAGGTAGGCCCTTTGCAAAAAACACCTCTGTTTTCTTGCAAAAATTTGGCTGTGTCCACGTTGCGCTTTGGGGCGTTTCCTAACGCGGGCGCTAGGCCTACCCACACAAGTGAGGTATCATTTTTATCGGGAGATGTGGGGGAACGCTGTGTGGAAGGAAATTTGTGGCTCCTCTCAGATTCCAGAACTTTCTGCCACAGAAATGTGAGGAACATGTGTTTTTTTAGCCAAATTTTGAGGTTTGCAAAGGATTCTGGGTAACATAACCTGGTCCCAGCCACACAAGTCACCCCATCTTGGATTCCCCTAGGTCTCTAGTTTTCAGAAATGCACAGGTTTGGTAGGTTTCCCTAGGTGGCGGCTGAGCTACAGGCCAAAATCTACAGGTAGGCACTTTGCAAAAAACACCTCTGTTTTCCTTCAAAAATTTGGCTGTGTCCACGTTGCGCTTTGGGGTGTTTCCTGTCGCGGGCGCTAGGCCTACCCACACAAGTGAGGTATTTTTTTTATCGGGAGATGTGGGGGAACGCTGGGTGGAAGGAAATTTGTGGCTCCTCTCAGATTCCAGAACTTTCTGCCACAGAAATATGAGGAACATGTGTTTTTTTAGCCAAATTTTGAGGTTTGCAAAGGATTCTGGGTAACAGAACCTGGTCCCAGCCACACAAGTCACCCCATCTTGGATTCCCCTAGGTCTCTAGTTTTCAGAAATGCACAGGTTTGGTAGGTTTCCCTAGGTGGCGGCTGATCTACAGGCCAATATCTACAGGTAGGCACTTTGCAAAAAAAACCTCTGTTTTCCTTCAAAAATGTGGCTGTGTCCACGTTGCGCTTTGGGGTGTTTCCTGTCGCGGGCGCTAGGCCTACCCACATAAGTGAGTAATCATTTTTATCGGGAGACGTGGGGGAACGCTGGGTGGAAGGAAATTTGTGGCTCCTCTCAGATTCCAGAACTTTCTGCCACAGAAATGTGAGGAACATGTGTTTTGTTAGCCAAATTTTGAGGTTTGCAAAGGATTCTGGGTAACAGAACCTGGTCCCAGCCACACAAGTCACCCCATCTTGGATTCCCCAAGGTCTCTAGTTTTCAGAAATGCACAGGTTTGGTAGGTTTCCCTAGGTGGCGGCTGAGCTACAGGCCAAAATCTACAGGTAGGCACTTTGCAAAAAACACCTCTGTTTTCCTTCAAAAATTTGGCTGTGTCCACGTTGCGCTTTGGGGCGTTTCCTGTCGCGGGCGCTAGGCCTACCCACATAAGTGAGGTATCATTGTTATCGGGAGACGTGGGGGAACTCTGGGTGGAAGGAAATTTGTGGCTCCTCTCAGATTCTAGAACTTTCTGCCACAGAAATGTGAGGAACATGTGTTTTTTTAGCCAAATTTTGAAGTTTGCAAAGGATTCTGGGTCACAGAACCTGGTCCGAGCCACACAAGTCACCCCATCTTGGATTCCCCTAGGTCTCTAGTTTTCAGAAATGCACAGGTTTGGTAGGTTTCCCTAGGTGGCGGCTGAGCTACAGGCCAAAATCTACAGGTAGGCACTTTGCAAAAAACACCTCTGTTTTCCTTAAAAAATTTGGCTGTGTCCACGTTGCGCTTTGGGGCGTTTCCTGTCGCGGGCGCTAGGCCTACCCACACAAGTGAGGTATCATTTTTATCGGGAGACGTGGGGGAACGCTGGGTGGAAGGAAATTTGTGGCTCCTCTCAGATTCCAGAACTTTCTGCCACAGAAATGTGAGGAACATGTGTTTTTTTAGCCAAATTTTGAGGTTTGCAAAGGATTCTGGGTAACAGAACCTGGTCCCAGCCACAAAAGTCACCCCATCTTGGATTCCCCTAGGTCTCTAGTTTTCAGAAATGCATAGGTTTGGTAGGTTTCCCTAGGTGGCAGCTGAGATACAGGCCAAAATCTACAGGTAGGCCCTTTGCAAAAAACACCTCTGTTTTCTTGCAAAAATTTGGCTGTGTCCACGTTGCGCATTGGGGCGTTTCCTAACGCGGGCACTAGGCCTACCCACACAAGTGAGGTATCATTTTTATCGGGAGATGTGGGGGAACGCTGTGTGGAAGGAAATTTGTGGCTCCTCTCAGATTCCAGAACTTTCTGCCACAGAAATGTGAGGAACATGTGTTTTTTTAGCCAAATTTTGAGGTTTGCAAAGGATTCTGGGTAACATAACCTGGTCCCAGCCACACAAGTCACCCCATCTTGGATTCCCCTAGGTCTCTAGTTTTCAGAAATGCACAGGTTTGGTAGGTTTCCCTAGGTGGCGGCTGAGCTACAGGCCAAAATCTATAGGTAGGCACTTTGCAAAAAACACCTCTGTTTTCCTTCAAAAATTTGGCTGTGTCCACGTTGCGCTTTGGGGTGTTTCCTGTCGCGGGCGCTAGGCCTACCCACACAATTGAGGTATTTTTTTTATCGGGAGACGTGGGGGAACGCTGGGTGGAAGGAAATTTGTGGCTCCTCTCAGATTCCAGAACTTTCTGCCACAGAAATATGAGGAACATGTGTTTCTTTAGCCAAATTTTGAGGTTTGCAAAGGATTCTGGGTAACAGAACCTGGTCCCAGCCACACAAGTCACCCCATCTTAGAATCCCCTAGGTCTCTAGTTTTCAGAAATGCACAGGTTTGGTAGGTTTCCCTAGGTGACGGCTGAGCTACAGGCCAAAATCTACAGGTAGGCACTTTGCAAAAAACACCTCTGTTTTCCTTCAAAAATGTGGCTGTGTCCACGTTGCGCTTTGGGGCGTTTCCTGTCGCGGGCGCTAGGCCTACCCACTCAAGTGAGGTATCATTTTTATCGGGAGACGTGGGGGAACGCTGGGTGGAAGGAAATTTGTGGCTCCTCTCAGATTCCAGAACTTCCTGCCACAGAAATGTGAGGAACATGTGTTTTTTTAGCCAAATTTTGAGGTTTGTAAAGGATTCTGGGTAAAAGAACCTGGTCCCAGCCACAAAAGTCACCCCATCTTGGATTCCCCTAGGTCTCTAGTTTTCAGAAATGCACAGGTTTGGTAGGTTTCCCTAGGTGGCGGCTGAGCTACAGGCCAAAATCTACAGGTAGGCACTTTGCAAAAAACACCTCTGTTTTCCTTCAAAAATTTGGCTGTGTCCACGTTGCGCTTTGCGGTGTTTCCTGTCGCGGGCGCTAGGCCTACCCACACAAGTGAGGTATTTTTTTTATCGGGAGACGTGGGGGAACGCTGGGTGGAAGGAAATTTGTGGCTCCTCTCAGATTCCAGAACTTTCTGCCACAGAAATATGAGGAACATGTGTTTTTTTAGCCAAATTTTGAGGTTTGCAAAGGATTCTGGGTAACAGAACCTGGTCCCAGCCACACAAGTCACCCCATCTTGGATTCCCCTAGGTCTCTAGTTTTCAGAAATGCACAGGTTTGGTAGGTTTCCCTAGGTGGCGGCTGATCTACAGGCCAATATCTACAGGTAGGCACTTTGCAAAAAACACCTCTGTTTTCCTTCAAAAATTTGGCTGTGTCCACGTTGCGCTTTGGGGTGTTTCCTGTCGCGGGCGCTAGGCCTACCCACATAAGTGAGGTATCATTTTTATCGGGAGACGTGGGGGAACGCTGGGTGGAAGGAAATTTGTGGCTCCTCTCAGATTCCAGAACGTTCTGCCACAGAAATGTGAGGAACATGTGTTTTTTTAGCCAAATTTTGAGGTTTGCAAAGGATTCTGGGTAACAGAACCTGGTCCCAGCCACACAAGTCACCCCATCTTGGATTCCCCAAGGTCTCTAGTTTTCAGAAATGCACAGGTTTGGTAGGTTTCCCTAGGTGGCGGCTGAGCTACAGGCCAAAATCTACAGGTAGGCACTTTGCAAGAAACACCTCTGTTTTCCTTCAAAAATATGGCTGTGTCCACGTTGCGCTTTGGGGCGTTTCCTGTCGCGGGCGCTAGGCCTACCCACATAAGTGAGGTATCATTTTTATCGGGAGACGTGGGGGAACTCTGGGTGGAAGGAAATTTGTGGCTCCTCTCAGATTCTAGAACTTTCTGCCACAGAAATGTGAGGAACATGTGTTTTTTTAGCCAAATTTTGAAGTTTGCAAAGGATTCTGGGTCACAGAACCTGGTCCGAGCCACACAAGTCACCCCATCTTGGATTCCCCTAGGTCTCTAGTTTTCAGAAATGCACAGGTTTGGTAGGTTTCCCTAGGTGGCGGCTGAGCTACAGGCCAAAATCTACAGGTAGGCACTTTGCAAAAAACACCTCTGTTTTCCTTAAAAAATTTGGCTGTGTCCACGTTGCGCTTTGGGGCGTTTCCTGTCGCGGGCGCTAGGCCTACCCACACAAGTGAGGTATCATTTTTATCGGGAGACGTGGGGGAACGCTGGGTGGAAGGAAATTTGTGGCTCCTCTCAGATTCCAGAACTTTCTGCCACAGAAATGTGAGGAACATGTGTTTTTTTAGCCAAATTTTGAGGTTTGCAAAGGATTCTGGGTAACAGAACCTGGTCCCAGCCACAAAAGTCACCCCATCTTGGATTCCCCTAGGTCTCTAGTTTTCAGAAATGCACAGGTTTGGTAGGTTTCCCTAGGTGGCGGCTGAGCTACAGGCCTAAATCTACAGGTAGGCACTTTGCAAAAAACACCTATGTTTTCCTTCAAATATTTGGCTGTGTCCACGTTGCGGTTTGGGGCGTTTACTCTCGCGGGCGCTAGGCCTACCCACATAAGTGAGGTATCATTTTTATCGGGAGACGTGGGGGAACGCTGGGTGGAAGGAAATTTGTGGCTCCTCTCAGATTCTAGAACTTTCTGCCACAGAAATGTGAGGAACATGTGTTTTTTTAGCCAAATTTTGAGGTTTTCAAAGCATTCTGGGTAACAGAACCTGGTCCGAGCCACACAAGTCACCCCATCTTGGATTCCCCTAGGTCTCTAGTTTTCAGAAATGCATAGGTTTGGTAGGTTTCCCTAGGTGGCGGCTGAGCTACAGGCCAAAATCTACAGGTAGGCCCTTTGCAAAAAACACCTCTGTTTTCTTGCAAAAATTTGGCTGTGTCCACGTTGCGCTTTGGGGCGTTTCCTAACGCGGGCGCTAGGCCTACCCACACAAGTGAGGTATCATTTTTATCGGGAGATGTGGGGGAACGCTGTGTGGAAGGAAATTTGTGGCTCCTCTCAGATTCCAGAACTTTCTGCCACAGAAATGTGAGGAACATGTGGTTTTTTAACCAAATTTTGAGGTTTGCAAAGGATTCTGGGTAACATAACCTGGTCCCAGCCACACAAGTCACCCCATCTTGGATTCCCCTAGGTCTCTAGTTTTCAGAAATGCACAGGTTTGGTAGGTTTCCCTAGGTGGCGGCTGAGCTACAGGCCAAAATCTACAGGTAGGCACTTTGCAAAAAACACCTCTGTTTTCCTTCAAAAATGTGGCTGTGTCCACGTTGCGCTTTGGGGTGTTTCCTGTCGCGGGCGCTAGGCCTACCCACACAAGTGAGGTATTTTTTTTATCGGGAGACGTGGGGGAACGCTGGGTGGAAGGAAATTTGTGGCTCCTCTCAGATTCCAGAACTTTCTGCCACAGAAATATGAGGAACATGTGTTTTTTTAGCCAAATTTTGAGGTTTGCAAAGGATTCTGGGTAACAGAACCTGGTCCCAGCCACACAAGTCACCCCATCTTAGAATCCCCTACGTCTCTAGTTTTCAGAAATGCACAGGTTTGGTAGGTTTCCCTAGGTGGCGGCTGAGCTACAGGCCAAAATCTACAGGTAGGCACTTTGCAAAAAACACCTCTGTTTTCCTTCAAAAATGTGGCTGTGTCCACGTTGCGCTTTGGGGCGTTTCCTGTCGCGGGCGCTAGGCCTACCCACTCAAGTGAGGTATCATTTTTATCGGGAGACGTGGGGGAACGCTGGGTGGAAGGAAATTTGTGGCTCCTCTCAGATTCCAGAACTTCCTGCCACAGAAATGTGAGGAACATGTGTTTTTTTAGCCAAATTTTGAGGTTTGTAAAGGATTCTGGGTAAAAGAACCTGGTCCCAGCCACACAAGTCACCCCATCTTGGATTCCCCTAGGTGTCTAGTTTTCAGAAATGCACAGGTTTGGTAGGTTTCCCTAGGTGGCGGCTGAGCTACAGGCCAAAATCTACAGGTAGGCACTTTGCAAAAAGCCCCTCTGTTTTCCTTCAAAAATGTGGCTGTGTCCACGTTGCGCTTTGGGGCGTTTCCTGTCGCGGGCGCTAGGCCTACCCACACAAGTGAGGTATCATTTTTATCGGGAGACTTGGGGGAACGCTGGGTGGAAGGAAATTTGTGGCTCCTCTCAGATTCCAGAACTTTCTGCCACAGAAATGTGAGGAACATGTGTTTTTTTAGCCAAATTTTGAGGTTTGCAAAGGATTCTGGGTAACAGAACCTGGTCCGAGCCACACAAGTCACCCCATCTTGGATTCCCCTAGGTCTCTAGCTTTCAGAAATGCACAGGTTTGGTAGGTTTCTCTAGGTGGCGGCTGAGCTACAGGCCAAAATCTACAGGTAGGCACTTTGCAAAAAACACCTCTGTTTTCCTTCAAAAATTTGGCTGTGTCCATGTTGCGCTTTGGGGCGTTTCCTGTCGCGGGCGCTAGGCCTACCCACATAAGTGAGGTATCATTTTTATCGGGAGACGTGGGGGAACGCTGGGTGGAAGGAAATTTGTGGCTCCTCTCCGATTCTAGAACTTTCTGCCACAGAAATGTGAGGAACATGTGTTTTTTTAGCCAAATTTTGAGGTTTTCAAAGCATTCTGGGTAACAGAACCTGGTCCGAGCCACACAAGTCACCCCATCTTGGATTCCCCTAGGTCTCTAGTTTTCAGAAATGCATAGGTTTGGTAGGTTTCCCTAGGTGGCGGCTGAGCTACAGGCCAAAATCTACAGGTAGGCCCTTTGCAAAAAACATCTCTGTTTTCTTGCAAAAATTTGGCTGTGTCCACGTTGCGCTTTGGGGCGTTTCCTAACGCGGGCGCTAGGCCTACCCACACAAGTGAGGAATCATTTTTATCGGGAGATGTGGGGGAACGCTGTGTGGAAGGAAATTTGTGGCTCCTCTCAGATTCCAGAACTTTCTGCCACAGAAATGTGAGGAACATGTGTTTTTTTAGCCAAATTTTGAGGTTTGCAAAGGATTCTGGGTAACATAACCTGGTCCCAGCCACACAAGTCACCCCATCTTGGATTCCCCTAGGTCTCTAGTTTTCAGAAATGCACAGGTTTGGTAGGTTTCCCTAGGTGGCGGCTGAGCTACAGGCCAAAATCTACAGGTAGGCACTTTGCAAAAAACACCTCTGTTTTCCTTCAAAAATTTGGCTGTGTCCACGTTGCGCTTTGGGGTGTTTCCTGTCGCGGGTGCTAGGCCTACCCACACAAGTGAGGTATTTTTTTTATCGGGAGACGTGGGGGAACGCTGGGTGGAAGGAAATTTGTGGCTCCTCTCAGATTCCAGAACTTTTTGCCACAAAAATATGAGGAACATGTGTTTTTTTAGCCAAATTTTGAGGTTTGCAAAGGATTCTGGGTAACAGAACCTGGTCCCAGCCACACAAGTCACCCCATCTTAGATTCCCCTAGGTCTCTAGTTTTCAGAAATGCACAGGTTTGGTAGGTTTCCCTAGGTGGCGGCTGAGCTACAGGCCAAAATCTACAGGTAGGCACTTTGCAAAAAACACCTCTGTTTTCTTTCAAAAATGTGGCTGTGTCCACGTTGCGCTTTGGGGCGTTTCCTGTCGCGGGCGCTAGGCCTACCCACTCAAGTGAGGTATCATTTTTATCGGGAGACGTGGGGGAACGCTGGGTGGAAGGAAATTTGTGGCTCCTCTCAGATTCCAGAACTTCCTGCCACAGAAATGTGAGGAACATGTGTTTTTTTAGCCAAATTTTGAGGTTTGCAAAGGATTCTGGGTAACATAACCTGGTCCCAGCCACACAAGTCACCCCATCTTGGATTCCCCTAGGTATCTAGTTTTCAGAAATGCACAGGTTTGGTAGGTTTCCCTAGATGGCGGCTGAGCTACAGGCCAAAATCTACAGGTAGGCACTTTGCAAAAAGCCCCTCTGTTTTCCTTCAAAAATGTGGCTGTGTCCACGTTGCGCTTTGGGGCGTTTCCTGTCGCGGGCGCTAGGCCTACCCACACAAGTGAGGTATCATTTTTATCGGGAGACGTGGGGGAACGCTGGGTGGAAGGAAATTTGTGGCTCCTCTCAGATTCCAGAACTTTCTGCCACAGAAATGTGAGGAACATGTGTTTTTTTAGCCAAATTTTGAGGTTTGCAAAGGATTCTGGGTAACAGAACCTGGTCCGAGCCACACAAGTCACCCCATCTTGGATTCCCCTAGGTCTCTAGCTTTCAGAAATGCACAGGTTTGGTAGGTTTCCCTAGGTGGCGGCTGAGCTACAGGCCAAAATCTACAGGTAGGCACTTTGCAAAAAACACCTCTGTTTTCCTTCAAAGATTTGGCTGTGTCCACGTTGCGCTTTGGGGCATTTCCTGTCGCGGGCGCTAGGCCTACCCACTCAAGTGAGGTATCATTTTTATCGGGAGACGTGGGGGAACGCTGGGTGGAAGGAAATTTGTGGCTCCTCTCAGATTCTAGGACTTTCTGCCACAGAAATGTGAGGAACATGTGTTTTTTTAGCCAAATTTTGAGGTTTGCGAAGGATTCTGGGTAACAGAACCTGGTCCCAGCCACACAAGTCACCCCATCTTGGATTCCCCTAGGTCTCTAGTTTTCAGAAATGCACAGGTTTGGTAGGTTTCCCTAGGTGGCGGCTGAGCTACAGGCCAAAATCTACAGGTAGGCACTTTGCAAAAAACACCTCTGTTTTCCTTAAAAAATTTGGCTGTGTCCACGTTGCGCTTTGGGGCATTTCCTGTCGCGGGCGCTAGGCCTACCCACACAAGTGAGGTATCATTTTTATCGGGAGACGTGGGGGAACGCTGTGTGGAAGGAAATTTGTGGCTCCTCTCAGATTCCAGAACTTTCTGCCACAGAAATGTGAAAAACATGTGTTTTTTTAGCCAAATTTTGAGGTTTGCAAAGGATTCTGGGTAACATAACCTGGTCCCAGCCACACAAGTCACCCCATCTTGGATTCCCCTAGGTCTCTAGTTTTCAGAAATGCACAGGTTTGGTAGGTTTCCCTAGGTGGCGGCTGAGCTACAGGCCAAAATCTACAGGTAGGCACTTTGCAAAAAACACCTCTGTTTTCCTTCAAAAATGTGGCTGTGTCCACGTTGCGCTTTGGGGTGTTTCCTGTCGCGGGCGCTAGGCCTACCCACACAAGTGAGGTATTTTTTTTATCGGGAGACGTGGGGGAACGCTGGGTGGAAGGAAATTTGTGGCTCCTCTCAGATTCCAGAACTTTCTGCCACAGAAATATGAGGAACATGTGTTTTTTTAGCCAAATTTTGAGGTTTGCAAAGGATTCTGGGTAACAGAACCTGGTCCCAGCCACACAAGTCACCCCATCTTAGAATCCCCTACGTCTCTAGTTTTCAGAAATGCACAGGTTTGGTAGGTTTCCCTAGGTGGCGGCTGAGCTACAGGCCAAAATCTACAGGTAGGCACTTTGCAAAAAACACCTCTGTTTTCCTTCAAAAATGTGGCTGTGTCCACGTTGCGCTTTGGGGCGTTTCCTGTCGCGGGCGCTAGGCCTACCCACTCAAGTGAGGTATCATTTTTATCGGGAGACGTGGGGGAACGCTGGGTGGAAGGAAATTTGTGGCTCCTCTCAGATTCCAGAACTTCCTGCCACAGAAATGTGAGGAACATGTGTTTTTTTAGCCAAATTTTGAGGTTTGTAAAGGATTCTGGGTAAAAGAACCTGGTCCCAGCCACACAAGTCACCCCATCTTGGATTCCCCTAGGTATCTAGTTTTCAGAAATGCACAGGTTTGGTAGGTTTCCCTAGGTGGCGGCTGAGCTACAGGCCAAAATCTACAGGTAGGCACTTTGCAAAAAGCCCCTCTGTTTTCCTTCAAAAATGTGGCTGTGTCCACGTTGCGCTTTGGGGCGTTTCCTGTCGCGGGCGCTAGGCCTACCCACACAAGTGAGGTATCATTTTTATCGGGAGACTTGGGGGAACGCTGGGTGGAAGGAAATTTGTGGCTCCTCTCAGATTCCAGAACTTTCTGCCACAGAAATGTGAGGAACATGTGTTTTTTTAGCCAAATTTTGAGGTTTGCAAAGGATTCTGGGTAACAGAACCTGGTCCGAGCCACACAAGTCACCCCATCTTGGATTCCCCTAGGTCTCTAGCTTTCAGAAATGCACAGGTTTGGTAGGTTTCTCTAGGTGGCGGCTGAGCTACAGGCCAAAATCTACAGGTAGGCACTTTGCAAAAAACACCTCTGTTTTCCTTCAAAAATTTGGCTGTGTCCATGTTGCGCTTTGGGGCGTTTCCTGTCGCGGGCGCTAGGCCTACCCACATAAGTGAGGTATCATTTTTATCGGGAGACGTGGGGGAACGCTGGGTGGAAGGAAATTTGTGGCTCCTCTCCGATTCTAGAACTTTCTGCCACAGAAATGTGAGGAACATGTGTTTTTTTAGCCAAATTTTGAGGTTTTCAAAGCATTCTGGGTAACAGAACCTGGTCCGAGCCACACAAGTCACCCCATCTTGGATTCCCCTAGGTCTCTAGTTTTCAGAAATGCATAGGTTTGGTAGGTTTCCCTAGGTGGCGGCTGAGCTACAGGCCAAAATCTACAGGTAGGCCCTTTGCAAAAAACATCTCTGTTTTCTTGCAAAAATTTGGCTGTGTCCACGTTGCGCTTTGGGGCGTTTCCTAACGCGGGCGCTAGGCCTACCCACACAAGTGAGGTATCATTTTTATCGGGAGATGTGGGGGAACGCTGTGTGGAAGGAAATTTGTGGCTCCTCTCAGATTCCAGAACTTTCTGCCACAGAAATGTGAGGAACATGTGTTTTTTTAGCCAAATTTTGAGGTTTGCAAAGGATTCTGGGTAACATAACCTGGTCCCAGCCACACAAGTCACCCCATCTTGGATTCCCCTAGGTCTCTAGTTTTCAGAAATGCACAGGTTTGGTAGGTTTCCCTAGGTGGCGGCTGAGCTACAGGCCAAAATCTACAGGTAGGCACTTTGCAAAAAACACCTCTGTTTTCCTTCAAAAATTTGGCTGTGTCCACGTTGCGCTTTGGGGTGTTTCCTGTCGCGGGTGCTAGGCCTACCCACACAAGTGAGGTATTTTTTTTATCGGGAGACGTGGGGGAACGCTGGGTGGAAGGAAATTTGTGGCTCCTCTCAGATTCCAGAACTTTTTGCCACAAAAATATGAGGAACATGTGTTTTTTTAGCCAAATTTTGAGGTTTGCAAAGGATTCTGGGTAACAGAACCTGGTCCCAGCCACACAAGTCACCCCATCTTAGATTCCCCTAGGTCTCTAGTTTTCAGAAATGCACAGGTTTGGTAGGTTTCCCTAGGTGGCGGCTGAGCTACAGGCCAAAATCTACAGGTAGGCACTTTGCAAAAAACACCTCTGTTTTCTTTCAAAAATGTGGCTGTGTCCACGTTGCGCTTTGGGGCGTTTCCTGTCGCGGGCGCTAGGCCTACCCACTCAAGTGAGGTATCATTTTTATCGGGAGACGTGGGGGAACGCTGGGTGGAAGGAAATTTGTGGCTCCTCTCAGATTCCAGAACTTCCTGCCACAGAAATGTGAGGAACATGTGTTTTTTTAGCCAAATTTTGAGGTTTGCAAAGGATTCTGGGTAACATAACCTGGTCCCAGCCACACAAGTCACCCCATCTTGGATTCCCCTAGGTATCTAGTTTTCAGAAATGCACAGGTTTGGTAGGTTTCCCTAGATGGCGGCTGAGCTACAGGCCAAAATCTACAGGTAGGCACTTTGCAAAAAGCCCCTCTGTTTTCCTTCAAAAATGTGGCTGTGTCCACGTTGCGCTTTGGGGCGTTTCCTGTCGCGGGCGCTAGGCCTACCCACACAAGTGAGGTATCATTTTTATCGGGAGACGTGGGGGAACGCTGGGTGGAAGGAAATTTGTGGCTCCTCTCAGATTCCAGAACTTTCTGCCACAGAAATGTGAGGAACATGTGTTTTTTTAGCCAAATTTTGAGGTTTGCAAAGGATTCTGGGTAACAGAACCTGGTCCGAGCCACACAAGTCACCCCATCTTGGATTCCCCTAGGTCTCTAGCTTTCAGAAATGCACAGGTTTGGTAGGTTTCCCTAGGTGGCGGCTGAGCTACAGGCCAAAATCTACAGGTAGGCACTTTGCAAAAAACACCTCTGTTTTCCTTCAAAGATTTGGCTGTGTCCACGTTGCGCTTTGGGGCATTTCCTGTCGCGGGCGCTAGGCCTACCCACTCAAGTGAGGTATCATTTTTATCGGGAGACGTGGGGGAACGCTGGGTGGAAGGAAATTTGTGGCTCCTCTCAGATTCTAGGACTTTCTGCCACAGAAATGTGAGGAACATGTGTTTTTTTAGCCAAATTTTGAGGTTTGCGAAGGATTCTGGGTAACAGAACCTGGTCCCAGCCACACAAGTCACCCCATCTTGGATTCCCCTAGGTCTCTAGTTTTCAGAAATGCACAGGTTTGGTAGGTTTCCCTAGGTGGCGGCTGAGCTACAGGCCAAAATCTACAGGTAGGCACTTTGCAAAAAACACCTCTGTTTTCCTTAAAAAATTTGGCTGTGTCCACGTTGCGCTTTGGGGCATTTCCTGTCGCGGGCGCTAGGCCTACCCACACAAGTGAGGTATCATTTTTATCGGGAGACGTGGGGGAACGCTGTGTGGAAGGAAATTTGTGGCTCCTCTCAGATTCCAGAACTTTCTGCCACAGAAATGTGAAAAACATGTGTTTTTTTAGCCAAATTTTGAGGTTTGCAAAGGATTCTGGGTAACAGAACCTGGTCCCAGCCACACAAGTCACCCCATATTGGATTCCCCTAGGTCTCTAGTTTTCAGAAATGCACAGGTTTGGTAGGTTTCCCTAGGTGGCGGCTGAGCTACAGGCCAAAATCTACAGGTAGGCACTTTGCAAAAAACACGTCTGTTTTCCTTCAAAAATTTGGCTGTGTCCACGTTGCGCTTTGGGGCATTTCCTGTCGCGGGCGCTAGGCCTACCCACACAAGTGAGGTATCATTTTTATCGGGAGTCGTGGGGGAACGCTGGGTGGAAGGAAATTTGTGGCTCCTCTCAGATTCCAGAACTTTCTGCCACAGAAATGTGAGGAACATGTGTTTTTTTAGCCAAATTTTGAGGTTTGCAAAGGATTCTGGGTAACATAACCTGGTCCCAGCCACACAAGTCACCCCATCTTGGATTCCCCTAGGTCTCTAGTTTTCAGAAATGCACAGGTTTGGTAGGTTTCCCTAGGTGGCGGCTGAGCTACAGGCCAAAATCTACAGGTAGGCACTTTGCAAAAAACACCTCTGTTTTCCTTCAAAAATTTGGCTGTGTCCACGTTGCGCTTTGGGGTGTTTCCTGTCGCGGGCGCTAGGCCTACCCACACAAGTGAGGTATTTTTTTTATCGGGAGACGTGGGGGAACGCTGGGTGGAAGGAAATTTGTGGCTCCTCTCAGATTCCAGAACTCTCTGCCACAGAAATATGAGGAACATGTGTTTTTTTAGCCAAATTTTGAGGTTTGCAAAGGATTCTGGGTAACAGAACCTGGTCCCAGCCACACAAGTCACCCCATCTTAGATTCCCCTAGGTCTCTAGTTTTCAGAAATGCACAGGTTTGGTAGGTTTCCCTAGGTGGCGGCTGAGCTACAGGCCAAAATCTACAGGTAGGCACTTTGCAAAAAACACCTCTGTTTTCTTTCAAAAATGTGGCTGTGTCCACGTTGCGCTTTGGGGCATTTCCTGTCGCGGGCGCTAGGCCTACCCACTCAAGTGAGGTATCATTTTTATCGGGAGACGTGGGGGAACGCTGGGTGGAAGGAAATTTGTGGCTCCTCTCAGATTCCAGAACTTCCTGCCACAGAAATGTGAGGAACATGTGTTTTTTTAGCCAAATTTTGAGGTTTGCAAAGGATTCTGGGTAACAGAACCTGGTCCCAGCCACACAAGTCACCCCATCTTGGATTCCCCTAGGTATCTAGTTTTCAGAAATGCACAGGTTTGGTAGGTTTCCCTAGATGGCGGCTGAGCTACAGGCCAAAATCTACAGGTAGGCACTTTGCAAAAAGCCCCTCTGTTTTCCTTAAAAAATGTGGCTGTGTCCACGTTGCGCTTTGGGGCGTTTCCTGTCGCGGGCGCTAGGCCTACCCACACAAGTGAGGTATCATTTTTATCGGGAGACGTGGGGGAACGCTGGGTGGAAGGAAATTTGTGGCTCCTCTCAGATTCCAGAACTTTCTGCCACAGAAATGTGAGGAACATGTGTTTTTTTAGCCAAATTTTGAGGTTTGCAAAGGATTCTGGGTAACAGAACCTGGTCCGAGCCACACAAGTCACCCCATCTTGGATTCCCCTAGGTCTCTAGCTTTCAGAAATGCACAGGTTTGGTAGGTTTCCCTAGGTGGCGGCTGAGCTACAGGCCAAAATCTACAGGTAGGCACTTTGCAAAAAACACCTCTGTTTTCCTTCAAAGATTTGGCTGTGTCCACGTTGCGTTTTGGGGCATTTCCTGTCGCGGGCGCTAGGCCTACCCACACAAGTGAGGTATCATTTTTATCGGGAGACGTGGGGGAACGCTGGGTGGAAGGAAATTTGTGGCTCCTCTCAGATTCTAGGACTTTCTGCCACAGAAATGTGAGGAACATGTGTTTTTTTAGCCAAATTTTGAGGTTTGCGAAGGATTCTGGGTAACAGAACCTGGTCCCAGCCACACAAGTCACCCCATCTTGGATTCCCCTAGGTCTCTAGTTTTCAGAAATGCACAGGTTTGGTAGGTTTCCCTAGGTGGCGGCTGAGCTACAGGCCAAAATCTACAGGTAGGCACTTTGCAAAAAACACCTCTGTTTTCCTTAAAAAATGTGGCTGTGTCCACCTTGCGCTTTGGGGCGTTTTCTGTCGCGGGCGCTAGGCCTACCCACACAAGTGAGGTATCATTTTTATCGGGAGACATGGGGGAACGCTGTGTGGAAGGAAATTTGTGGCTCCTCTCAGATTCCAGAACTTTCTGCCACAGAAATGTGAAAAACATGTGTTTTTTTAGCCAAATTTTGAGGTTTGCAAAGGATTCTGGGTAACAGAACCTGGTCCCAGCCACACAAGTCACCCCATCTTGGATTCCCCTAGGTCTCTAGTTTTCAGAAATGCACAGGTTTGGTAGGTTTCCCTAGGTGGCGGTTGAGCTACAGGCCAACATCTACAGGTAGGCACTTTGCAAAAAACACCTCTGTTTTCCTTCAAAAATTTGGCTGTGTCCACGTTGCGCTTTGGGGCGTTTCCTGTCGCGGGCGCTAGGCCTACCCACACAAGTGAAGTATCATTTTTATCGGGAGACTTGGGGGAACGCTGGGTGGAAGGACATTTGTGGCTCCTCTCAGATTCCAGAACTTTCTGCCACAGAAATGTGAGGAACATGTGTTTTTTTAGCCAAATTTTGAGGTTTGCAAAGGATTCTGGGTAACAGAACCTGGTCCCAGCCACACAAGTCACCCCATCTTGGATTCCCCTAGGTCTCTAGTTTTCAGAAATGCACAAGTTTGGTAGGTTTCCCTAGGTGGCGGCTGAGCTACAGGCCAAAATCTACAGGTAGGCACTTTGCAAAAAACACCTCTGCTTTCCTTCAAAAATTTGGCTGTGTCCACGTTGCGCTTTGGGGCGTTTCCTGTCGCGGGCGCTAGGACTACCCACATAAGTGAGGTATCATTTTTATCGGGAGACGTGGGGGAACGCTGGGTGGAAGGAAATTTGTGGCTCCTCTCAGATTCTAGAAATTTCTGCCACAGAAATGTGAGGAACATGTGTTTTTGTAGCCAAATTTTGAGGTTTGCAAAGGATTCTGGGTAACAAAACCTGGTCCGAGCCACACAAGTCACACCATCTTGGATTCCCCTAGGTCTCTAGTTTTCAGAAATGCACAGGTTTGGTAGGTTTCCCTAGGTGGCGGCTGAGCTACAGGCCAAAATCTCCAGGTAGGCACTTTGCAAAAAACACCTCTGTTTTCCTTAAAAAATTTGGCTGTGTCCACGTTGCGCTTTGGGGCGTTTCCTGTCGCGGGCACTAGGCCTACCCACACAAGTGAGGTATCATTTTTATCGGGAGACGTGGGGGAACGCTGTGTGGAAGGAAATTTGTGGCTCCTCTCAGATTCCAGAACTTTCTGCCACAGAAATGTGAGGAACATGTGTTTTTTTAGCCAAATTTTGAGGTTTGCGAAGGATTCTGGGTAACAGAACCTGGTCCGAGCCACACAAGTCACCCCATCTAGGATTCCCCTAGGTCTCTAGTTTTCAGAAATGCACAGGTTTGGTAGGTTTCCCTAGGTGGCGGCTGAGCTACAGGCCAAAATCTACAGGTAGGCACTTTGCAAAAAACACCTCTGTTTAACTTAAAAAATTTGGCTGTGTCCACGTTGCGCTTTGGGGCGTTTCCTGTTGCGGGCGCTAGGCCTACCCACACAAGTGAGGTATCATTTTTATCGGGAGATGTTGGGGAACGCTGGGTGGAAGGAAATTTGTGGCTCCTCTCAGATTCCAGAACTTTCTGCCACAGAAATGTGAGGAACATGTGTTTTTTTAGCCAAATTTTGAGGTTTGCAAAGGATTCTGGGTAACAGAACCTGGTCCCAGCCACACAAGTCACCCCATCTTGGATTCCCCTAGGTCTCTAGTTTTCAGAAATGCACAGGTTTGGTAGGTTTCCCTAGGTGGCGGCTGAGCTACAGGCCAAAATCTACAGGTAGGCACTTTGCAAAAAACACCTCTGCTTCCCTTCAAAAATTTGGCTGTGTCCACGTTGCGCTTTGGGGCGTTACCTGTCGCGGGCGCTAGGACTACCCACATAAGTGAGGTATCATTTTTATCGGGAGACGTGGGGGAACGCTGGGTGGAAGGAAATTTGTGGCTCCTCTCAGATTCTAGAACTTTCTGCCACAGAAATGTGAGGAACATGTGTTTTTTTAGCCAAATTTTGAGGTTTGCAAAGGATTCTGGGTAACAGAACCTGGTCCCAGCCACACAAGTCACCCCATCTTGGATTCCCCTAGGTCTCTAGTTTTCAGAAATGCACAGGTTTGGTAGGTTTCCCTAGGTGGCGGCTGAGCTACAGGCCAAAATCTACAGGTAGGCACTTTGCAAAAAACACCTCTGTTTTCCTTCAAAAATGTGGCTGTGTCCACGTTGCGCTTTGGGGCATTTCCTGTCGCGGGCGCTAGGCCTACCCACACAAGTGAGGTATCATTTTTATCGGGAGTCGTGGGGGAACGCTGGGTGGAAGGAAATTTGTGGCTCCTCTCAGATTCCAGAACTTTCTGCCACAGAAATGTGAGGAACATGTGTTTTTTAGCCAAATATTGAGGTTTGCAAAGGATTCTGGGTAACAGAACCTGGTCCCAGCCACACAAGTCACCCCATCTTGGATTCCCCTAGGTCTCTAGTTTTCAGAAATGCACATGTTTGGTAGGTTTCCCTAGGTGGCGGTTGAGCTACAGGCCAAAATCTACAGGTAGGCACTTTGCAAAAAACACCTCTGTTTTCCTTCAAAAATTTGGCTGTGTCCACGTTGCGCTTTGGGGCGTTTCCTGTCGCGGGCGCTAGGCCTACCCACACAAGTGAAGTATCATTTTTACCGGGAGACTTGGGGGAACGCTGGGTGGAAGGAAATTTGTGGCTCCTCTCAGATTCCAGAACTTTCTGCCACAGAAATGTGAGGAACATGTGTTTTTTTAGCCAAATTTTGAGGTTTGCAAAGGATTCTGGGTAACAGAACCTGGTCCCAGCCACACAAGTCACCCCATCTTGGATTCCCCTAGGTCTCTAGTTTTCAGAAATGCACAGGTTTGGTAGGTTTCCCTAGGTGGCGGCTGAGCTACAGGCCAAAATCTCCAGGTAGGCACTTTGCAAAAAACACCTCTGTTTTCCTTCAAAAATTTGGCTGTGTCCACGTTGCGCTTTGGGGCATTTCCTGTTGCGGGCGCTAGGCCTATCCACACAAGTGAGGTATCATTTTTATCGGGAGTCGTGGGGGAACGCTGGGTGGAAGGAAATTTGTGGCTCCTCTCAGATTCTAGAACTTTCTGCCACAGAAATGTGAGGAACATGTGTTTTTTTAGCCAAATTTTGAGGTTTGCTAAGGATTCTGGGTAACAGAACCTGGTCCCAGCCACACAAGTCACCCCATCTTGGATTCCCCTAGGTCTCTAGTTTTCAGAAATGCACAGGTTTGGTAGGTTTCCCTAGGTGGCGGCTGATCTACAGGCCAATATCTACAGGTAGGCACTTTGCAAAAAACACCTCTGTTTTCCTTCAAAAATTTGGCTGTGTCCACGTTGCGCTTTGGGGTGTTTCCTGTCGCGGGCGCTAGGCCTACCCACATAAGTGAGGTATCATTTTTATCGGGAGACGTGGGGGAACGCTCGGTGGAAGGAAATTTGTGCCTCCTCTCAGATTCCAGAACTTTCTGCCACAGAAATGTGAGGAACAGGTGTTTTTTTAGCCAAATTATGAGGTTTGCAAAGGATTCTGGGTAACAGAACCTGGTCCCAGCCACACAAGTCACCCCATCTTGGATTCCCCTAGGTCTCTAGTTTTCAGAAATGCACAGGTTTGGTAGGTTTCCCTAGGTGGCGGCTGAGCTACAGGCCAAAATCTACAGGTAGGCACTTTGCAAAAAACACCTCTGTTTTCCTTAAAAAATTTGGCTGTGTCCACGTTGCGCTTTGGGGCGTTTCCTGTCGCGGGCGCTAGGCCTACCCACACAAGTGAGGTATCATTATTATCGGGAGACGTGGGGGAACGCTGGGTGGAAGGAAATTTGTGGCTCCTCTCTGATTCCAGAACTTTCTGCCACAGAAATGTGAGGAACATGTGTTTTTTTAGCCAAATTTTGAGGTGTGCAAAGGATTCTGGGTAACAGAACCTGGTCCCAGCCACACAAGTCACCCCATCTTGGATTCCCCTAGGTTTCTAGTTTTCAGAAATGCATAGGTTTGGTAGGTTTCCCTAGGTGGCGGTTGAGCTACAGGCCAAAATCTACAGGTAGGCACTTTGCAAAAAACACCTCTGTTTTCCTTCAAAAATTTGGCTGTGTCCACGTTGCGCTTTGGGGCATTTCCTGTCACGGGCGCTAGGCCTACCCACACAAGTGAAGTATCATTTTTATCGGGAGACTTGGGGGAACGCTGGGTGGAAGGAAATTTGTGGCTCCTCTCAGATTCCAGAACTTTCTGCCACAGAAATTTGAGGAACATGTGTTTTTTTAGCCAAATTTTGAGGTTTGCAAAGGATTCTGGGTAACAGAACCTGGTCCCAGCCACACAAGTCACCCCATCTTGGATTCCCCTAGGTCTCTAGTTTTCAGAAATGCACAGGTTTGGTAGGTTTCCCTAGGTGGCGGCTGAGCTACAGGCCAAAATCTACAGGTAGGCACTTTGCAAAAAACACCTCTGCTTTCCTTCAAAAATTTGGCTGTGTCCACGTTGCGCTTTGGGGCGTTTCCTTTCGCAGGCGCTAGGACTACCCACATAAGTGAGGTATCATTTTTATCGGGAGACGTGGGGGAACGCTGGGTGGAAGGAAATTTGTGGCTCCTCTCAGATTCTAGAACTTTCTGCCACAGAAATGTGAGGAACATGTGTTTTTTTAGCCAAATTTTGAGGTTTGCAAAGGATTCTGGGTAACAGAACCTGGTCCGAGCCACACAAGTCACCCCATCTTGGATTCCCCTAGGTCTCTAGTTTTCAGAAAAGCACAGGTTTGGTAGGTTTCCCTAGGTGGCGGCTGAGCTACAGGCCAAAATCTACAGGAAGGCACTTTGCAAAAAACACCTCTGTTTTCCTTAAAAAATTTGGCTGTGTCCACGTTGCGCTTTGGGGCGTTTTCTGTCGCGGGCGCTAGGCCTACCCACACAAGTGAGGTATCATTTTTATCGGGAGACGTGGGGGAACGCTGTGTGGAAGGAAATTTGTGGCTCCTCTCAGATTCCAGAACTTTCTGCCACAGAAATGTGAGGAACATGTGTTTTTTTAGCCAAATTTTGAGGTTTGCAAAGGATTCTGGGTAACAGAACCTGGTCCGAGCCACACAAGTCACCCCATCTTGGATTCCCCTAGGTCTCTAGTTTTCAGAAAAGCACAGGTTTGGTAGGTTTCCCTAGGTGGCGGCTGAGCTACAGGCCAAAATCTACAGGTAGGCACTTTGCAAAAAACACCTCTGCTTTCCTTCAAAAATTTGGCTGTGTCCACATTGCGCTTTGGGGCGTTTCCTTTCGCAGGCGCTAGGACTACCCACATAAGTGAGGTATCATTTTTATCGGGAGACGTGGGGGAACGCTGGGTGGAAGGAAATTTGTGGCTCCTCTCAGATTCTAGAACTTTCTGCCACAGAAATGTGAGGAACATGTGTTTTTTTAGCCAAATTTTGAGGTTTGCAAAGGATTCTGGGTAACAGAACCTGGTCCGAGCCACACAAGTCACCCCATCTTGGATTCCCCTAGGTCTCTAGTTTTCAGAAAAGCACAGGTTTGGTAGGTTTCCCTAGGTGGCGGCTGAGCTACAGGCCAAAATCTACAGGAAGGCACTTTGCAAAAAACACCTCTGTTTTCCTTAAAAAATTTGGCTGTGTCCACGTTGCGCTTTGGGGCGTTTTCTGTCGCGGGCGCTAGGCCTACCCACACAAGTGAGGTATCATTTTTATCGGGAGACGTGGGGGAACGCTGTGTGGAAGGAAATTTGTGGCTCCTCTCAGATTCCAGAACTTTCTGCCACAGAAATGTGAGGAACATGTGTTTTTTTAGCCAAATTTTGAGGTTTGCAAAGGATTCTGGGTAAAAGAACCTGGTCCCAGCCACACAAGTCACCCCATATTGGATTCCCCTAGGTCTCTAGTTTTCAGAAATGCACAGGTTTGGTAGGTTTCCCTAGGTGGCGGCTAAGCTACAGGCCAAAATCTACAGGTAGGCACTTTGCAAAAATCACCTCTGTTTTCCTTCAAAAATTTGGCTGTGTCCACGTTGCGCTTTGCGGCATTTCCTGTCGCGGGCGCTAGGCCTACCCACACAAGTGAGGTATAATTTTTATCGGGAGTCGTGGGGGAACGCTGGGTGGAAGGAAATTTGTGGCTCCTCTCAGATTCCAGAACTTTCTGCCACAGAAATGTGAGGAACATGTGGTTTTTTAGCCAAATTTTGAGGTTTGCAAAGGATTCTGGGTAACAGAACCTGGTCCCAGCCACACAAGTCACCCCATCTTGGATTCCCCTAGGTCTCTAGTTTTCAGAAATGCACAGGTTTGGTAGGTTTCCCTAGGTGGCGGCTGAGCTACAGGCCAAAATCTACAGGTAGGCACTTTGCAAAAAACACCTCTGCTTTCCTTCAAAAATTTGGCTGTGTCCACGTTGCGCTTTGGGGCGTTTCCTTTCGCAGGCGCTAGGACTACCCACATAAGTGAGGTATCATTTTTATCGGGAGACGTGGGGGAACGCTGGGTGGAAGGAAATTTGTGGCTCCTCTCAGATTCTAGAACTTTCTGCCACAGAAATGTGAGGAACATGTGTTTTTTTAGCCAAATTTTGAGGTTTGCAAAGGATTCTGGGTAACAGAACCTGGTCCGAGCCACACAAGTCACCCCATCTTGGATTCCCCTAGGTCTCTAGTTTTCAGAAAAGCACAGGTTTGGTAGGTTTCCCTAGGTGGCGGCTGAGCTACAGGCCAAAATCTACAGGAAGGCACTTTGCAAAAAACACCTCTGTTTTCCTTAAAAAATTTGGCTGTGTCCACGTTGCGCTTTGGGGCGTTTTCTGTCGCGGGCGCTAGGCCTACCCACACAAGTGAGGTATCATTTTTATCGGGAGACGTGGGGGAACGCTGTGTGGAAGGAAATTTGTGGCTCCTCTCAGATTCCAGAACTTTCTGCCACAGAAATGTGAGGATCATGTGTTTTTTTAGCCAAATTTTGAGGTTTGCAAAGGATTCTGGGTAAAAGAACCTGGTCCCAGCCACACAAGTCACCCCATCTTGGATTCCCCTAGGTCTCTAGTTTTCAGAAATGCACAGGTTTGGTAGGTTTCCCTAGGTGGCGGCTGAGCTACAGGCCAAAATCTACAGGTAGGTACTTTGCAAAAAACACCTCTGTTTTCCTTCAAAAATGTGGCTGTGTCCACGTTGCGCTTTGGGGCGTTTCCTGTCGCAGGCGCTAGGCCTACCCACTCAAGTGAGGTATCATTTTTATCGGGAGACGTGGGGGAACGCTGGGTGGAAGGAAATTTGTGGCTCCTCTCAGATTCCAGAACTTCCTGCCACAGAAATGTGAGGAACATGTGTTTTTTTAGCCAAATTTTGAGGTTTGCAAAGGATTCTGGGTAACAGAACCTGGTCCCAGCCACACAAGTCACCCCATCTTGGATTCCCCTAGGTATCTAGTTTTCAGAAATGCACAGGTTTGGTAGGTTTCCCTAGGTGGCGGCTGAGCTACAGGCCAAAATCTACAGGTAGGCACTTTGCAAAAAGCCCCTCTGTTTTCCTTCAAAAATGTGGCTGTATCCACGTTGCGCTTTGGGGCGTTTCCTGTCGCGGGCGCTAGGCCTACCCACACAAGTGAGGTATCATTTTTATCGGGAGACGTGGGGGAACGCTGGGTGGAAGGAAATTTGTGGCTCCTCTCAGATTCCAGAACTTTCTGCCACAGAAATGTGAGGAACATGTGTTTTTTTAGCCAAATTTTGAGGTTTGCAAAGGATTCTGGGTAACAGAACCTGGTCCGAGCCACACAAGTCACCCCATCTTGGATTCCCCTAGGTCTCTAGCTTTCAGAAATGCACAGGTTTGGTAGGTTTCCCTAGGTGGCGGCTGAGCTACAGGCCAAAATCTACAGGTAGGCACTTTGCAAAAAACACCTCTGTTTTCCTTCAAAGATTTGGCTGTGTCCACGTTGCGCTTTGGGGCATTTCCTGTCGCGGGCGCTAGGTCTACCCACACAAGTGAGGTATCATTTTTATCGGGAGACGTGGGGGAACGCTGGGTGGAAGGAAATTTGTGGCTCCTCTCAGATTCTAGAACTTTCTGCCACAGAAATGTAAGGAACATGTGTTTTTTTAGCCAAATTTTGAGGTTTGCGAAGGATTCTGGGTAACAGAACCTGGTCCCAGCCACACAAGTCACCCCATCTTGGATTCCCCTAGGTCTCTAGTTTTCAGAAATGCACAGGTTTGGTAGGTTTCCCTAGGTGGCGGCTGAGCTACAGGCCAACATCTACAGGTAGGCACTTTGCAAAAAACACCTCTGTTTTCCTTCAAAAAATTGGCTGTGTCCACGTTGCGCTTTGGGGCATTTCCTGTCGCGGGCGCTAGGCCTACCCACACAAGTGAGGTATCATTTTTATCGGGAGTCGTGGGGGAACGCTGGGTGGAAGGACATTTGTGGCTCCTCTCAGATTCCAGAACTTTCTGCCACAGAAATGTGAGGAACATGTGTTTTTTTAGCCAAATTTTGAGGTTTGCAAAGGATTCTGGGTAACAGAACCTGGTCCCAGCCACACAAGTCACCCCATCTTGGATTCCCCTAGGTCTCTAGTTTTCAGAAATGCACAGGTTTGGTAGGTTTCCCTAGGTGGCGGCTGAGCTACAGGCCAAAATCTACAGGTAGGCACTTTGCAAAAAGCCCCTCTGTTTTCCTTCAAAAATGTGGCTGTGTCCACGTTGCGCTTTGGGGCGTTTCCTTTCGCAGGCGCTAGGACTACCCACATAAGTGAGGTATCATTTTTATCGGGAGACGTGGGGGAACGCTGGGTGGAAGGAAATTTGTGGCTCCTCTCAGATTCTAGAACTTTCTGCCACAGAAATGTGAGGAACATGTGTTTTTTTAGCCAAATTTTGAGGTTTGCAAAGGATTCTGGGTAACAGAACCTGGTCCGAGCCACACAAGTCACCCCATCTTGGATTCCCCTAGGTCTCTAGTTTTCAGAAAAGCACAGGTTTGGTAGGTTTCCCTAGGTGGCGGCTGAGCTACAGGCCAAAATCTACAGGAAGGCACTTTGCAAAAAACACCTCTGTTTTCCTTAAAAAATTTGGCTGTGTCCACGTTGCGCTTTGGGGCGTTTTCTGTCGCGGGCGCTAGGCCTACCCACACAAGTGAGGTATCATTTTTATCGGGAGACGTGGGGGAACGCTGTGTGGAAGGAAATTTGTGGCTCCTCTCAGATTCCAGAACTTTCTGCCACAGAAATGTGAGGATCATGTGTTTTTTTA
This sequence comes from Pleurodeles waltl, assembly GCF_031143425.1. Taxonomy (NCBI): domain Eukaryota; kingdom Metazoa; phylum Chordata; class Amphibia; order Caudata; family Salamandridae; genus Pleurodeles; species Pleurodeles waltl. The sequence continues at coordinate 380,946,418 of NC_090437.1, read as the reverse complement.
GCCAAATTTTGAGGTTTGCAAAGGATTCTGGGTAAAAGAACCTGGTCCCAGCCACACAAGTCACCCCATCTTGGATTCCCCTAGGTCTCTAGTTTTCAGAAATGCACAGGTTTGGTAGGTTTCCCTAGGTGGCGGCTGAGCTACAGGCCAAAATCTACAGGTAGGTACTTTGCAAAAAACACCTCTGTTTTCCTTCAAAAATGTGGCTGTGTCCACGTTGCGCTTTGGGGCGTTTCCTGTCGCAGGCGCTAGGCCTACCCACTCAAGTGAGGTATCATTTTTATCGGGAGACGTGGGGGAACGCTGGGTGGAAGGAAATTTGTGGCTCCTCTCAGATTCCAGAACTTCCTGCCACAGAAATGTGAGGAACATGTGTTTTTTTAGCCAAATTTTGAGGTTTGCAAAGGATTCTGGGTAACAGAACCTGGTCCCAGCCACACAAGTCACCCCATCTTGGATTCCCCTAGGTATCTAGTTTTCAGAAATGCACAGGTTTGGTAGGTTTCCCTAGGTGGCGGCTGAGCTACAGGCCAAAATCTACAGGTAGGCACTTTGCAAAAAGCCCCTCTGTTTTCCTTCAAAAATGTGGCTGTATCCACGTTGCGCTTTGGGGCGTTTCCTGTCGCGGGCGCTAGGCCTACCCACACAAGTGAGGTATCATTTTTATCGGGAGACGTGGGGGAACGCTGGGTGGAAGGAAATTTGTGGCTCCTCTCAGATTCCAGAACTTTCTGCCACAGAAATGTGAGGAACATGTGTTTTTTTAGCCAAATTTTGAGGTTTGCAAAGGATTCTGGGTAACAGAACCTGGTCCGAGCCACACAAGTCACCCCATCTTGGATTCCCCTAGGTCTCTAGCTTTCAGAAATGCACAGGTTTGGTAGGTTTCCCTAGGTGGCGGCTGAGCTACAGGCCAAAATCTACAGGTAGGCACTTTGCAAAAAACACCTCTGTTTTCCTTCAAAGATTTGGCTGTGTCCACGTTGCGCTTTGGGGCATTTCCTGTCGCGGGCGCTAGGTCTACCCACACAAGTGAGGTATCATTTTTATCGGGAGACGTGGGGGAACGCTGGGTGGAAGGAAATTTGTGGCTCCTCTCAGATTCTAGAACTTTCTGCCACAGAAATGTAAGGAACATGTGTTTTTTTAGCCAAATTTTGAGGTTTGCGAAGGATTCTGGGTAACAGAACCTGGTCCCAGCCACACAAGTCACCCCATCTTGGATTCCCCTAGGTCTCTAGTTTTCAGAAATGCACAGGTTTGGTAGGTTTCCCTAGGTGGCGGCTGAGCTACAGGCCAACATCTACAGGTAGGCACTTTGCAAAAAACACCTCTGTTTTCCTTCAAAAAATTGGCTGTGTCCACGTTGCGCTTTGGGGCATTTCCTGTCGCGGGCGCTAGGCCTACCCACACAAGTGAGGTATCATTTTTATCGGGAGTCGTGGGGGAACGCTGGGTGGAAGGACATTTGTGGCTCCTCTCAGATTCCAGAACTTTCTGCCACAGAAATGTGAGGAACATGTGTTTTTTTAGCCAAATTTTGAGGTTTGCAAAGGATTCTGGGTAACAGAACCTGGTCCCAGCCACACAAGTCACCCCATCTTGGATTCCCCTAGGTCTCTAGTTTTCAGAAATGCACAGGTTTGGTAGGTTTCCCTAGGTGGCGGCTGAGCTACAGGCCAAAATCTACAGGTAGGCACTTTGCAAAAAGCCCCTCTGTTTTCCTTCAAAAATGTGGCTGTGTCCACGTTGCGCTTTGGGGCGTTTCCTGTCGCGGGCGCTAGGCCTACCCACACAAGTGAGGTTTCATTTTTATCGGGAGACGTGGGGGAACGCTGGGTGGAAGGAAATTTGTGGCTCCTCTCAGATTCCAGAACTTTCTGCCACAGAAATGTGAGGAACATGTGTTTTTTTAGCCAAATCTTGAGGTTTGCAAAGGATTCTGGGTAACAGAACCTGGTCCCAGCCACACAAGTCACCCCATCTTGGATTCCCCTAGGTCTCTAGTTTTCAGAAATGCACAGGTTTGGTAGGTTTCCCTAGGTGGCGGCTGAGCTACAGGCCAAAATCTACAGGTAGGCACTTTGCAAAAAACACCTCTGCTTCCCTTCAAAAATTTGGCTGTGTCCACGTTGCGCTTTGGGGCGTTACCTGTCGCGGGCGCTAGGACTACCCACATAAGTGAGGTATCATTTTTATCGGGAGACGTGGGGGAACGCTGGGTGGAAGGAAATTTGTGGCTCCTCTCAGATTCTAGAACTTTCTGCCACAGAAATGTGAGGAACATGTGTTTTTTTAGCCAAATTTTGAGGTTTGCAAAGGATTCTGGGTAACAGAACCTGGTCCCAGCCACACAAGTCACCCCATCTTGGATTCCCCTAGGTCTCTAGTTTTCAGAAATGCACAGGTTTGGTAGGTTTCCCTAGGTGGCGGCTGAGCTACAGGCCAAAATCTACAGGTAGGCACTTTGCAAAAAACACCTCTGTTTTCCTTCAAAAATTTGGCTGTGTCCACGTTGCGCTTTGGGCCGTTTCCTGTCGCGGGCGCTAGGCCTACCCACACAAGTGAAGTATCATTTTTATCGGGAGACTTGGGGGAACGCTGGGTGGAAGGACATTTGTGGCTCCTCTCAGATTCCAGAACTTTCTGCCACAGAAATGTGAGGAACATGTGTTTTTTTAGCCAAATTTTGAGGTTTGCAAAGGATTCTGGGTAACAGAACCTGGTCCCAGCCACACAAGTCACCCCATCTTGGATTCCCCTAGGTCTCTAGTTTTCAGAAATGCACAGGTTTGGTAGGTTTCCCTAGGTGGCGGCTGAGCTACAGGCCAAAATCTACAGGTAGGCACTTTGCAAAAAGCCCCTCTGTTTTCCTTAAAAAATGTGGCTGTGTCCACGTTGCGCTTTGGGGCGTTTCCTGTCGCGGGCGCTAGGCCTACCCACACAAGTGAGGTTTCATTTTTATCGGGAGTCGTGGGGGAACGCTGGGTGGAAGGACATTTGTGGCTCCTCTCAGATTCCAGAACTTTCTGCCACAGAAATGTGAGGAACATGTGTTTTTTTAGCCAAATTTTGAGGTTTGCAAAGGATTCTGGGTAACAGAACCTGGTCCCAGCCACACAAGTCACCCCATCTTGGATTCCCCTAGGTCTCTAGTTTTCAGAAATGCACAGGTTTGGTAGGTTTCCCTAGGTGGCGGCTGAGCTACAGGCCAAAATCTACAGGTAGGCACTTTGCAAAAAGCCCCTCTGTTTTCCTTCAAAAATGTGGCTGTGTCCACGTTGCGCTTTGGGGCGTTTCCTGTCGCGGGCGCTAGGCCTACCCACACAAGTGAGGTTTCATTTTTATCGGGAGACGTGGGGGAACGCTGGGTGGAAGGAAATTTGTGGCTCCTCTCAGATTCCAGAACTTTCTGCCACAGAAATGTGAGGAACATGTGTTTTTTTAGCCAAATCTTGAGGTTTGCAAAGGATTCTGGGTAACAGAACCTGGTCCCAGCCACACAAGTCACCCCATCTTGGATTCCCCTAGGTCTCTAGTTTTCAGAAATGCACAGGTTTGGTAGGTTTCCCTAGGTGGCGGCTGAGCTACAGGCCAAAATCTACAGGTAGGCACTTTGCAAAAAACACCTCTGCTTCCCTTCAAAAATTTGGCTGTGTCCACGTTGCGCTTTGGGGCGTTACCTGTCGCGGGCGCTAGGACTACCCACATAAGTGAGGTATCATTTTTATCGGGAGACGTGGGGGAACGCTGGGTGGAAGGAAATTTGTGGCTCCTCTCAGATTCTAGAACTTTCTGCCACAGAAATGTGAGGAACATGTGTTTTTTTAGCCAAATTTTGAGGTTTGCAAAGGATTCTGGGTAACAGAACCTGGTCCCAGCCACACAAGTCACCCCATCTTGGATTCCCCTAGGTCTCTAGTTTTCAGAAATGCACAGGTTTGGTAGGTTTCCCTAGGTGGCGGCTGAGCTACAGGCCAAAATCTACAGGTAGGCACTTTGCAAAAAACACCTCTGTTTTCCTTCAAAAATTTGGCTGTGTCCACGTTGCGCTTTGGGCCGTTTCCTGTCGCGGGCGCTAGGCCTACCCACACAAGTGAAGTATCATTTTTATCGGGAGACTTGGGGGAACGCTGGGTGGAAGGACATTTGTGGCTCCTCTCAGATTCCAGAACTTTCTGCCACAGAAATGTGAGGAACATGTGTTTTTTTAGCCAAATTTTGAGGTTTGCAAAGGATTCTGGGTAACAGAACCTGGTCCCACCCACACAAGTCACCCCATCTTGGATTCCCCTAGGTCTCTAGTTTTCAGAAATGCACAGGTTTGGTAGGTTTCCCTAGGTGGCGGCTGAGCTACAGGCCAAAATCTACAGGTAGGCACTTTGCAAAAAGCCCCTCTGTTTTCCTTCAAAAATGTGGCTGTGTCCACGTTGCGCTTTGGGGCGTTTCCTGTCGCGGGCGCTAGGCCTACCCACACAAGTGAGGTTTCATTTTTATCGGGAGACGTGGGGGAACGCTGGGTGGAAGGAAATTTGTGGCTCCTCTCAGATTCCAGAACTTTCTGCCACAGAAATGTGAGGAACATGTGTTTTTTTAGCCAAATTTTGAGGTTTGCAAAGGATTCTGGGTAACAGAACCTGGTCCCAGCCACACAAGTCACCCCATCTTGGATTCCCCTAGGTCTCTAGTTTTCAGAAATGCACAGGTTTGGTAGGTTTCCCTAGGTGGCGGTTGAGCTACAGGCCAAAATCTACAGGTAGGCACTTTGCAAAAACCACCTCTGTTTTCCTTCAAAAATGTGGCTGTGTCCACGTTGCGCTTTGGGGCGTTTCCTGTCGCGGGCGCTAGGCCTACCCACACAAGTGAGGTTTCATTTTTATCGGGAGACGTGGGGGAACGCTGGGTGGAAGGAAATTTGTGGCTCCTCTCAGATTCTAGAACTTTCTGCCACAGAAAAGTGAGGAACATGTGTTTTTTTAGCCAAATTTTGAGGTTTGCAAAGGATTCTGGGTAACAGAACCTGGTCCCAGCCACACAAGTCACCCCATCTTGGATTCCCCTAGGTCTCTAGTTTTCAGAAATGCACAGCTTTGGTAGGTTTCCCTAGGTGGCGGTTGAGCTACAGGCCAAAATCTACAGGTAGGCACTTTGCAAAAACCACCTCTGTTTTCCTTCAAAAATTTGGCTGTGTCCACGTTGCGCTTTGGGGCGTTTCCTGTCGCGGGCGCTAGGCCTACCCACACAAGTGAAGTATCATTTTTATCGGGAGACTTGGGGGAACGCTGGGTGGAAGGAAATTTGTGGCTCCTCTCAGATTCCAGAACTTTCTGCCACAGAAATGTGAGGAACATGTGTTTTTTTAGCCAAATTTTGAGGTTTGCAAAGGATTCTGGGTAACAGAACTTGGTCCCAGCCACACAAGTGACCCCATCTTGGATTCCCCTAGGTCTCTAGTTTTCAGAAATGCACAGATTTGGTAGGTTTCCCTAGGTGGCGGCTGAGCTACAGGCCAAAATCTACAGGTAGGCACTTTGCAAAAAACACCTCTGCTTTCCTTCAAAAATTTGGCTGTGTCCACGTTGCGCTTTGGGGCGTTTCCTGTCGCGGGCGCTAGGACTACCCACATAAGTGAGGTATCATTTTTATCGGGAGACGTGGGGGAAAGCTGGTTGGAAGGAAATTTGTGGCTCCTCTCAGATTCTAGAACTTTCTGCCACAGAAATGTGAGGAACATGTGTTTTTTTAGCCAAATTTTGAGGTTTGCAAAGGATTCTGGGTAACAGAACCTGGTCCCAGCCACACAAGTCACCCCATCTTGGATTCCCCTAGGTCTCTAGTTTTCAGAAATGCACAGGTTTGGTAGGTTTCCCTAGGCGGCGGTTGAGCTACAGGCCAAAATCTACAGGTAGGCACTTTGCAAAAAACACCTCTGTTTTCCTTCAAAAATTTGGCTGTGTCCACGTAGCGCTTTGGGGCGTTTACTGTCGTGGGCGCTAGGCCTACCCACACAAGTGAAGTATCATTTTTACCGGGAGACTTGGGGGAACGCTGGGTGGAAGGAAATTTGTGGCTCCTCTCAGATTCCAGAACTTTCTGCCACAGAAATGTGAGGAACATGTGTTTTTTTAGCCAAATTTTGAGGTTTGCAAAGGATTCTGGGTAACAGAACCTGGTCCCAGCCACACAAGTCACCCCATCTTGGATTCCCCTAGGTCTCTAGTTTTCAGAAATGCACAGGTTTGGTAGGTTTCCCTAGGTGGCGGCTGAGCTACAGGCCAAAATCTACAGATAGGCACTTTGCAAAAAACACCTCTGTTTTCCTTCAAAAATTTGGCTGTGTCCACGTTGCGCTTTGGGGCATTTCCTGTTGCGGGCGCTAGGCCTATCCACACAAGTGAGGTATCATTTTTATCGGGAGTCGTGGGGGAACGCTGGGTGGAAGGAAATTTGTGGCTCCTCTCAGATTCTAGAACTTTCTGCCACAGAAATGTGAGGAACATGTGTTTTTTTAGCCAAATTTTGAGGTTTGCGAAGGATTCTGGGTAACAGAACCTGGTCCCAGTCACCCCATCTTGGATTCCCCTAGGTCTCTAGTTTTCAGAAATGCACAGGTTTGGTAGGTTTCCCTAGGTGGCGGCTGAGCTACAGGCCAAAATCTACAGGTAGGCACTTTGCAAAAAACACCTCTGTTTTCCTTAAAAATTTTGGCTGTGTCCACGTTGCGCTTTGGGGCGTTTCCTGTCGCGGGCGCTAGGCCTACCCACACAAGTGAGGTATCATTTTTATCGGGAGACGTGGGGGAACGCTGGGTGGAAGGAAATTTGTGGCTCCTCTCAGATTCCAGAACTTTCTGCCACAGAAATGTGAGGAACATGTGTTTTTTTAGCCAAATTTTGAGGTGTGCAAAGGATTCTGGGTAACAGAACCTGGTCCCAGCCACACAAGTCACCCCATCTTGGATTCCCCTAGGTTTCTAGTTTTCAGAAATGCATAGGTTTGGTAGGTTTCCCTAGGTGGCGGTTGAGCTACAGGCCAAAATCTACAGGTAGGCACTTTGCAAAAAACACCTCTGTTTTCCTTCAAAAATTTGGCTGTGTCCACGTTGCGCTTTGGGGCATTTCCTGTCACGGGCGCTAGGCCTACCCACACAAGTGAAGTATCATTTTTATCGGGAGACTTGGGGGAACGCTGGGTGGAAGGAAATTTGTGGCTCCTCTCAGATTCCAGAACTTTCTGTCACAGAAATTTGAGGAACATGTGTTTTTTTAGCCAAATTTTGAGGTTTGCAAAGGATTCTGGGTAACAGAACCTGGTCCCAGCCACACAAGTCACCCCATCTTGGATTCCCCTAGGTCTCTAGTTTTCAGAAATGCACAGGTTTGGTAGGTTTCCATAGGTGGCGGCTGAGCTACAGGCCAAAATCTACAGGTAGGCACTTTGCATAAAACACCTCTGCTTTCCTTCAAAAATTTGGCTGTGTCCACGTTGCGCTTTGGGGCGTTTCCTGTCGCGGGCGCTAGGACTACCCACATAAGTGAGGTATCATTTTTATCGGGAGACGTGGGGGAACGCTGGGTGGAAGGAAATTTGTGGCTCCTCTCAGATTCTAGAACTTTCTGCCACAGAAATGTGAGGAACATGTGTTTTTTTAGCCAAATTTTGAGGTTTGCAAAGGATTCTGGGTAACAGAACCTGGTCCCAGTCACCCCATCTTGGATTCCCCTAGGTCTCTAGTTTTCAGAAATGCACAGGTTTGGTAGGTTTCCCTAGGTGGCGGCTGAGCTACAGGCCAAAATCTACAGGTAGGCACTTTGCAAAAAACACCTCTGTTTTCCTTAAAAAATTTGGCTGTGTCCACGTTGCGCTTTGGGGCGTTTCCTGTCGCGGGCGCTAGGCCTACCCACACAAGTGAGGTATCATTTTTATCGGGAGACGTGGGGGAACGCTGGGTGGAAGGAAATTTGTGGCTCCTCTCAGATTCCAGAACTTTCTGCCACAGAAATGTGAGGAACATGTGTTTTTTTAGCCAAATTTTGAGGTGTGCAAAGGATTCTGGGTAACAGAACCTGGTCCCAGCCACACAAGTCACCCCATCTTGGATTCCCCTAGGTTTCTAGTTTTCAGAAATGCATAAGTTTGGTAGGTTTCCCTAGGTGGCGGTTGAGCTACAGGCCAAAATCTACAGGAAGGCACTTTGCAAAAAACACCTCTGTTTTCCTTAAAAAATTTGGCTGTGTCCACGTTGCGCTTTGGGGCGTTTTCTGTCGCGGGCGCTAGGCCTACCCACACAAGTGAGGTATCATTTTTATCGGGAGACGTGGGGGAACGCTGTGTGGAAGGAAATTTGTGGCTCCTCTCAGATTCCAGAACTTTCTGCCACAGAAATGTGAGGAACATGTGTTTTTTTAGCCAAATTTTGAGGTTTGCAAAGGATTCTGGGTAAAAGAACCTGGTCCCAGCCACACAAGTCACCCCATCTTGGATTCCCCTAGGTCTCTAGTTTTCAGAAATGCACAGGTTTGGTAGGTTTCCCTAGGTGGCGGCTGAGCTACAGGCCAAAATCTACAGGTAGGCACTTTGCAAAAAACACCTCTGTTTTCCTTCAAAAATGTGGCTGTGTCCACGTTGCGCTTTGGGGCGTTTCCTGTCGCAGGCGCTAGGCCTACCCACTCAAGTGAGGTATCATTTTTATCGGGAGACGTGGGGGAACGCTGGGTGGCAGGAAATTTGTGGCTCCTCTCAGATTCCAGAACTTCCTGCCACAGAAATGTGAGGAACATGTGTTTTTTTAGCCAAATTTTGAGGTTTGCAAAGGATTCTGGGTAACAGAACCTGGTCCCAGCCACACAAGTCACCCCATCTTGGATTCCCCTAGGTATCTAGTTTTCAGAAATGCACAGGTTTGGTAGGTTTCCCTAGGTGGCGGCTGAGCTACAGGCCAAAATCTACAGGTAGGCACTTTGCAAAAAGCCCCTCTGTTTTCCTTCAAAAATGTGGCTGTGTCCACGTTGCGCTTTGGGGCGTTTCCTGTCGCGGGCGCTAGGCCTACCCACACAAGTGAGGTATCATTTTTATCGGGAGACGTGGGGGAACGCTGGGTGGAAGGAAATTTGTGGCTCCTCTCAGATTCCAGAACTTTCTGCCACAGAAATGTGAGGAACATGTGTTTTTTTAGCCAAATTTTGAGGTTTGCAAAGGATTCTGGGTAACAGAACCTGGTCCGAGCCACACAAGTCACCCCATCTTGGATTCCCCTAGGTCTCTAGCTTTCAGAAATGCACAGGTTTGGTAGGTTTCCCTAGGTGGCGGCTGAGCTACAGGCCAAAATCTACAGGTAGGCACTTTGCAAAAAACACCTCTGTTTTCCTTCAAAAATTTGGCTGTGTCCACGTTGCGCTTTGGGGCATTTCCTGTCACGGGCGCTAGGCCTACCCACACAAGTGAAGTATCATTTTTATCGGGAGACTTGGGGGAACGCTGGGTGGAAGGAAATTTGTGGCTCCTCTCAGATTCCAGAACTTTCTGCCACAGAAATTTGAGGAACATGTGTTTTTTTAGCCAAATTTTGAGGTTTGCAAAGGATTCTGGGTAACAGAACCTGGTCCCAGCCACACAAGTCACCCCATCTTGGATTCCCCTAGGTCTCTAGTTTTCAGAAATGCACAGGTTTGGTAGGTTTCCCTAGGTGGCGGCTGAGCTACAGGCCAAAATCTACAGGTAGGCACTTTGCAAAAAACACCTCTGCTTTCCTTCAAAAATTTGGCTGTGTCCACGTTGCGCTTTGGGGCGTTTCCTGTCGCGGGCGCTAGGACTACCCACATAAGTGAGGTATCATTTTTATCGGGAGACGTGGGGGAACGCTGGGTGGAAGGAAATTTGTGGCTCCTCTCAGATTCTAGAACTTTCTGCCACAGAAATGTGAGGAACATGTGTTTTTTTAGCCAAATTTTGAGGTTTGCAAAGGATTCTGGGTAACAGAACCTGGTCCGAGCCACACAAGTCACCCCATCTTGGATTCCCCTAGGTCTCTAGTTTTCAGAAAAGCACAGGTTTGGTAGGTTTCCCTAGGTGGCGGCTGAGCTACAGGCCAAAATCTACAGGAAGGCACTTTGCAAAAAACACCTCTGTTTTCCTTAAAAAATTTGGCTGTGTCCACGTTGCGCTTTGGGGCGTTTTCTGTCGCGGGCGCTAGGCCTACCCACACAAGTGAGGTATCATTTTTATCGGGAGACGTGGGGGAACGCTGTGTGGAAGGAAATTTGTGGCTCCTCTCAGATTCCAGAACTTTCTGCCACAGAAATGTGAGGAACATGTGTTTTTTTAGCCAAATTTTGAGGTTTGCAAAGGATTATGGGTAAAAGAACCTGGTCCCAGCCACACAAGTCACCCCATCTTGGATTCCCCTAGGTCTCTAGTTTTCAGAAATGCACAGGTTTGTTAGGTTTCCCTAGGTGGCGGCTGAGCTACAGGCCAAAATCTACAGGTAGGCACTTTGCAAAAAACACCTCTGTTTTCCTTCAAAAATGTGGCTGTGTCCACGTTGCTCTTTGGGGCGTTTCCTGTCGCAGGCGCTAGGCCTACCCACTCAAGTGAGGTATCATTTTTATCGGGAGACGTGGGGGAACGCTGGGTGGAAGGAAATTTGTGGCTCCTCTCAGATTCCAGAACTTCCTGCCACAGAAATGTGAGGAACATGTGTTTTTTTAGCCAAATTTTGAGGTTTGCAAAGGATTCTGGGTAACAGAACCTGGTCCCAGCCACACAAGTCACCCCATCTTGGATTCCCCTAGGTATCTAGTTTTCAGAAATGCACAGGTTTGGTAGGTTTCCCTAGGTGGCGGCTGAGCTACAGGCCAAAATCTACAGGTAGGCACTTTGCAAAAAGCCCCTCTGTTTTCCTTCAAAAATGTGGCTGTGTCCACGTTGCGCTTTGGGGCGTTTCCTGTCGCGGGCGCTAGGCCTACCCACACAAGTGAGGTATCATTTTTATCGGGAGACGTGGGGGAACGCTGGGTGGTAGGAAATTTGTGGCTCCTCTCAGATTCCAGAACTTTCAGCCACAGAAATGTGAGGAACATGTGTTTTTTTAGCCAAATTTTGAGGTTTGCAAAGGATTCTGGGTAACAGAACCTGGTCCGAGCCACACAAGTCACCCCATCTTGGATTCCCCTAGGTCTCTAGCTTTCAGAAATACACAGGTTTGGTAGGTTTCCCTAGGTGGCGGCTGAGCTACAGGCCAAAATCTACAGGTAGGCACTTTGCAAAAAACACCTCTGTTTTCCTTCAAAGATTTGGCTGTGTCCACGTTGCGCTTTGGGGCATTTCCTGTCGCGGGCGCTAGGTCTACCCACACAAGTGAGGTATCATTTTTATCGGGAGACGTGGGGGAACGCTGGGTGGAAGGAAATTTGTGGCTCCTCTCAGATTCTAGAACTTTCTGCCACAGAAATGTGAGGAACATGTGTTTTTTTAGCCAAATTTTGAGGTTTGCGAAGGATTCTGGGTAACAGAACCTGGTCCCAGCCACACAAGTCACCCCATCTTGGATTCCCCTAGGTCTCTAGTTTTCAGAAATGCACAGGTTTGGTAGGTTTCCCTAGGTGGCGGTTGAGCTACAGGCCAAAATCTACAGGTAGGCACTTTGCAAAAAACACCTCTGTTTTCCTTAAAAAATTTGGCTGTGTCCACGTTGCGCTTTGGGCCGTTTCCTGTCGCGGGCGCTAGGCCTACCCACACAAGTGAAGTATCATTTTTATCGGGAGACTTGGGGGAACGCTGGGTGGAAGGACATTTGTGGCTCCTCTCAGATTCCAGAACTTTCTGCCACAGAAATGTGAGGAACATGTGTTTTTTTAGCCAAATTTTGAGGTTGCAAAGGATTCTGGGTAACAGAACCTGGTCCCAGCCACACAAGTCACCCCATCTTGGATTCCCCTAGGTCTCTAGTTTTCAGAAATGCACAGGTTTGGTAGGTTTCCCTAGGTGGCGGCTGAGCTACAGGCCAAAATCTACAGGTAGGCACTTTGCAAAAAACACCTCTGCTTTCCTTCAAAAATTTGGCTGTGTCCACGTTGCGCTTTGGGGCGTTTCCTGTCGCGGGCGCTAGGACTACCCACATATGTGAGGTATCATTTTTATCGGGAGACGTGGGGGAACGCTGGGTGGAAGGAAATTTGTGGCTCCTCTCAGATTCTAGAAATTTCTGCCACAGAAATGTGAGGAACATGTGTTTTTTTAGCCAAATTTTGAGGTTTGCAAAGGATTCTGGGTAACAAAACCTGGTCCGAGCCACACAAGTCACACCATCTTGGATTCCCCTAGGTCTCTAGTTTTCAGAAATGCACAGGTTTGGTAGGTTTCCCTAGGTGGCGGCTGAGCTACAGGCCAAAATCTCCAGGTAGGCACTTTGCAAAAAACACCTCTGTTTTCCTTCAAAAATTTGGCTGTGTCCACGTTGCGCTTTGGGGCGTTTCCTGTCGCGGGCGCTAGGCCTACCCACACAAGTGAGGTATCATTTTTATCGGGAGACGTGGGGGAACGCTGTGTGGAAGGAAATTTGTGGCTCCTCTCAGATTCCAGAACTTTCTGCCACAGAAATGTGAGGAACATGTGTTTTTTTAGCCAAATTTTGAGGTTTGCAAAGGATTCTGGGTAACAGAACCTGGTCCCAGCCACACAATTCACCCCATATTGGATTCCCCTAGGTCTCTAGTTTTCAGAAATGCACAGGTTTGGTAGGTTTCCCTAGGTGGCGGCTGAGCTACAGGCCAAAATCTACAGGTAGGCACTTTGCAAAAAACACCTCTGTTTTCCTTAAAAAATTTGGCTGTGTCCACGTTGCGCTTTGGGGCGTTTCCTGTCGTGGGCGCTAGGCCTACCCACACAAGTGAAGTATCATTTTTATCGGGAGACTTGGGGGAACGCTGGGTGGAAGGAAATTTGTGGCTCCTCTCAGATTCCAGAACTTTCTGCCACAGAAATGTGAGGAACATGTGTTTTTTTAGCCAAATTTTGAGGTTTGCAAAGGATTCTGGGTAACAGAACCTGGTCCCAGCCACACAAGTCACCCCATCTTGGATTCCCCTAGGTCTCTAGTTTTCAGAAATGCACAGGTTTGGTAGGTTTCCCTAGGTGGCGGCTGAGCTACAGGCCAAAATCTACAGGTAGGCACTTTGCAAAAAACACCTCTGCTTTCCTTCAAAAATTTGGCTGTGTCCACGTTGCGCTTTGGGGCGTTTCCTGTCGCGGGCGCTAGGACTACCCACATAAGTGAGGTATCATTTTTATCGGGAGACGTGGGGGAACGCTGGGTGGAAGGAAATTTGTGGCTCCTCTCAGATTCCAGAACTTTCTGCCACAGAAATGTGAGGAACATGTATTTTTTTAGCCAAATTTTGAGGTTTGCAAAGGATTCTGGGTAACAGAACCTGGTCCCAGCCACACAAGTCACCCCATCTTGGATTCCCCTAGGTTTCTAGTTTTCAGAAATGCATAGGTTTGGTAGGTTTCCCTAGGTGGCGGTTGAGTTACAGGCCAAAATCTACAGGTAGGCACTTTGCAAAAAACACCTCTGTTTTCCTTCAAAAATTTGGCTGTGTCCACGCTGCGCTTTGGGGCATTTCCTGTCACGGGCGCTAGGCCTACCCACACAAGTGAAGTATCATTTTTATCTGGAGACTTGGGGGAACGCTGGGTGGAAGGAAATTTGTGGCTCCTCTCAGATTCCAGAACTTTCTGCCACAGAAATGTGAGGAACATGTGTTTTTTTAGCCAAATTTTGAGGTTTGCAAAGGATTCTGTGTAACAGAACCTGGTCCCAGCCACACAAGTCACCCCATCTTGGATTCCCCTAGGTCTCTAGTTTTCAGAAATGCACAGGTTTGGTAGGTTTCCTTAGGTGGCGGCTGAGCTACAGGCCAAAATCTACAGGTAGGCACTTTGCAAAAAACACCTCTGCTTTCCTTCAAAAATTTGGCTGTGTCCACGTTGCGCTTTGGGGCGTTTCCTGTCGCGGGCGCTAGGACTACCCACATAAGTGAGGTATCATTTTTATCGGGAGACGTGGGGGAACGCTGGGTGGAAGGAAATTTGTGGCTCCTCTCAGATTCTAGAACTTTCTGCCACAGAAATGTGAGGAACATGTGTTTCTTTAGCCAAATTTTGAGGTTTGCAAAGGATTCTGGGTAACAGAACCTGGTCCGAGCCACACAAGTCACCCCATCTTGGATTCCCCCTAGGTCTCTAGTTTTCAGAAAAGCACAGGTTTGGTAGGTTTCCCTAGGTGGCGGCTGAGCTACAGGCCAAAATCTACAGGAAGGCACTTTGCAAAAAACACCTCTGTTTTCCTTAAAAAATTTGGCTGTGTCCACGTTGCGCTTTGGGGCGTTTCCTGTCGCGGGCGCTAGGCCTACCCACACAAGTGAGGTATCTTTTTTATCGGGAGACGTGGGGGAACGCTGTGTGGAAGGAAATTTGTGGCTCCTCCCAGATTCCAGAACTTTCTGCCACAGAAATGTGAGGAACATGTGTTTTTTTAGCCAAATTTTGAGGTTTGCAAAGGATTCTGGGTAAAAGAACCTGGTCCCAGCCACACAAGTCACCCCATCTTGGATTCCCCTAGGTCTCTAGTTTTCAGAAATGCACAGGTTTGGTAGGTTTCCCTAGGTGGCGGCTGAGCTACAGGCCAAAATCTACAGGTAGGCACTTTGCAAAAAACACCTCTGTTTTCCTTCAAAGATTTGGCTGTGCCCACGTTGCGCTTTGGGGCATTTCCTGTCGCGGGCGCTAGGCCTACCCACACAAGTGAGGTATCATTTTTATCGGGAGACGTGGGGGAACGCTGGGTGGAAGGAAATTTGTGGCTCCTCTCAGATTCTAGAACTTTCTGCCACAGAAATGTGAGGAACATGTGTTTTTTTAGCCAAATTTTGAGGTTTGCAAAGGATTCTGGGTAACAGAACCTGGTCCCAGCCACACAAGTCACCCCATCTTGGATTCCCCTAGGTCTCTAGTTTTCAGAAATGCACAGGTTTGGTAGGTTTCCCTAGGTGGCGGCTGAGCTACAGGCCAAAATCTACAGGTAGGCACTTTGCAAAAAACACCTCTGCTTTCCTTCAAAAATTTGGCTGTGTCCACGTTGCGCTTTGGGGCGTTTCCTGTCGCGGGCGCTAGGACTACCCACATAAGTGAGGTATCATTTTTATCGGGAGACGTGGGGGAACGCTGGGTGGAAGGAAATTTGTGGCTCCTCTCAGATTCCAGAACTTTCTGCCACAGAAATGTGAGGAACATGTGTTTTTTTAGCCAAATTTTGAGGTTTGCAAAGGATTCTGGGTAACAGAACCTGGTCCGAGCCACACAAGTCACCCCATCTTGGATTCCCCTAGGTCTCTAGTTTTCAGAAATGCACAGGTTTGGTAGGTTTCCCTAGGTGGCGGCTGAGCTACAGGCCAAAATCTACAGGTAGGCACTTTGCAAAAAACACCTCTGTTTTCCTTCAAAAATTTGGCTGTGTCCACGTTGCGCTTTGGGGCATTTCCTGTCACGGGCGCTAGGCCTACCCAAACAAGTGAGGTATCATTTTTATCGGGAGTCGTGGGGGAACGCTGGGTGGAAGGAAATTTGTGGCTCCTCTCAGATTCCAGAACTTTCTGCCACAGAAATGTGAGGAACATGTGTTTTTTTAGCCAAATTTTGAGGTTTGCAAAGGATTCTGGGTAACAGAACCTGGTCCGAGCCACACAAGTCACCCCATCTTGGATTCCCCTAGGTCTCTAGTTTTCAGAAAAGCACAGGTTTGGTAGGTTTCCCTAGGTGGCGGCTGAGCTACAGGCCAAAATCTACAGGTAGGCACTTTGCAAAAAACACCTCTGTTTTCCTTCAAAAATTTGGCTGTGTCCACGTTGCGCTTTGGGGCATTTCCTGTCGCGGGCGCTAGGCCTACCCACACAAGTGAGGTATCATTTTTATCGGGAGTCGTGGGGGAACGCTGGGTGGAAGGAAATTTGTGGCTCCTCTCAGATTCTAGAACTTTCTGCCACAGAAATGTGAGGAACATGTGTTTTTTTAGCCAAATTTTGAGGTTTGCGAAGGATTCTGGGTAACAGAACCTGGTCCCAGCCACACAAGTCACCCCATCTTGGATTCCCCTAGGTCTCTAGTTTTCAGAAATGCACAGGTTTGGTAGGTTTCCCTAGGTGGCGGCTGAGCTACAGGCCAACATCTACAGGTAGGCACTTTGCAAAAAACACCTCTGTTTTCCTTCAAAAAATTGGCTGTGTCCACGTTGCGCTTTGGGGCATTTCCTGTCGCGGGCGCTAGGCCTACCCACACAAGTGAGGTATCATTTTTATCGGGAGTCGTGGGGGAACGCTGGGTGGAAGGACATTTGTGGCTCCTCTCAGATTCCAGAACTTTCTGCCACAGAAATGTGAGGAACATGTGTTTTTTTAGCCAAATTTTGAGGTTTGCAAAGGATTCTGGGTAACAGAACCTGGTCCCAGCCACACAAGTCACCCCATCTTGGATTCCCCTAGGTCTCTAGTTTTCAGAAATGCACAGGTTTGGTAGGTTTCCCTAGGTGGCGGCTGAGCTACAGGCCAAAATCTACAGGTAGGCACTTTGCAAAAAGCCCCTCTGTTTTCCTTCAAAAATGTGGCTGTGTCCACGTTGCGCTTTGGGGCGTTTCCTGTCGCGGGCGCTAGGCCTACCCACACAAGTGAGGTTTCATTTTTATCGGGAGACGTGGGGGAACGCTGGGTGGAAGGAAATTTGTGGCTCCTCTCAGATTCCAGAACTTTCTGCCACAGAAATGTGAGGAACATGTGTTTTTTTAGCCAAATCTTGAGGTTTGCAAAGGATTCTGGGTAACAGAACCTGGTCCCAGCCACACAAGTCACCCCATCTTGGATTCCCCTAGGTCTCTAGTTTTCAGAAATGCACAGGTTTGGTAGGTTTCCCTAGGTGGCGGCTGAGCTACAGGCCAAAATCTACAGGTAGGCACTTTGCAAAAAACACCTCTGCTTCCCTTCAAAAATTTGGCTGTGTCCACGTTGCGCTTTGGGGCGTTACCTGTCGCGGGCGCTAGGACTACCCACATAAGTGAGGTATCATTTTTATCGGGAGACGTGGGGGAACGCTGGGTGGAAGGAAATTTGTGGCTCCTCTCAGATTCTAGAACTTTCTGCCACAGAAATGTGAGGAACATGTGTTTTTTTAGCCAAATTTTGAGGTTTGCAAAGGATTCTGGGTAACAGAACCTGGTCCCAGCCACACAAGTCACCCCATCTTGGATTCCCCTAGGTCTCTAGTTTTCAGAAATGCACAGGTTTGGTAGGTTTCCCTAGGTGGCGGCTGAGCTACAGGCCAAAATCTACAGGTAGGCACTTTGCAAAAAACACCTCTGTTTTCCTTCAAAAATTTGGCTGTGTCCACGTTGCGCTTTGGGCCGTTTCCTGTCGCGGGCGCTAGGCCTACCCACACAAGTGAAGTATCATTTTTATCGGGAGACTTGGGGGAACGCTGGGTGGAAGGACATTTGTGGCTCCTCTCAGATTCCAGAACTTTCTGCCACAGAAATGTGAGGAACATGTGTTTTTTTAGCCAAATTTTGAGGTTTGCAAAGGATTCTGGGTAACAGAACCTGGTCCCAGCCACACAAGTCACCCCATCTTGGATTCCCCTAGGTCTCTAGTTTTCAGAAATGCACAGGTTTGGTAGGTTTCCCTAGGTGGCGGCTGAGCTACAGGCCAAAATCTACAGGTAGGCACTTTGCAAAAAGCCCCTCTGTTTTCCTTCAAAAATGTGGCTGTGTCCACGTTGCGCTTTGGGGCGTTTCCTGTCGCGGGCGCTAGGCCTACCCACACAAGTGAGGTTTCATTTTTATCGGGAGTCGTGGGGGAACGCTGGGTGGAAGGACATTTGTGGCTCCTCTCAGATTCCAGAACTTTCTGCCACAGAAATGTGAGGAACATGTGTTTTTTTAGCCAAATTTTGAGGTTTGCAAAGGATTCTGGGTAACAGAACCTGGTCCCAGCCACACAAGTCACCCCATCTTGGATTCCCCTAGGTCTCTAGTTTTCAGAAATGCACAGGTTTGGTAGGTTTCCCTAGGTGGCGGCTGAGCTACAGGCCAAAATCTACAGGTAGGCACTTTGCAAAAAGCCCCTCTGTTTTCCTTCAAAAATGTGGCTGTGTCCACGTTGCGCTTTGGGGCGTTTCCTGTCGCGGGCGCTAGGCCTACCCACACAAGTGAGGTTTCATTTTTATCGGGAGACGTGGGGGAACGCTGGGTGGAAGGAAATTTGTGGCTCCTCTCAGATTCCAGAACTTTCTGCCACAGAAATGTGAGGAACATGTGTTTTTTTAGCCAAATCTTGAGGTTTGCAAAGGATTCTGGGTAACAGAACCTGGTCCCAGCCACACAAGTCACCCCATCTTGGATTCCCCTAGGTCTCTAGTTTTCAGAAATGCACAGGTTTGGTAGGTTTCCCTAGGTGGCGGCTGAGCTACAGGCCAAAATCTACAGGTAGGCACTTTGCAAAAAACACCTCTGCTTCCCTTCAAAAATTTGGCTGTGTCCACGTTGCGCTTTGGGGCGTTACCTGTCGCGGGCGCTAGGACTACCCACATAAGTGAGGTATCATTTTTATCGGGAGACGTGGGGGAACGCTGGGTGGAAGGAAATTTGTGGCTCCTCTCAGATTCTAGAACTTTCTGCCACAGAAATGTGAGGAACATGTGTTTTTTTAGCCAAATTTTGAGGTTTGCAAAGGATTCTGGGTAACAGAACCTGGTCCCAGCCACACAAGTCACCCCATCTTGGATTCCCCTAGGTCTCTAGTTTTCAGAAATGCACAGGTTTGGTAGGTTTCCCTAGGTGGCGGCTGAGCTACAGGCCAAAATCTACAGGTAGGCACTTTGCAAAAAACACCTCTGTTTTCCTTCAAAAATTTGGCTGTGTCCACGTTGCGCTTTGGGCCGTTTCCTGTCGCGGGCGCTAGGCCTACCCACACAAGTGAAGTATCATTTTTATCGGGAGACTTGGGGGAACGCTGGGTGGAAGGACATTTGTGGCTCCTCTCAGATTCCAGAACTTTCTGCCACAGAAATGTGAGGAACATGTGTTTTTTTAGCCAAATTTTGAGGTTTGCAAAGGATTCTGGGTAACAGAACCTGGTCCCAGCCACACAAGTCACCCCATCTTGGATTCCCCTAGGTCTCTAGTTTTCAGAAATGCACAGGTTTGGTAGGTTTCCCTAGGTGGCGGCTGAGCTACAGGCCAAAATCTACAGGTAGGCACTTTGCAAAAAGCCCCTCTGTTTTCCTTCAAAAATGTGGCTGTGTCCACGTTGCGCTTTGGGGCGTTTCCTGTCGCGGGCGCTAGGCCTACCCACACAAGTGAGGTTTCATTTTTATCGGGAGACGTGGGGGAACGCTGGGTGGAAGGAAATTTGTGGCTCCTCTCAGATTCCAGAACTTTCTGCCACAGAAATGTGAGGAACATGTGTTTTTTTAGCCAAATTTTGAGGTTTGCAAAGGATTCTGGGTAACAGAACCTGGTCCCAGCCACACAAGTCACCCCATCTTGGATTCCCCTAGGTCTCTAGTTTTCAGAAATGCACAGGTTTGGTAGGTTTCCCTAGGTGGCGGTTGAGCTACAGGCCAAAATCTACAGGTAGGCACTTTGCAAAAACCACCTCTGTTTTCCTTCAAAAATGTGGCTGTGTCCACGTTGCGCTTTGGGGCGTTTCCTGTCGCGGGCGCTAGGCCTACCCACACAAGTGAGGTTTCATTTTTATCGGGAGACGTGGGGGAACGCTGGGTGGAAGGAAATTTGTGGCTCCTCTCAGATTCTAGAACTTTCTGCCACAGAAATGTGAGGAACATGTGTTTTTTTAGCCAAATTTTGAGGTTTGCAAAGGATTCTGGGTAACAGAACCTGGTCCCAGCCACACAAGTCACCCCATCTTGGATTCCCCTAGGTCTCTAGTTTTCAGAAATGCACAGCTTTGGTAGGTTTCCCTAGGTGGCGGTTGAGCTACAGGCCAAAATCTACAGGTAGGCACTTTGCAAAAACCACCTCTGTTTTCCTTCAAAAATTTGGCTGTGTCCACGTTGCGCTTTGGGGCGTTTCCTGTCGCGGGCGCTAGGCCTACCCACACAAGTGAAGTATCATTTTTATCGGGAGACTTGGGGGAACGCTGGGTGGAAGGAAATTTGTGGCTCCTCTCAGATTCCAGAACTTTCTGCCACAGAAATGTGAGGAACATGTGTTTTTTTAGCCAAATTTTGAGGTTTGCAAAGGATTCTGGGTAACAGAACTTGGTCCCAGCCACACAAGTGACCCCATCTTGGATTCCCCTAGGTCTCTAGTTTTCAGAAATGCACAGATTTGGTAGGTTTCCCTAGGTGGCGGCTGAGCTACAGGCCAAAATCTACAGGTAGGCACTTTGCAAAAAACACCTCTGCTTTCCTTCAAAAATTTGGCTGTGTCCACGTTGCGCTTTGGGGCGTTTCCTGTCGCGGGCGCTAGGACTACCCACATAAGTGAGGTATCATTTTTATCGGGAGACGTGGGGGAAAGCTGGTTGGAAGGAAATTTGTGGCTCCTCTCAGATTCTAGAACTTTCTGCCACAGAAATGTGAGGAACATGTGTTTTTTTAGCCAAATTTTGAGGTTTGCAAAGGATTCTGGGTAACAGAACCTGGTCCCAGCCACACAAGTCACCCCATCTTGGATTCCCCTAGGTCTCTAGTTTTCAGAAATGCACAGGTTTGGTAGGTTTCCCTAGGCGGCGGTTGAGCTACAGGCCAAAATCTACAGGTAGGCACTTTGCAAAAAACACCTCTGTTTTCCTTCAAAAATTTGGCTGTGTCCACGTAGCGCTTTGGGGCGTTTACTGTCGTGGGCGCTAGGCCTACCCACACAAGTGAAGTATCATTTTTACCGGGAGACTTGGGGGAACGCTGGGTGGAAGGAAATTTGTGGCTCCTCTCAGATTCCAGAACTTTCTGCCACAGAAATGTGAGGAACATGTGTTTTTTTAGCCAAATTTTGAGGTTTGCAAAGGATTCTGGGTAACAGAACCTGGTCCCAGCCACACAAGTCACCCCATCTTGGATTCCCCTAGGTCTCTAGTTTTCAGAAATGCACAGGTTTGGTAGGTTTCCCTAGGTGGCGGCTGAGCTACAGGCCAAAATCTACAGATAGGCACTTTGCAAAAAACACCTCTGTTTTCCTTCAAAAATTTGGCTGTGTCCACGTTGCGCTTTGGGGCATTTCCTGTTGCGGGCGCTAGGCCTATCCACACAAGTGAGGTATCATTTTTATCGGGAGTCGTGGGGGAACGCTGGGTGGAAGGAAATTTGTGGCTCCTCTCAGATTCTAGAACTTTCTGCCACAGAAATGTGAGGAACATGTGTTTTTTTAGCCAAATTTTGAGGTTTGCGAAGGATTCTGGGTAACAGAACCTGGTCCCAGTCACCCCATCTTGGATTCCCCTAGGTCTCTAGTTTTCAGAAATGCACAGGTTTGGTAGGTTTCCCTAGGTGGCGGCTGAGCTACAGGCCAAAATCTACAGGTAGGCACTTTGCAAAAAACACCTCTGTTTTCCTTAAAAATTTTGGCTGTGTCCACGTTGCGCTTTGGGGCGTTTCCTGTCGCGGGCGCTAGGCCTACCCACACAAGTGAGGTATCATTTTTATCGGGAGACGTGGGGGAACGCTGGGTGGAAGGAAATTTGTGGCTCCTCTCAGATTCCAGAACTTTCTGCCACAGAAATGTGAGGAACATGTGTTTTTTTAGCCAAATTTTGAGGTGTGCAAAGGATTCTGGGTAACAGAACCTGGTCCCAGCCACACAAGTCACCCCATCTTGGATTCCCCTAGGTTTCTAGTTTTCAGAAATGCATAGGTTTGGTAGGTTTCCCTAGGTGGCGGTTGAGCTACAGGCCAAAATCTACAGGTAGGCACTTTGCAAAAAACACCTCTGTTTTCCTTCAAAAATTTGGCTGTGTCCACGTTGCGCTTTGGGGCATTTCCTGTCGCGGGCGCTAGGCCTACCCACACAAGTGAAGTATCATTTTTATCGGGAGACTTGGGGGAACGCTGGGTGGAAGGAAATTTGTGGCTCCTCTCAGATTCCAGAACTTTCTGTCACAGAAATTTGAGGAACATGTGTTTTTTTAGCCAAATTTTGAGGTTTGCAAAGGATTCTGGGTAACAGAACCTGGTCCCAGCCACACAAGTCACCCCATCTTGGATTCCCCTAGGTCTCTAGTTTTCAGAAATGCACAGGTTTGGTAGGTTTCCATAGGTGGCGGCTGAGCTACAGGCCAAAATCTACAGGTAGGCACTTTGCATAAAACACCTCTGCTTTCCTTCAAAAATTTGGCTGTGTCCACGTTGCGCTTTGGGGCGTTTCCTGTCGTGGGCGCTAGGACTACCCACATAAGTGAGGTATCATTTTTATCGGGAGACGTGGGGGAACGCTGGGTGGAAGGAAATTTGTGGCTCCTCTCAGATTCTAGAACTTTCTGCCACAGAAATGTGAGGAACATGTGTTTTTTTAGCCAAATTTTGAGGTTTGCAAAGGATTCTGGGTAACAGAACCTGGTCCCAGTCACCCCATCTTGAATTCCCCTAGGTCTCTAGTTTTCAGAAATGCACAGGTTTGGTAGGTTTCCCTAGGTGGCGGCTGAGCTACAGGCCAAAATCTACAGGTAGGCACTTTGCAAAAAACACCTCTGTTTTCCTTAAAAAATTTGGCTGTGTCCACGTTGCGCTTTGGGGCGTTTCCTGTCGCGGGCGCTAGGCCTACCCACACAAGTGAGGTATCATTTTTATCGGGAGACGTGGGGGAACGCTGGGTGGAAGGAAATTTGTGGCTCCTCTCAGATTCCAGAACTTTCTGCCACAGAAATGTGAGGAACATGTGTTTTTTTAGCCAAATTTTGAGGTGTGCAAAGGATTCTGGGTAACAGAACCTGGTCCCAGCCACACAAGTCACCCCATCTTGGATTCCCCTAGGTTTCTAGTTTTCAGAAATGCATAAGTTTGGTAGGTTTCCCTAGGTGGCGGTTGAGCTACAGGCCAAAATCTACAGGAAGGCACTTTGCAAAAAACACCTCTGTTTTCCTTAAAAAATTTGGCTGTGTCCACGTTGCGCTTTGGGGCGTTTTCTGTCGCGGGCGCTAGGCCTACCCACACAAGTGAGGTATCATTTTTATCGGGAGACGTGGGGGAACGCTGTGTGGAAGGAAATTTGTGGCTCCTCTCAGATTCCAGAACTTTCTGCCACAGAAATGTGAGGAACATGTGTTTTTTTAGCCAAATTTTGAGGTTTGCAAAGGATTCTGGGTAAAAGAACCTGGTCCCAGCCACACAAGTCACCCCATCTTGGATTCCCCTAGGTCTCTAGTTTTCAGAAATGCACAGGTTTGGTAGGTTTCCCTAGGTGGCGGCTGAGCTACAGGCCAAAATCTACA
The DNA here is from genome assembly GCF_031143425.1 of Pleurodeles waltl. Lineage (NCBI taxonomy): Eukaryota > Metazoa > Chordata > Amphibia > Caudata > Salamandridae > Pleurodeles > Pleurodeles waltl. Next base: position 380,922,932 of record NC_090437.1, on the reverse strand, counting down.
GGTAGGCACTTTGCAAAAAACACCTCTGTTTTCCTTCAAAAATGTGGCTGTGTCCACGTTGCGCTTTGGGGCGTTTCCTGTCGCAGGCGCTAGGCCTACCCACTCAAGTGAGGTATCATTTTTATCGGGAGACGTGGGGGAACGCTGGGTGGCAGGAAATTTGTGGCTCCTCTCAGATTCCAGAACTTCCTGCCACAGAAATGTGAGGAACATGTGTTTTTTTAGCCAAATTTTGAGGTTTGCAAAGGATTCTGGGTAACAGAACCTGGTCCCAGCCACACAAGTCACCCCATCTTGGATTCCCCTAGGTATCTAGTTTTCAGAAATGCACAGGTTTGGTAGGTTTCCCTAGGTGGCGGCTGAGCTACAGGCCAAAATCTACAGGTAGGCACTTTGCAAAAAGCCCCTCTGTTTTCCTTCAAAAATGTGGCTGTGTCCACGTTGCGCTTTGGGGCGTTTCCTGTCGCGGGCGCTAGGCCTACCCACACAAGTGAGGTATCATTTTTATCGGGAGACGTGGGGGAACGCTGGGTGGAAGGAAATTTGTGGCTCCTCTCAGATTCCAGAACTTTCTGCCACAGAAATGTGAGGAACATGTGTTTTTTTAGCCAAATTTTGAGGTTTGCAAAGGATTCTGGGTAACAGAACCTGGTCCGAGCCACACAAGTCACCCCATCTTGGATTCCCCTAGGTCTCTAGCTTTCAGAAATGCACAGGTTTGGTAGGTTTCCCTAGGTGGCGGCTGAGCTACAGGCCAAAATCTACAGGTAGGCACTTTGCAAAAAACACCTCTGTTTTCCTTCAAAAATTTGGCTGTGTCCACGTTGCGCTTTGGGGCATTTCCTGTCACGGGCGCTAGGCCTACCCACACAAGTGAAGTATCATTTTTATCGGGAGACTTGGGGGAACGCTGGGTGGAAGGAAATTTGTGGCTCCTCTCAGATTCCAGAACTTTCTGCCACAGAAATTTGAGGAACATGTGTTTTTTTAGCCAAATTTTGAGGTTTGCAAAGGATTCTGGGTAACAGAACCTGGTCCCAGCCACACAAGTCACCCCATCTTGGATTCCCCTAGGTCTCTAGTTTTCAGAAATGCACAGGTTTGGTAGGTTTCCCTAGGTGGCGGCTGAGCTACAGGCCAAAATCTACAGGTAGGCACTTTGCAAAAAACACCTCTGCTTTCCTTCAAAAATTTGGCTGTGTCCACGTTGCGCTTTGGGGCGTTTCCTGTCGCGGGCGCTAGGACTACCCACATAAGTGAGGTATCATTTTTATCGGGAGACGTGGGGGAACGCTGGGTGGAAGGAAATTTGTGGCTCCTCTCAGATTCTAGAACTTTCTGCCACAGAAATGTGAGGAACATGTGTTTTTTTAGCCAAATTTTGAGGTTTGCAAAGGATTCTGGGTAACAGAACCTGGTCCGAGCCACACAAGTCACCCCATCTTGGATTCCCCTAGGTCTCTAGTTTTCAGAAAAGCACAGGTTTGGTAGGTTTCCCTAGGTGGCGGCTGAGCTACAGGCCAAAATCTACAGGAAGGCACTTTGCAAAAAACACCTCTGTTTTCCTTAAAAAATTTGGCTGTGTCCACGTTGCGCTTTGGGGCGTTTTCTGTCGCGGGCGCTAGGCCTACCCACACAAGTGAGGTATCATTTTTATCGGGAGACGTGGGGGAACGCTGTGTGGAAGGAAATTTGTGGCTCCTCTCAGATTCCAGAACTTTCTGCCACAGAAATGTGAGGAACATGTGTTTTTTTAGCCAAATTTTGAGGTTTGCAAAGGATTATGGGTAAAAGAACCTGGTCCCAGCCACACAAGTCACCCCATCTTGGATTCCCCTAGGTCTCTAGTTTTCAGAAATGCACAGGTTTGTTAGGTTTCCCTAGGTGGCGGCTGAGCTACAGGCCAAAATCTACAGGTAGGCACTTTGCAAAAAACACCTCTGTTTTCCTTCAAAAATGTGGCTGTGTCCACGTTGCTCTTTGGGGCGTTTCCTGTCGCAGGCGCTAGGCCTACCCACTCAAGTGAGGTATCATTTTTATCGGGAGACGTGGGGGAACGCTGGGTGGAAGGAAATTTGTGGCTCCTCTCAGATTCCAGAACTTCCTGCCACAGAAATGTGAGGAACATGTGTTTTTTTAGCCAAATTTTGAGGTTTGCAAAGGATTCTGGGTAACAGAACCTGGTCCCAGCCACACAAGTCACCCCATCTTGGATTCCCCTAGGTATCTAGTTTTCAGAAATGCACAGGTTTGGTAGGTTTCCCTAGGTGGCGGCTGAGCTACAGGCCAAAATCTACAGGTAGGCACTTTGCAAAAAGCCCCTCTGTTTTCCTTCAAAAATGTGGCTGTGTCCACGTTGCGCTTTGGGGCGTTTCCTGTCGCGGGCGCTAGGCCTACCCACACAAGTGAGGTATCATTTTTATCGGGAGACGTGGGGGAACGCTGGGTGGTAGGAAATTTGTGGCTCCTCTCAGATTCCAGAACTTTCAGCCACAGAAATGTGAGGAACATGTGTTTTTTTAGCCAAATTTTGAGGTTTGCAAAGGATTCTGGGTAACAGAACCTGGTCCGAGCCACACAAGTCACCCCATCTTGGATTCCCCTAGGTCTCTAGCTTTCAGAAATGCACAGGTTTGGTAGGTTTCCCTAGGTGGCGGCTGAGCTACAGGCCAAAATCTACAGGTAGGCACTTTGCAAAAAACACGTCTGTTTTCCTTCAAAGATTTGGCTGTGTCCACGTTGCGCTTTGGGGCATTTCCTGTCGCGGGCGCTAGGTCTACCCACACAAGTGAGGTATCATTTTTATCGGGAGACGTGGGGGAACGCTGGGTGGAAGGAAATTTGTGGCTCCTCTCAGATTCTAGAACTTTCTGCCACAGAAATGTGAGGAACATGTGTTTTTTTAGCCAAATTTTGAGGTTTGCGAAGGATTCTGGGTAACAGAACCTGGTCCCAGCCACACAAGTCACCCCATCTTGGATTCCCCTAGGTCTCTAGTTTTCAGAAATGCACAGGTTTGGTAGGTTTCCCTAGGTGGCGGTTGAGCTACAGGCCAAAATCTACAGGTAGGCACTTTGCAAAAAACACCTCTGTTTTCCTTAAAAAATTTGGCTGTGTCCACGTTGCGCTTTGGGCCGTTTCCTGTCGCGGGCGCTAGGCCTACCCACACAAGTGAAGTATCATTTTTATCGGGAGACTTGGGGGAACGCTGGGTGGAAGGACATTTGTGGCTCCTCTCAGATTCCAGAACTTTCTGCCACAGAAATGTGAGGAACATGTGTTTTTTTAGCCAAATTTTGAGGTTGCAAAGGATTCTGGGTAACAGAACCTGGTCCCAGCCACACAAGTCACCCCATCTTGGATTCCCCTAGGTCTCTAGTTTTCAGAAATGCACAGGTTTGGTAGGTTTCCCTAGGTGGCGGCTGAGCTACAGGCCAAAATCTACAGGTAGGCACTTTGCAAAAAACACCTCTGCTTTCCTTCAAAAATTTGGCTGTGTCCACGTTGCGCTTTGGGGCGTTTCCTGTCGCGGGCGCTAGGACTACCCACATATGTGAGGTATCATTTTTATCGGGAGACGTGGGGGAACGCTGGGTGGAAGGAAATTTGTGGCTCCTCTCAGATTCTAGAAATTTCTGCCACAGAAATGTGAGGAACATGTGTTTTTTTAGCCAAATTTTGAGGTTTGCAAAGGATTCTGGGTAACAAAACCTGGTCCGAGCCACACAAGTCACACCATCTTGGATTCCCCTAGGTCTCTAGTTTTCAGAAATGCACAGGTTTGGTAGGTTTCCCTAGGTGGCGGCTGAGCTACAGGCCAAAATCTCCAGGTAGGCACTTTGCAAAAAACACCTCTGTTTTCCTTCAAAAATTTGGCTGTGTCCACGTTGCGCTTTGGGGCGTTTCCTGTCGCGGGCGCTAGGCCTACCCACACAAGTGAGGTATCATTTTTATCGGGAGACGTGGGGGAACGCTGTGTGGAAGGAAATTTGTGGCTCCTCTCAGATTCCAGAACTTTCTGCCACAGAAATGTGAGGAACATGTGTTTTTTTAGCCAAATTTTGAGGTTTGCAAAGGATTCTGGGTAACAGAACCTGGTCCCAGCCACACAATTCACCCCATATTGGATTCCCCTAGGTCTCTAGTTTTCAGAAATGCACAGGTTTGGTAGGTTTCCCTAGGTGGCGGCTGAGCTACAGGCCAAAATCTACAGGTAGGCACTTTGCAAAAAACACCTCTGTTTTCCTTAAAAAATTTGGCTGTGTCCACGTTGCGCTTTGGGGCGTTTCCTGTCGTGGGCGCTAGGCCTACCCACACAAGTGAAGTATCATTTTTATCGGGAGACTTGGGGGAACGCTGGGTGGAAGGAAATTTGTGGCTCCTCTCAGATTCCAGAACTTTCTGCCACAGAAATGTGAGGAACATGTGTTTTTTTAGCCAAATTTTGAGGTTTGCAAAGGATTCTGGGTAACAGAACCTGGTCCCAGCCACACAAGTCACCCCATCTTGGATTCCCCTAGGTCTCTAGTTTTCAGAAATGCACAGGTTTGGTAGGTTTCCCTAGGTGGCGGCTGAGCTACAGGCCAAAATCTACAGGTAGGCACTTTGCAAAAAACACCTCTGCTTTCCTTCAAAAATTTGGCTGTGTCCACGTTGCGCTTTGGGGCGTTTCCTGTCGCGGGCGCTAGGACTACCCACATAAGTGAGGTATCATTTTTATCGGGAGACGTGGGGGAACGCTGGGTGGAAGGAAATTTGTGGCTCCTCTCAGATTCCAGAACTTTCTGCCACAGAAATGTGAGGAACATGTATTTTTTTAGCCAAATTTTGAGGTTTGCAAAGGATTCTGGGTAACAGAACCTGGTCCCAGCCACACAAGTCACCCCATCTTGGATTCCCCTAGGTTTCTAGTTTTCAGAAATGCATAGGTTTGGTAGGTTTCCCTAGGTGGCGGTTGAGTTACAGGCCAAAATCTACAGGTAGGCACTTTGCAAAAAACACCTCTGTTTTCCTTCAAAAATTTGGCTGTGTCCACGCTGCGCTTTGGGGCATTTCCTGTCACGGGCGCTAGGCCTACCCACACAAGTGAAGTATCATTTTTATCTGGAGACTTGGGGGAACGCTGGGTGGAAGGAAATTTGTGGCTCCTCTCAGATTCCAGAACTTTCTGCCACAGAAATGTGAGGAACATGTGTTTTTTTAGCCAAATTTTGAGGTTTGCAAAGGATTCTGTGTAACAGAACCTGGTCCCAGCCACACAAGTCACCCCATCTTGGATTCCCCTAGGTCTCTAGTTTTCAGAAATGCACAGGTTTGGTAGGTTTCCTTAGGTGGCGGCTGAGCTACAGGCCAAAATCTACAGGTAGGCACTTTGCAAAAAACACCTCTGCTTTCCTTCAAAAATTTGGCTGTGTCCACGTTGCGCTTTGGGGCGTTTCCTGTCGCGGGCGCTAGGACTACCCACATAAGTGAGGTATCATTTTTATCGGGAGACGTGGGGGAACGCTGGGTGGAAGGAAATTTGTGGCTCCTCTCAGATTCTAGAACTTTCTGCCACAGAAATGTGAGGAACATGTGTTTCTTTAGCCAAATTTTGAGGTTTGCAAAGGATTCTGGGTAACAGAACCTGGTCCGAGCCACACAAGTCACCCCATCTTGGATTCCCCCTAGGTCTCTAGTTTTCAGAAAAGCACAGGTTTGGTAGGTTTCCCTAGGTGGCGGCTGAGCTACAGGCCAAAATCTACAGGAAGGCACTTTGCAAAAAACACCTCTGTTTTCCTTAAAAAATTTGGCTGTGTCCACGTTGCGCTTTGGGGCGTTTCCTGTCGCGGGCGCTAGGCCTACCCACACAAGTGAGGTATCATTTTTATCGGGAGACGTGGGGGAACGCTGTGTGGAAGGAAATTTGTGGCTCCTCTCAGATTCCAGAACTTTCTGCCACAGAAATGTGAGGAACATGTGTTTTTTTAGCCAAATTTTGAGGTTTGCAAAGGATTCTGGGTAAAAGAACCTGGTCCCAGCCACACAAGTCACCCCATCTTGGATTCCCCTAGGTCTCTAGTTTTCAGAAATGCACAGGTTTGGTAGGTTTCCCTAGGTGGCGGCTGAGCTACAGGCCAAAATCTACAGGTAGGCACTTTGCAAAAAACACCTCTGTTTTCCTTCAAAGATTTGGCTGTGCCCACGTTGCGCTTTGGGGCATTTCCTGTCGCGGGCGCTAGGCCTACCCACACAAGTGAGGTATCATTTTTATCGGGAGACGTGGGGGAACGCTGGGTGGAAGGAAATTTGTGGCTCCTCTCAGATTCTAGAACTTTCTGCCACAGAAATGTGAGGAACATGTGTTTTTTTAGCCAAATTTTGAGGTTTGCAAAGGATTCTGGGTAACAGAACCTGGTCCCAGCCACACAAGTCACCCCATCTTGGATTCCCCTAGGTCTCTAGTTTTCAGAAATGCACAGGTTTGGTAGGTTTCCCTAGGTGGCGGCTGAGCTACAGGCCAAAATCTACAGGTAGGCACTTTGCAAAAAACACCTCTGCTTTCCTTCAAAAATTTGGCTGTGTCCACGTTGCGCTTTGGGGCGTTTCCTGTCGCGGGCGCTAGGACTACCCACATAAGTGAGGTATCATTTTTATCGGGAGACGTGGGGGAACGCTGGGTGGAAGGAAATTTGTGGCTCCTCTCAGATTCCAGAACTTTCTGCCACAGAAATGTGAGGAACATGTGTTTTTTTAGCCAAATTTTGAGGTTTGCAAAGGATTCTGGGTAACAGAACCTGGTCCGAGCCACACAAGTCACCCCATCTTGGATTCCCCTAGGTCTCTAGTTTTCAGAAATGCACAGGTTTGGTAGGTTTCCCTAGGTGGCGGCTGAGCTACAGGCCAAAATCTACAGGTAGGCACTTTGCAAAAAACACCTCTGTTTTCCTTCAAAAATTTGGCTGTGTCCACGTTGCGCTTTGGGGCATTTCCTGTCACGGGCGCTAGGCCTACCCAAACAAGTGAGGTATCATTTTTATCGGGAGTCGTGGGGGAACGCTGGGTGGAAGGAAATTTGTGGCTCCTCTCAGATTCCAGAACTTTCTGCCACAGAAATGTGAGGAACATGTGTTTTTTTAGCCAAATTTTGAGGTTTGCAAAGGATTCTGGGTAACAGAACCTGGTCCGAGCCACACAAGTCACCCCATCTTGGATTCCCCTAGGTCTCTAGTTTTCAGAAAAGCACAGGTTTGGTAGGTTTCCCTAGGTGGCGGCTGAGCTACAGGCCAAAATCTACAGGTAGGCTCTTTGCAAAAAACACCTCTGTTTTCCTTCAAAAATTTGGCTGTGTCCACGTTGCGCTTTGGGGCATTTCCTGTCGCGGGCGCTAGGCCTACCCACACAAGTGAGGTATCATTTTTATCGGGAGTCGTGGGGGAACGCTGGGTGGAAGGAAATTTGTTGCTCCTCTCAGATTCCAGAACTTTCTGCCACAGAAATGTGAGGAACATGTGTTTTTTTAGCCAAATTTTGAGGTTTGCAAAGGATTCTGGGTAACAGAACCTGGTCCCAGCCACACAAGTCACCCCATCTTGGATTCCCCTAGGTCTCTAGTTTTCAGAAATGCACAGGTTTGGTAGGTTTCCCTAGGTGGCGGTTGAGCTACAGGCCAAAATCTACAGGTAGGCACTTTGCAAAAAACACCTCTGTTTTCCTTCAAAAATTTGGCTGTGTCCACGTTGCGCTTTGGGGCGTTTCCTGTCGCGGGCGCTAGGCCTACCCACACAAGTGAAGTATCATTTTTATCGGGAGACTTGGGGGAACGCTGGGTGGAAGGAAATTTGTGGCTCCTCTCAGATTCCAGAACTTTCTGCCACAGAAATGTGAGGAACATGTGTTTTTTTAGCCAAATTTTGAGGTTTGCAAAGGATTCTGGGTAACAGAACCTGGTCCCAGCCACACAAGTCACCCCATCTTGGATTCCCCTAGGTCTCTAGTTTTCAGAAATGCACAGGTTTGGTAGGTTTCCCTAGGTGGCAGCTGAGCTACAGGCCAAAATCTACAGGTAGGCACTTTGCAAAAAACACCTCTGCTTTCCTTCAAAAATTTGGCTGTGTCCACGTTGCGCTTTGGGGCGTTTCCTGTCGCGGGCGCTAGGACTACCCACATAAGTGAGGTATCATTTTTATCGGGAGACGTGGGGGAACGCTGGGTGGAAGGAAATTTGTGGCTCCTCTCAGATTCCAGAACTTTCTGCCACAGAAATGTGAGGAACATGTATTTTTTTAGCCAAATTTTGAGGTTTGCAAAGGATTCTGGGTAACAGAACCTGGTCCCAGCCACACAAGTCACCCCATCTTGGATTCCCCTAGGTTTCTAGTTTTCAGAAATGCATAGGTTTGGTAGGTTTCCCTAGGTGGCGGTTGAGTTACAGGCCAAAATCTACAGGTAGGCACTTTGCAAAAAACACCTCTGTTTTCCTCCAAAAATTTGGCTGTGTCCACGCTGCGCTTTGGGGCATTTCCTGTCACGGGCGCTAGGCCTACCCACACAAGTGAAGTATCATTTTTATCTGGAGACTTGGGGGAACGCTGGGTGGAAGGAAATTTGTGGCTCCTCTCAGATTCTAGAACTTTCTGCCACAGAAATGTGAGGAACATGTGTTTCTTTAGCCAAATTTTGAGGTTTGCAAAGGATTCTGGGTAACAGAACCTGGTCCGAGCCACACAAGTCACCCCATCTTGGATTCCCCCTAGGTCTCTAGTTTTCAGAAAAGCACAGGTTTGGTAGGTTTCCCTAGGTGGCGGCTGAGCTACAGGCCAAAATCTACAGGAAGGCACTTTGCAAAAAACACCTCTGTTTTCCTTAAAAAATTTGGCTGTGTCCACGTTGCGCTTTGGGGCGTTTCCTGTCGCGGGCGCTAGGCCTACCCACACAAGTGAGGTATCATTTTTATCGGGAGACGTGGGGGAACGCTGTGTGGAAGGAAATTTGTGGCTCCTCTCAGATTCCAGAACTTTCTGCCACAGAAATGTGAGGAACATGTGTTTTTTTAGCCAAATTTTGAGGTTTGCAAAGGATTCTGGGTAAAAGAACCTGGTCCCAGCCACACAAGTCACCCCATCTTGGATTCCCCTAGGTCTCTAGTTTTCAGAAATGCACAGGTTTGGTAGGTTTCCCTAGGTGGCGGCTGAGCTACAGGCCAAAATCTACAGGTAGGCACTTTGCAAAAAACACCTCTGTTTTCCTTCAAAGATTTGGCTGTGCCCACGTTGCGCTTTGGGGCATTTCCTGTCGCGGGCGCTAGGCCTACCCACACAAGTGAGGTATCATTTTTATCGGGAGACGTGGGGGAACGCTGGGTGGCAGGAAATTTGTGGCTCCTCTCAGATTCTAGAACTTTCTGCCACAGAAATGTGAGGAACATGTGTTTTTTTAGCCAAATTTTGAGGTTTGCAAAGGATTCTGGGTAACAGAACCTGGTCCCAGCCACACAAGTCACCCCATCTTGGATTCCCCTAGGTCTCTAGTTTTCAGAAATGCACAGGTTTGGTAGGTTTCCCTAGGTGGCGGCTGAGCTACAGGCCAAAATCTACAGGTAGGCACTTTGCAAAAAACACCTCTGCTTTCCTTCAAAAATTTGGCTGTGTCCACGTTGCGCTTTGGGGCGTTTCCTGTCGCGGGCGCTAGGACTACCCACATAAGTGAGGTATCATTTTTATCGGGAGACGTGGGGGAACGCTGGGTGGAAGGAAATTTGTGGCTCCTCTCAGATTCCAGAACTTTCTGCCACAGAAATGTGAGGAACATGTGTTTTTTTAGCCAAATTTTGAGGTTTGCAAAGGATTCTGGGTAACAGAACCTGGTCCGAGCCACACAAGTCACCCCATCTTGGATTCCCCTAGGTCTCTAGTTTTCAGAAATGCACAGGTTTGGTAGGTTTCCCTAGGTGGCGGCTGAGCTACAGGCCAAAATCTACAGGTAGGCACTTTGCAAAAAACACCTCTGTTTTCCTTCAAAAATTTGGCTGTGTCCACGTTGCGCTTTGGGGCATTTCCTGTCGCGGGCGCTAGGCCTACCCAAACAAGTGAGGTATCATTTTTATCGGGAGTCGTGGGGGAACGCTGGGTGGAAGGAAATTTGTGGCTCCTCTCAGATTCCAGAACTTTCTGCCACAGAAATGTGAGGAACATGTGTTTTTTTAGCCAAATTTTGAGGTTTGCAAAGGATTCTGGGTAACAGAACCTGGTCCGAGCCACACAAGTCACCCCATCTTGGATTCCCCTAGGTCTCTAGTTTTCAGAAAAGCACAGGTTTGGTAGGTTTCCCTAGGTGGCGGCTGAGCTACAGGCCAAAATCTACAGGTAGGCACTTTGCAAAAAACACCTCTGTTTTCCTTCAAAAATTTGGCTGTGTCCACGTTGCGCTTTGGGGCATTTCCTGTCACGGGCGCTAGGCCTACCCACACAAGTGAAGTATCATTTTTATCGGGAGACTTGGGGGAACGCTGGGTGGAAGGAAATTTGTGGCTCCTCTCAGATTCCAGAACTTTCTGCCACAGAAATTTGAGGAACATGTGTTTTTTTAGCCAAATTATGAGGTTTGCAAAGGATTCTGGGTAACAGAACCTGGTCCCAGCCACACAAGTCACCCCATCTTGGATTCCCCTAGGTCTCTAGTTTTCAGAAATGCACAGGTTTGGTAGGTTTCCCTAGGTGGCGGCTGAGCTACAGGCCAAAATCTACAGGTAGGCACTTTGCAAAAAACACCTCTGCTTTCCTTCACAAATTTGGCTGTGTCCACGTTGCGCTTTGGGGCGTTTCCTGTCGCGGGCGCTAGGACTACCCACATAAGTGAGGTATCATTTTTATCGGGAGACGTGGGGGAACGCTGGGTGGAAGGAAATTTGTGGCTCCTCTCAGATTCTAGAACTTTCTGCCACAGAAATGTGAGGAACATGTGTTTTTTTAGCCAAATTTTGAGGTTTGCAAAGGATTCTGGGTAAAAGAACCTGGTCCCAGCCACACAAGTCACCCCATCTTGGATTCCCCTAGGTCTCTAGTTTTCAGAAATGCACAGGTTTGGTAGGTTTCCCTAGGTGGCGGCTGAGCTACAGGCCAAAATCTACAGGTAGGCACTTTGCCAAAAACACCTTTGTTTTCCTTCAAAAATGTGGCTGTGTCCACGTTGCGCTTTGGGGCGTTTCCTGTCGCAGGCGCTAGGCCTACACACTCAAGTGAGGTATCATTTTTATCGGGAGACGTGGGGGAACGCTGGGTGGAAGGAAATTTGTGGCTCCTCTCAGATTCCAGAACTTCCTGCCACAGAAATGTGAGGAACATGTGTTTTTTTAGGCAAATTTTGAGGTTTGCAAAGGATTCTGGGTAACAGAACCTGGTCCCAGCCACACAAGTCACCCCATCTTGGATTCCCCTAGGTATCTAGTTTTCAGAAATGCACAGGTTTGGTAGGTTTCCCTAGGTGGCGGCTGAGCTACAGGCCAAAATCTACAGGTAGGCACTTTGCAAAAAGCCCCTCTGTTTTCCTTCAAAAATGTGGCTGTGTCCACGTTGCGCTTTGGGGCGTTTCCTGTCGCGGGCGCTAGGCCTACCCACACAAGTGAGGTATCATTTTTATCGGGAGACGTGGGGGAACGCTGGGTGGAAGGAAATTTGTGGCTCCTCTCAGATTCCAGAACTTTCTGCCACAGAAATGTGAGGAACATGTGTTTTTTTAGCCAAATTTTGAGGTTTGCAAAGGATTCTGGGTAACAGAACCTGGTCCGAGCCACACAAGTCACCCCATCTTGGATTCCCCTAGGTCTCTAGCTTTCAGAAATGCACAGGTTTGGTAGGTTTCCCTAGGTGGCGGCTGAGCTACAGGCCAAAATCTACAGGTAGGCACTTTGCAAAAAACACCTCTGTTTTCCTTCAAAGATTTGGCTGTGTCCACGTTGCGCTTTGGGGCATTTCCTGTCGCGGGCGCTAGGTCTACCCACACAAGTGAGGTATCATTTTTATCGGGAGACGTGGGGGAACGCTGGGTGGAAGGAAATTTGTGGCTCCTCTCAGATTCTAGAACTTTCTGCCACAGAAATGTGAGGAACATGTGTTTTTTTAGCCAAATTTTGAGGTTTGCGAAGGATTCTGGGTAACAGAACCTGGTCCCAGCCACACAAGTCACCCCATCTTGGATTCCCCTAGGTCTCTAGTTTTCAGAAATGCACAGGTTTGGTAGGTTTCCCTAGGTGGCGGCTGAGCTACAGGCCAAAATCTACAGGTAGGCACTTTGCAAAAAACACCTCTGTTTTCCTTCAAAAATTTGGCTGTGTCCACGTTGCGCTTTGGGGCATTTCCTGTCGCGGGCGCTAGGCCTACCCACACAAGTGAGGTATCATTTTTATCGGGAGTCGTGGGGGAACGCTGGGTGGAAGGAAATTTGTGGCTCCTCTCAGATTCCAGAACTTTCTGCCACAGAAATATGAGGAACATGTGTTTTTTTAGCCAAATTTTGAGGTTTGCAAAGGATTCTGGGTAACAGAACCTGGTCCCAGCCACACAAGTCACCCCATCTTGGATTCCCCTAGGTCTCTAGTTTTCAGAAATGCACAGGTTTGGTAGGTTTCCCTAGGTGGCGGTTGAGCTACAGGCCAAAATCTACAGGTAGGCACTTTGCAAAAAACACCTCTATTTTCCTTAAAAAATTTGGCTGTGTCCACGTTGCGCTTTGGGCCGTTTCCTGTCGCGGGCGCTAGGCCTACCCACACAAGTGAAGTATCATTTTTATCGGGAGACTTGGGGGAACGCTGGGTGGAAGGACATTTGTGGCTCCTCTCAGATTCCAGAACTTTCTGCCACAGAAATGTGAGGAACATGTGTTTTTTTAGCAAAATTTTGAGGTTTGCAAAGGATTCTGGGTAACAGAACCTGGTCCCAGCCACACAAGTCACCCCATCTTGGATTCCCCTAGGTCTCTAGTTTTCAGAAATGCACAGGTTTGGTAGGTTTCCCTAGGTGGCGGCTGAGCTACAGGCCAAAATCTACAGGTAGGCACTTTGCAAAAAACACCTCTGCTTTCCTTCAAAAATTTGGCTGTGTCCACGTTGCGCTTTGGGGCGTTTCCTGTCGCAGGCGCTAGGACTACCCACATAAGTGAGGTATCATTTTTATCGGGAGACGTGGGGGAACGCTGGGTGGAAGGAAATTTGTGGCTCCTCTCAGATTCTAGAAATTTCTGCCACAGAAATGTGAGGAACATGTGTTTTTTTAGCCAAATTTTGAGGTTTGCAAAGGATTCTGGGTAACAAAACCTGGTCCGAGCCACACAAGTCACACCATCTTGGATTCCCCTAGGTCTCTAGTTTTCAGAAATGCACAGGTTTGGTAGGTTTCCCTAGGTGGCGGCTGAGCTACAGGCCAAAATCTCCAGGTAGGCACTTTGCAAAAAACACCTCTGTTTTCCTTCAAAAATTTGGCTGTGTCCACGTTGCGCTTTGGGGCGTTTCCTGTCGCGGGCGCTAGGCCTACCCACACAAGTGAGGTATCATTTTTATCGGGAGACGTGGGGAAAGCTGTGTGGAAGGAAATTTGTGGCTCCTCTCAGATTCCAGAACTTTCTGCCACAGAAATGTGAGGAACATGTGTTTTTTTAGCCAAATTTTGAGGTTTGCAAAGGATTCTGGGTAACAGAACCTGGTCCCAGCCACACAATTCACCCCATATTGGATTCCCCTAGGTCTCTAGTTTTCAGAAATGCACAGGTTTGGTAGGTTTCCCTAGGTGGCGGCTGAGCTACAGGCCAAAATCTACAGGTAGGCCTTTTGCAAAAAACACCTCTGTTTTCCTTAAAAAATTTGGCTGTGTCCACGTTGCGCTTTGGGGCATTTCCTGTCGCGGGCGCTAGGCCTACCCACACAAGTGAGGTATCATTTTTATCGGGAGACGTGGGGGAACACTGGGTGGAAGGAAATTTGTGGCTCCTCTCAGATTCTAGAACTTTCTGCCACAGAAATGTGAGGAACATGTGTTTTTTTAGCCAAATTTTGAGGTTTGCGAAGGATTCTGGGTAACAGAACCTGGTCCCAGCCACACAAGTCACCCCATCTTGGATTCCCCTAGGTCTCTAGTTTTCAGAAATGCACAGGTTTGGTAGGTTTCCCTAGGTGGCGGCTGAGCTACAGGCCAAAATCTACAGGTAGGCACTTTGCAAAAAACACCTCTGTTTTCCTTCAAAAATTTGGCTGTGTCCACGTTGCGCTTTGGGGCATTTCCTGTCGCGGGCGCTAGGCCTACCCACACAAGTGAGGTATCATTTTTATTGGGAGTCGTGGGGGAACGCTGGGTGGAAGGAAATTTGTGGCTCCTCTCAGATTCCAGAACTTTCTGCCACAGAAATATGAGGAACATGTGTTTTTTTAGCCAAATTTTGAGGTTTGCAAAGGATTCTGGGTAACAGAACCTGGTCCCAGCCACACAAGTCACCCCATCTTGGATTCCCCTAGGTCTCTAGTTTTCAGAAATGCACAGGTTTGGTAGGTTTCCCTAGGTGGCGGCTGAGCTACAGGCCAAAATCTACAGGTAGGCACTTTGCAAAAAACACCTCTGCTTTCCTTCAAAAATTTGGCTGTGTCCACGTTGCGCTTTGGGGCGTTTCCTGTCGCAGGCGCTAGGACTACCCACATAAGTGAGGTATCATTTTTATCGGGAGACGTGGGGGAACGCTGGGTGGAAGGAAATTTGTGGCTCCTCTCAGATTCTAGAAATTTCTGCCACAGAAATGTGAGGAACATGTGTTTTTTTAGCCAAATTTTGAGGTTTGCAAAGGATTCTGGGTAACAAAACCTGGTCCGAGCCACACAAGTCACACCATCTTGGATTCCCCTAGGTCTCTAGTTTTCAGAAATGCACAGGTTTGGTAGGTTTCCCTAGGTGGCGGCTGAGCTACAGGCCAAAATCTCCAGGTAGGCACTTTGCAAAAAACACCTCTGTTTTCCTTCAAAAATTTGGCTGTGTCCACGTTGCGCTTTGGGGCGTTTCCTGTCGCGGGCGCTAGGCCTACCCACACAAGTGAGGTATCATTTTTATCGGGAGACGTGGGGGAACGCTGTGTGGAAGGAAATTTGTGGCTCCTCTCAGATTCCAGAACTTTCTGCCACAGAAATGTGAGGAACATGTGTTTTTTTAGCCAAATTTTGAGGTTTGCAAAGGATTCTGGGTAACAGAACCTGGTCCCAGCCACACAATTCACCCCATATTGGATTCCCCTACGTCTCTAGTTTTCAGAAATGCACAGGTTTGGTAGGTTTCCCTAGGTGGCGGCTGAGCTACAGGCCAAAATCTACAGGTAGGCACTTTGCAAAAAACACCTCTGTTTTCCTTAAAAAATTTGGCTGTGTCCACGTTGCGCTTTGGGGCATTTCCTGTCGCGGGCGCTAGGCCTACCCACACAAGTGAGGTATCATTTTTATCGGGAGTCGTGGGGGAACACTGGGTGGAAGGAAATTTGTGGCTCCTCTCAGATTCTAGAACTTTGTGCCACAGAAATGTGAGGAACATGTGTTTATTTAGCCAAATGTTGAGGTTTGCGAAGGATTCTGGGTAACAGAACCTGGTCCCAGCCACACAAGTCACCCCATCTTGGATTCCCCTAGGTCTCTAGTTTTCAGAAATGCACAGGTTTGGTAGGTTTCCCTAGGTGGCGGCTGAGCTACAGGCCAAAATCTACAGGTAGGCACTTTGCAAAAAACACCTCTGTTTTCCTTAAAAAATTTGGCTGTGTCCACGTTGCGCTTTGGGGCGTTTCCTGTCGCGGGCGCTAGGACTACCCACATAAGTGAGGTATCATTTTTATCGGGAGACGTGGGGGAACGCTGGGTGGAAGGAAATTTGTGGCTCCTCTCAGATTCTAGAAATTTCTGCCACAGAAATGTGAGGAACATGTGTTTTTTTAGCCAAATTTTGAGGTTTGCAAAGGATTCTGGGTAACAAAACCTGGTCCGAGCCACACAAGTCACACCATCTTGGATTCCCCTAGGTCTCTAGTTTTCAGAAATGCACACGTTTGGTAGGTTTCCCTAGGTGGCGGCTGAGCTACAGGCCAAAATCTCCAGGTAGGCACTTTGCAAAAAACACCTCTGTTTTCCTTCAAAAATTTGGCTGTGTCCACGTTGCGCTTTGGGGCGTTTCCTGTCGCGGGCGCTAGGCCTACCCACACAAGTGAGGTATCATTTTTATCGGGAGACGTGGGGAAAGCTGTGTGGAAGGAAATTTGTGGCTCCTCTCAGATTCCAGAACTTTCTGCCACAGAAATGTGAGGAACATGTGTTTTTTTAGCCAAATTTTGAGGTTTGCAAAGGATTCTGGGTAACAGAACCTGGTCCCAGCCACACAATTCACCCCATATTGGATTCCCCTAGGTCTCTAGTTTTCAGAAATGCACAGGTTTGGTAGGTTTCCCTAGGTGGCGGCTGAGCTACAGGCCAAAATCTACAGGTAGGCCTTTTGCAAAAAACACCTCTGTTTTCCTTAAAAAATTTGGCTGTGTCCACGTTGCGCTTTGGGGCATTTCCTGTCGCGGGCGCTAGGCCTACCCACACAAGTGAGGTATAATTTTTATCGGGAGTCGTGGGGGAACACTGGGTGGAAGGAAATTTGTGGCTCCTCTCAGATTCTAGAACTTTCTGCCACAGAAATGTGAGGAACATGTGTTTTTTTAGCCAAATTTTGAGGTTTGCGAAGGATTCTGGGTAACAGAACCTGGTCCGAGCCACACAAGTCACCCCATCTTGAATTCCCCTAGGTCTCTAGTTTTCAGAAATGCACAGGTTTGGTAGGTTTCCCTAGGTGGCGGTTGAGCTACAGGCCAAAATCTACAGGTAGGCACTTTGCAAAAAACACCTCTGTTTTCCTTCAAAAATTTGGCTGTGTCCACGTTGCGCTTTGGGGCGTTTCCTGTCGCGGGCGCTAGGCCTACCCACACAAGTGAAGTATCATTTTTATCTGGAGACTTGGGGGAACGCTGGGTGGAAGGAAATTTGTGGCTCCTCTCAGATTCCAGAACTTTCTGCCACAGAAATGTGAGGAACATGTGTTTTTTTAGCCAAATTTTGAGGTTTGCAAAGGATTCTGGGTAACAGAACCTGGTCCGAGCCACACAAGTCACCCCATCTTGGATTCCCCTAGGTCTCTA
Organism: Pleurodeles waltl; assembly: GCF_031143425.1. NCBI lineage: Eukaryota > Metazoa > Chordata > Amphibia > Caudata > Salamandridae > Pleurodeles > Pleurodeles waltl. The sequence continues at coordinate 380,905,766 of NC_090437.1, read as the reverse complement.
GCTTTCAGAAATGCACAGGTTTGGTAGGTTTCCCTAGGTGGCGGCTGAGCTACAGGCCAAAATCTACAGGTAGGCACTTTGCAAAAAACACCTCTGTTTTCCTTCAAAGATTTGGCTGTGTCCACGTTGCGCTTTGGGGCATTTCCTGTCGCGGGCGCTAGGTCTACCCACACAAGTGAGGTATCATTTTTATCGGGAGACGTGGGGGAACGCTGGGTGGAAGGAAATTTGTGGCTCCTCTCAGATTCCAGAACTTTCTGCCACAGAAATATGAGGAACATGTGTTTTTTTAGCCAAATTTTGAGGTTTGCAAAGGATTCTGGGTAACAGAACCTGGTCCCAGCCACACAAGTCACCCCATCTTGGATTCCCCTAGGTCTCTAGTTTTCAGAAATGCACAGGTTTGGTAGGTTTCCCTAGGTGGCGGTTGAGCTACAGGCCAAAATCTACAGGTAGGCACTTTGCAAAAAACACCTCTATTTTCCTTCAAAAATTTGGCTGTGTCCACGTTGCGCTTTGGGCCGTTTCCTGTCGCGGGCGCTAGGCCTACCCACACAAGTGAAGTATCATTTTTATCGGGAGACTTGGGGGAACGCTGGGTGGAAGGACATTTGTGGCTCCTCTCAGATTCCAGAACTTTCTGCCACAGAAATGTGAGGAACATGTGTTTTTTTAGCCAAATTTTGAGGTTTGCAAAGGATTCTGGGTAACAGAACCTGGTCCCAGCCACACAAGTCACCCCATCTTGGATTCCCCTAGGTCTCTAGTTTTCAGAAATGCACAGGTTTGGTAGGTTTCCCTAGGTGGCGGCTGAGCTACAGGCCAAAATCTACAGGTAGGCACTTTGCAAAAAACACCTCTGCTTTCCTTCAAAAATTTGGCTGTGTCCACGTTGCGCTTTGGGGCGTTTCCTGTCGCAGGCGCTAGGACTACCCACATAAGTGAGGTATCATTTTTATCGGGAGACGTGGGGGAACGCTGGGTGGAAGGAAATTTGTGGCTCCTCTCAGATTCTAGAAATTTCTGCCACAGAAATGTGAGGAACATGTGTTTTTTTAGCCAAATTTTGAGGTTTGCAAAGGATTCTGGGTAACAAAACCTGGTCCGAGCCACACAAGTCACACCATCTTGGATTACCCTAGGTCTCTAGTTTTCAGAAATGCACAGGTTTGGTAGGTTTCCCTAGGTGGCGGCTGAGCTACAGGCCAAAATCTCCAGGTAGGCACTTTGCAAAAAACACCTCTGTTTTCCTTCAAAAATTTGGCTGTGTCCACGTTGCGCTTTGGGGCGTTTCCTGTCGCGGGCGCTAGGCCTACCCACACAAGTGAGGTATCATTTTTATCGGGAGACGTGGGGGAACGCTGTGTGGAAGGAAATTTGTGGCTCCTCTCAGATTCCAGAACTTTCTGCCACAGAAATGTGAGGAACATGTGTTTTTTTAGCCAAATTTTGAGGTTTGCAAAGGATTCTGGGTAACAGAACCTGGTCCCAGCCACACAATTCACCCCATATTGGATTCCCCTACGTCTCTAGTTTTCAGAAATGCACAGGTTTGGTAGGTTTCCCTAGGTGGCGGCTGAGCTACAGGCCAAAATCTACAGGTAGGCACTTTGCAAAAAACACCTCTGTTTTCCTTAAAAAATTTGGCTGTGTCCACGTTGCGCTTTGGGGCATTTCCTGTCGCGGGCGCTAGGCCTACCCACACAAGTGAGGTATCATTTTTATCGGGAGTCGTGGGGGAACACTGGGTGGAAGGAAATTTGTGGCTCCTCTCAGATTCTAGAACTTTGTGCCACAGAAATGTGAGGAACATGTGTTTATTTAGCCAAATGTTGAGGTTTGCGAAGGATTCTGGGTAACAGAACCTGGTCCCAGCCACACAAGTCACCCCATCTTGGATTCCCCTAGGTCTCTAGTTTTCAGAAATGCACAGGTTTGGTAGGTTTCCCTAGGTGGCGGCTGAGCTACAGGCCAAAATCTACAGGTAGGCACTTTGCAAAAAACACCTCTGTTTTCCTTAAAAAATTTGGCTGTGTCCACGTTGCGCTTTGGGGCGTTTCCTGTCGCGGGCGCTAGGACTACCCACATAAGTGAGGTATCATTTTTATCGGGAGACGTGGGGGAACGCTGGGTGGAAGGAAATTTGTGGCTCCTCTCAGATTCTAGAAATTTCTGCCACAGAAATGTGAGGAACATGTGTTTTTTTAGCCAAATTTTGAGGTTTGCAAAGGATTCTGGGTAACAAAACCTGGTCCGAGCCACACAAGTCACACCATCTTGGATTCCCCTAGGTCTCTAGTTTTCAGAAATGCACACGTTTGGTAGGTTTCCCTAGGTGGCGGCTGAGCTACAGGCCAAAATCTCCAGGTAGGCACTTTGCAAAAAACACCTCTGTTTTCCTTCAAAAATTTGGCTGTGTCCACGTTGCGCTTTGGGGCGTTTCCTGTCGCGGGCGCTAGGCCTACCCACACAAGTGAGGTATCATTTTTATCGGGAGACGTGGGGAAAGCTGTGTGGAAGGAAATTTGTGGCTCCTCTCAGATTCCAGAACTTTCTGCCACAGAAATGTGAGGAACATGTGTTTTTTTAGCCAAATTTTGAGGTTTGCAAAGGATTCTGGGTAACAGAACCTGGTCCCAGCCACACAATTCACCCCATATTGGATTCCCCTAGGTCTCTAGTTTTCAGAAATGCACAGGTTTGGTAGGTTTCCCTAGGTGGCGGCTGAGCTACAGGCCAAAATCTACAGGTAGGCCTTTTGCAAAAAACACCTCTGTTTTCCTTAAAAAATTTGGCTGTGTCCACGTTGCGCTTTGGGGCATTTCCTGTCGCGGGCGCTAGGCCTACCCACACAAGTGAGGTATCATTTTTATCGGGAGTCGTGGGGGAACACTGGGTGGAAGGAAATTTGTGGCTCCTCTCAGATTCTAGAACTTTCTGCCACAGAAATGTGAGGAACATGTGTTTTTTTAGCCAAATTTTGAGGTTTGCGAAGGATTCTGGGTAACAGAACCTGGTCCGAGCCACACAAGTCACCCCATCTTGAATTCCCCTAGGTCTCTAGTTTTCAGAAATGCACAGGTTTGGTAGGTTTCCCTAGGTGGCGGTTGAGCTACAGGCCAAAATCTACAGGTAGGCACTTTGCAAAAAACACCTCTGTTTTCCTTCAAAAATTTGGCTGTGTCCACGTTGCGCTTTGGGGCGTTTCCTGTCGCGGGCGCTAGGCCTACCCACACAAGTGAAGTATCATTTTTATCTGGAGACTTGGGGGAACGCTGGGTGGAAGGAAATTTGTGGCTCCTCTCAGATTCCAGAACTTTCTGCCACAGAAATGTGAGGAACATGTGTTTTTTTAGCCAAATTTTGAGGTTTGCAAAGGATTCTGGGTAACAGAACCTGGTCCCAGCCACACAAGTGACCCCATCTTGGATTCCCCTAGGTCTCTAGTTTTCAGAAATGCACAGGTTTGGTAGGTTTCCCTAGTTGGCGGCTGAGCTACAGGCCAAAATCTACAGGTAGGCACTTTGCGAAAAAAACCTCTGCTTTCCTTCAAAAATTTGGCTGTGTCCACGTTGCGCTTTGGGGCGTTTCCTGTCGCGGGCGCTAGGACTACCCACATAAGTGAGGTATCATTTTTATCGGGAGACGTGGGGGAAAGCTGGGTGGAAGGAAATTTGTGGCTCCTCTCAGATTCTAGAACTTTCTGCCACAGAAATGTGAGGAACATGTGTTTTTTTAGCCATATTTTGAGGTTTGCAAAGGATTCTGGGTAACAGAACCTGGTCCCAGCCACACAAGTCACCCCATCTTGGATTCCCCTAGGTCTCTAGTTTTCAGAAATGCACAGGTTTGGTAGGTTTCCCTAGGTGGCGGTTGAGCTACAGGCCAAAATCTACAGGTAGGCACTTTGCAAAAAACACCTCTGTTTTCCTTCAAAAATTTGGCTGTGTCCACGTTGCGCTTTGGGGCGTTTCCTGTCGCGGGCGCTAGGCCTACCCACACAAGTGAGGTATCATTTTTATCGGGAGACGTGGGGAAAGCTGTGTGGAAGGAAATTTGTGGCTCCTCTCAGATTCCAGAACTTTCTGCCACAGAAATGTGAGGAACATGTGTTTTTTTAGCCAAATTTTGAGGTTTGCAAAGGAATCTGGGTAACAGAACCTGGTCCCAGCCACACAATTCACCCCATATTGGATTCCCCTAGGTCTCTAGTTTTCAGAAATGCACAGGTTTGGTAGGTTTCCCTAGGTGGCGGCTGAGCTACAGGCCAAAATCTACAGGTAGGCCTTTTGCAAAAAACACCTCTGTTTTCCTTAAAAAATTTGGCTGTGTCCACGTTGCGCTTTGGGGCATTTCCTGTCGCGGGCGCTAGGCCTACCCTCACAAGTGAGGTATCATTTTTATCGGGAGTCGTGGGGGAACACTGGGTGGAAGGAAATTTGTGGCTCCTCTCAGATTCTAGAACTTTCTGCCACAGAAATGTGAGGAACATGTGTTTTTTTAGCCAAATTTTGAGGTTTGCGAAGGATTCTGGGTAACAGAACCTGGTCCGAGCCACACAAGTCACCCCATCTTGAATTCCCCTAGGTCTCTAGTTTTCAGAAATGCACAGGTTTGGTAGGTTTCCCTAGGTGGCGGTTGAGCTACAGGCCAAAATCTACAGGTAGGCACTTTGCAAAAAACACCTCTGTTTTCCTTCAAAAATTTGGCTGTGTCCACGTTGCGCTTTGGGGCGTTTCCTGTCGCGGGCGCTAGGCCTACCCACACAAGTGAAGTATCATTTTTATCTGGAGACTTGGGGGAACGCTGGGTGGAAGGAAATTTGTGGCTCCTCTCAGATTCCAGAACTTTCTGCCACAGAAATGTGAGGAACATGTGTTTTTTTAGCCAAATTTTGAGGTTTGCAAAGGATTCTGGGTAACAGAACCTGGTCCCAGCCACACAAGTGACCCCATCTTGGATTCCCCTAGGTCTCTAGTTTTCAGAAATGCACAGGTTTGGTAGGTTTCCCTAGTTGGCGGCTGAGCTACAGGCCAAAATCTACAGGTAGGCACTTTGCGAAAAAAACCTCTGCTTTCCTTCAAAAATTTGGCTGTGTCCACGTTGCGCTTTGGGGCGTTTCCTGTCGCGGGCGCTAGGACTACCCACATAAGTGAGGTATCATTTTTATCGGGAGACGTGGGGGAAAGCTGGGTGGAAGGAAATTTGTGGCTCCTCTCAGATTCTAGAACTTTCTGCCACAGAAATGTGAGGAACATGTGTTTTTTTAGCCATATTTTGAGGTTTGCAAAGGATTCTGGGTAACAGAACCTGGTCCCAGCCACACAAGTCACCCCATCTTGGATTCCCCTAGGTCTCTAGTTTTCAGAAATGCACAGGTTTGGTAGGTTTCCCTAGGTGGCGGTTGAGCTACAGGCCAAAATCTACAGGTAGGCACTTTGCAAAAAACACCTCTGTTTTCCTTCAAAAATTTGGCTGTGTCCACGTTGCGCTTTGGGGCGTTTCCTGTCGCGGGCGCTAGGCCTACCCACACAAGTGAAGTATCATTTTTATCGGGAGACTTGGGGGAACGCTGGGTGGAAGGAAATTTGTGGCTCCTCTCAGATTCCAGAACTTTCTGCCACAGAAATGTGAGGAACATGTGTTTTTTTAGCCAAATTTTGAGGTTTGCAAAGGATTCTGGGTAACAGAACCTGGTCCCAGCCACACAAGTCACCCCATCTTGGATTCCCCTAGGTCTCTAGTTTTCAGAAATGCACAGGTTTGGTAGGTTTCCCTAGGTGGCGGCTGAGCTACAGGCCAAAATCTACAGGTAGGCACTTTGCAAAAAACACCTCTGTTTTCCTTCAAAATTTTGGCTGTGTCCACGTTGCGCTTTGGGGCATTTCCTGTTGCGGGCGCTAGGCCTACCCACACAAGTGAGGTATCACTTTTATCGGGATTGGTGGGGGAACGCTGGGTGGAAGGAAATTTGTGCCTCCTCTCAGATTCCAGAACTTTCTGCCACAGAAATGTGAGGAACATGTGTTTTTTTAGCCAAATTATGAGGTTTGCAAAGGATTCTGGGTAACAGAACCTGGTCCCAGCCACACAAGTCACCCCATCTTGGATTCCCCTAGGTCTCTAGTTTTCAGAAATGCACAGGTTTGGTAGGTTTCCCTAGGTGGCGGCTGAGCTACAGGCCAAAATCTACAGGTAGGCACTTTGCAAAAAACACCTCTGTTTTCCTTCAAAAATTTGGCTGAGTCCACGTTGCGCTTTGGGGCGTTTCCTGTCGCGGGCGCTAAGCCTACCCACACAAGTGAGGTATCATTTTTATCGGGAGACGTGGGGGAACGCTGGGTGGAAGGAAATTTGTGGCTCCTCTCAGATTCCAGAACTTTCTGCCACAGAAATGTGAGGAACATGTGTTTTTTTAGCCAAATTTTGAGGTTTGCAAAGGATTCTGGGTAACAGAACCTGGTCCCAGCCACACAAGTCACCCCATCTTGGATTCCCCTAGGTTTCTAGTTTTCAGAAATGCATAGGTTTGGTAGGTTTCCCTAGGTGGCGGTTGAGTTACAGGCCAAAATCTACAGGTAGGCACTTTGCAAAAAACACCTCTGCTTTCCTTCAAAAATTTGGCTGTGTCCACGTTGCGCTTTGGGGCGTTTCCTGTCGCGGGCGCTAGGACTACCCACATAAGTGAGGTATCATTTTTATCGGGAGACGTGGGGGAACGCTGGGTGGAAGGAAATTTGTGGCTCCTCTCAGATTCTAGAACTTCCTGCCACAGAAATGTGAGGAACATGTGTTTCTTTAGCCAAATTTTGAGGTTTGCAAAGGATTCTGGGTAACAGAACCTGGTCCGAGCCACACAAGTCACCCCATCTTGGATTCCAATAGGTCTCTAGTTTTCAGAAAAGCACAGGTTTGGTAGGTTTCCCTAGGTGGCGGCTGAGCTACAGGCCAAAATCTACAGGAAGGCACTTTGCAAAAAACACCTCTGTTTTCCTTAAAAAATTTGGCTGTGTCCACGTTGCGCTTTGGGGCGTTTCCTGTCGCGGGCGCTAGGCCTACCCACACAAGTGAGGTATCATTTTTATCGGGAGACGTGGGGGAACGCTGTGTGGAAGGAAATTTGTGGCTCCTCTCAGATTCCAGAACTTTCTGCCACAGAAATGTGAGGAACATGTGTTTTTTGAGCCAAATTTTGAGGTTTGCAAAGGATTCTGGGTAAAAGAACCTGGTCCCAGCCACACAAGTCACCCCATCTTGGATTCCCCTAGGTCTCTAGTTTTCAGAAATGCACAGGTTTGGTAGGTTTCCCTAGGTGGCGGCTGAGCTACAGGCCAAAATCTACAGGTAGGCACTTTGCAAAAAACACCTCTGTTTTCCTTCAAAGATTTGGCTGTGCCCACGTTGCGCTTTGGGGCATTTCCTGTCGCGGGCGCTAGGCCTACCCACACAAGTGAGGTATCATTTTTATCGGGAGACGTGGGGGAACGCTGGGTGGAAGGAAATTTGTGGCTCCTCTCAGATTCTAGAACTTTCTGCCACAGAAATGTGAGGAACATGTGTTTTTTTAGCCAAATTTTGAGGTTTGCGAAGGATTCTGGGTAACAGAACCTGGTCCGAGCCACACAAGTCACCCCATCTTGAATTCCCCTAGGTCTCTAGTTTTCAGAAATGCACAGGTTTGGTAGGTTTCCCTAGGTGGCGGTTGAGCTACAGGCCAAAATCTACAGGTAGGCACTTTGCAAAAAACACCTCTGTTTTCCTTCAAAAATTTAGCTGTGTCCACGTTGCGCTTTGGGGCGTTTCCTGTCGCGGGCGCTAGGCCTACCCACACAAGTGAAGTATCATTTTTATCTGGAGACTTGGGGGAACGCTGGGTGGAAGGAAATTTGTGGCTCCTCTCAGATTCCAGAACTTTCTGCCACAGAAATGTGAGGAACATGTGTTTTTTTAGCCAAATTTTGAGGTTTGCAAAGGATTCTGGGTAACAGAACCTGGTCCCAGCCACACAAGTGACCCCATCTTGGATTCCCCTAGGTCTCTAGTTTTCAGAAATGCACAGGTTTGGTAGGTTTCCCTAGTTGGCGGCTGAGCTACAGGCCAAAATCTACAGGTAGGCACTTTGCGAAAAAAACCTCTGCTTTCCTTCAAAAATTTGGCTGTGTCCACGTTGCGCTTTGGGGCGTTTCCTGTCGCGGGCGCTAGGACTACCCACATAAGTGAGGTATCATTTTTATCGGGAGACGTGGGGGAAAGCTGGGTGGAAGGAAATTTGTGGCTCCTCTCAGATTCTAGAACTTTCTGCCACAGAAATGTGAGGAACATGTGTTTTTTTAGCCATATTTTGAGGTTTGCAAAGGATTCTGGGTAACAGAACCTGGTCCCAGCCACACAAGTCACCCCATCTTGGATTCCCCTAGGTCTCTAGTTTTCAGAAATGCACAGGTTTGGTAGGTTTCCCTAGGTGGCGGTTGAGCTACAGGCCAAAATCTACAGGTAGGCACTTTGCAAAAAACACCTCTGTTTTCCTTCAAAAATTTGGCTGTGTCCACGTTGCGCTTTGGGGCGTTTCCTGTCGCGGGCGCTAGGCCTACCCACACAAGTGAGGTATCATTTTTATCGGGAGACGTGGGGAAAGCTGTGTGGAAGGAAATTTGTGGCTCCTCTCAGATTCCAGAACTTTCTGCCACAGAAATGTGAGGAACATGTGTTTTTTTAGCCAAATTTTGAGGTTTGCAAAGGAATCTGGGTAACAGAACCTGGTCCCAGCCACACAATTCACCCAATATTGGATTCCCCTAGGTCTCTAGTTTTCAGAAATGCACAGGTTTGGTAGGTTTCCCTAGGTGGCGGTTGAGCTACAGGCCAAAATCTACTTGTAGGCACTTTGCAAAAAACACCTCTGTTTTCCTTCAAAAATTTGGCTGTGTCCACGTTGCGCTTTGGGGCGTTTCCTGTCGCGGGCGCTAGGCCTACCCACACAAGTGAAGTATCATTTTTATCTGGAGACTTGGGGGAACGCTGGGTGGAAGGAAATTTGTGGCTCCTCTCAGATTCTAGAACTTTCTGCCACAGAAATGTGAGGAACATGTGTTTTTTTAGCCAAATTTTGAGGTTTGCGAAGGATTCTGGGTAACAGAACCTGGTCCGAGCCACACAAGTCACCCCATCTTGAATTCCCCTAGGTCTCTAGTTTTCAGAAATGCACAGGTTTGGTAGGTTTCCCTAGGTGGCGGTTGAGCTACAGGCCAAAATCTACAGGTAGGCACTTTGCAAAAAACACCTCTGTTTTCCTTCAAAAATTTGGCTGTGTCCACGTTGCGCTTTGGGGCGTTTCCTGTCGCGGGCGCTAGGCCTACCCACACAAGTGAAGTATCATTTTTATCTGGAGACTTGGGGGAACGCTGGGTGGAAGGAAATTTGTGGCTCCTCTCAGATTCCAGAACTTTCTGCCACAGAAATGTGAGGAACATGTGTTTTTTTAGCCAAATTTTGAGGTTTGCAAAGGATTCTGGGTAACAGAACCTGGTCCCAGCCACACAAGTCACCCCATCTTGGATTCCCCTAGGTCTCTAGTTTTCAGAAATGCACAGGTTTGGTAGGTTTCCCTAGGTGGCGGTTGAGCTACAGGCCAAAATCTACAGGTAGGCACTTTGCAAAAAACACCTCTGTTTTCCTTCAAAAATTTGGCTGTGTCCACGTTGCGCTTTGGGGCGTTTCCTGTCGCGGGCGCTAGGCCTACCCACACAAGTGAAGTATCATTTTTATCGGGAGACTTGGGGGAACGCTGGGTGGAAGCTAATTTGTGGCTCCTCTCAGATTCCAGAACTTTCTGCCACAGAAATGTGAGGAACATGTGTTTTTTTAGCCAAATTTTGAGGTTTGCAAAGGATTCTGGGTAACAGAACCTGGTCCCAGCCACACAAGTCACCCCATCTTGGATTCCCCTAGGTCTCTAGTTTTCAGAAATGCACAGGTTTGGTAGGTTTCCCTAGGTGGCGGCTGAGCTACAGGCCAAAATCTACAGGTAGGCACTTTGCAAAAAACACCTCTGTTTTCCTTCAAAAATTTGGCTGTGTGCACGTTGCGCTTTGGGGCATTTCCTGTTGCGGGCGCTAGGCCTACCCACACAAGTGAGGTATCACTTTTATCGGGATTCGTGGGGGAACGCTGGGTGGAAGGAAATTTGTGCCTCCTCTCAGATTCCAGAACTTGCTGCCACAGAAATGTGAGGAACATGTGTTTTTTTAGCCAAATTATGAGGTTTGCAAAGGATTCTGGGTAACAGAACCTGGTCCCAGCCACACAAGTCACCCCATCTTGGATTCCCCTAGGTCTCTAGTTTTCAGAAATGCACAGGTTTGGTAGGTTTCCCTAGGTGGCGGCTGAGCTACAGGCCAAAATCTACAGGTAGGCACTTTGCAAAAAACACCTCTGTTTTCCTTCAAAAATTTGGCTGTGTCCACGTTGCGCTTTGGGGCGTTTCCTGTCGCGGGCGCTAGGCCTACCCACACAAGTGAGGTATCATTTTTATCGGGAGACGTGGGGGAACGCTGGGTGAAAGGAAATTTGTGGCTCCTCTCAGATTCCAGAACTTTCTGCCACAGAAATGTGAGGAACATGTGTTTTTTTAGCCAAATTTTGAGGTTTGCAAAGGATTCTGGGTAACAGAACCTGGTCCCAGCCACACAAGTCACCCCATCTTGGATTCCCCTAGGTTTCTAGTTTTCAGAAATGCATAGGTTTGGTAGGTTTCCCTAGGTGGCGGTTGAGTTACAGGCCAAAATCTACAGGTAGGCACTTTGCAAAAAACACCTCTGCTTTCCTTCAATAATTTGGCTGTGTCCACGTTGCGCTTTGGGGCGTTTCCTGTCACGGGCGCTAGGACTACCCACATAAGTGAGGTATCATTTTTATCGGGAGACGTGGGGGAACGCTGGGTGGAAGGAAATTTGTGGCTCCTCTCAGATTCTAGAACTTTCTGCCACAGAAATGTGAGGAACATGTGTTTCTTTAGCCAAATTTTGAGGTTTGCAAAGGATTCTGGGTAACAGAACCTGGTCCGAGCCACACAAGTCACCCCATCTTGGATTCCCCTAGGTCTCTAGTTTTCAGAAAAGCACAGGTTTGGTAGGTTTCCCTAGGTGGCGGCTGAGCTACAGGCCAAAATCTACAGGAAGGCACTTTGCAAAAAACACCTCTGTTTTCCTTAAAAAATTTGGCTGTGTCCACGTTGCGCTTTGGGGCGTTTCCTGTCGCGGGCGCTAGGCCTACCCACACAAGTGAGGTATCATTTTTATCGGGAGACGTGGGGGAACGCTGTGTGGAAGGAAATTTGTGGCTCCTCTCAGATTCCAGAACTTTCTGCCACAGAAATGTGAGGAACATGTGTTTTTTGAGCCAAATTTTGAGGTTTGCAAAGGATTCTGGGTAAAAGAACCTGGTCCCAGCCACACAAGTCACCCCATCTTGGATTCCCCTAGGTCTCTAGTTTTCAGAAATGCACAGGTTTGGTAGGTTTCCCTAGGTGGCGGCTGAGCTACAGGCCAAAATCTACAGGTAGGCACTTTGCAAAAAACACCTCTGTTTTCCTTCAAAGATTTGGCTGTGCCCACGTTGCGCTTTGGGGCATTTCCTGTCGCGGGCGCTAGGCCTACCCACACAAGTGAGGTATCATTTTTATCGGGAGACGTGGGGGAACGCTGGGTGGAAGGAAATTTGTGGCTCCTCTCAGATTCTAGAACTTTCTGCCACAGAAATGTGAGGAACATGTGTTTTTTTAGCCAAATTTTGAGGTTTGCGAAGGATTCTGGGTAACAGAACCTGGTCCCAGCCACACAAGTCACCCCATCTTGGATTCCCCTAGGTCTCTAGTTTTCAGAAATGCACAGGTTTGGTAGGTTTCCCTAGGTGGCGGCTGAGCTACATGCCAAAATCTACAGGAATTCACTTTGCAAAAAACACCTCTGTTTTCCTTAAAAAATTTGGCTGTGTCCACGTTGCGCTTTGGGGCGTTTCCTGTCGCAGGCGCTAGGCCTACCCACACAAGTGAGGTATCATTTTTATCGGGAGACGTGGGGGAACGCTGTGTGGAAGGAAATTTGTGGCTCCTCTCAGATTCCAGAACTTTCTGCCACAGAAATGTGAGAAACATGTGTTTTTTTAGCCAAATTTTGAGGTTTGCAAAGGATTCTGGGTAACAGAACCTGGTCCCAGCCACACAAGTCACCCCATATTGGATTCTCCTAGGTCTCTAGTTTTCAGAAATGCACAGGTTTGGTAGGTTTCCCTAGGTGGCGGCTGAGCTACAGGCCAAAATCTACAGGTAGGCTCTTTGCAAAAAACACCTCTGTTTTCCTTCAAAAATTTGGCTGTGTCCACGTTGCGCTTTGGGGCATTTCCTGTCGCGGGCGCTAGGCCTACCCACACAAGTGAGGTATCATTTTTATCGGGAGTCGTGGGGGAACGCTGGGTGGAAGGAAATTTGTGGCTCCTCTCAGATTCCAGAACTTTCTGCCACAGAAATGTGAGGAACATGTGTTTTTTTAGCCAAATTTTGAGGTTTGCAAAGGATTCTGGGTAACAGAACCTGGTCCGAGCCACACAAGTCACCCCATCTTGGATTCCCCTAGGTCTCTAGTTTTCAGAAAAGCACAGGTTTGGTAGGTTTCCCTAGGTGGCGGCTGAGCTACAGGCCAAAATCTACAGGAAGGCACTTTACAAAAAACACCTCTGTTTTCCTTAAAAAATTTGTCTGTGTCCACGTTGCGCTTTGGGGCGTTTCCTGTCGCGGGCGCTAGGCCTACCCACACAAGTGAGGTATCATTTTTATCGGGAGACGTGGGGGAACGCTGTGTGGAAGGAAATTTGTGGCTCCTCTCAGATTCCAGAACTTTCTGCCACAGAAATGTGAGGAACATGTGTTTTTTTAGCCAAATTTTGAGGTTTGCAAAGGATTCTGGTTAAAAGAACCTGGTCCCAGCCACACAAGTCACCCCATCTTGGATTCCCCTAGGTCTCTAGTTTTCAGAAATGCACAGGTTTGGTAGGTTTCCCTAGGTGGCGGCTGAGCTACAGGCCAAAATCTACAGGTAGGCACTTTGCAAAAAACACCTCTGTTTTCCTTCAAAAATTTGGCTGTGTCCACGTTGCGCTTTGTGGCATTTCCTGTCGCGGGCGCTAGGCCTACACACACAAGTGAGGTATCATTTTTATCGGGAGTCGTGGGGGAACGCTGGGTGGAAGGAAATTTGTGGCTCCTCTCAGATTCTAGAACTTTCTGCCACAGAAATGTGAGGAACATGTGTTTTTTTAGCTAAATTTTGAGGTTTGCAAAGGATTCTGGGTAACAGAACCTGGTCCGAGCCACACAAGTCACCCCATCTTGGATTCCAATAGGTCTCTAGTTTTCAGAAAAGCACAGGTTTGGTAGGTTTCCCTAGGTGGCGGCTGAGCTACAGGCCAAAATCTACAGGAAGGCACTTTGCAAAAAACACCTCTGTTTTCCTTAAAAAATTTGGCTGTGTCCACGTTGCGCTTTGGGGCGTTTCCTGTCGCGGGCGCTAGGCCTACCCACACAAGTGAGGTATCATTTTTATCGGGAGACGTGGGGGAACGCTGTGTGGAAGGAAATTTGTGGCTCCTCTCAGATTCCAGAACTTTCTGCCACAGAAATGTGAGGAACATGTGTTTTTTGAGCCAAATTTTGAGGTTTGCAAAGGATTCTGGGTAAAAGAACCTGGTCCCAGCCACACAAGTCACCCCATCTTGGATTCCCCTAGGTCTCTAGTTTTCAGAAATGCACAGGTTTGGTAGGTTTCCCTAGGTGGCGGCTGAGCTACAGGCCAAAATCTACAGGTAGGCACTTTGCAAAAAACACCTCTGTTTTCCTTCAAAGATTTGGCTGTGCCCACGTTGCGCTTTGGGGCATTTCCTGTCGCGGGCGCTAGGCCTACCCACACAAGTGAGGTATCATTTTTATCGGGAGACGTGGGGGAACGCTGGGTGGAAGGAAATTTGTGGCTCCTCTCAGATTCTAGAACTTTCTGCCACAGAAATGTGAGGAACATGTGTTTTTTTAGCCAAATTTTGAGGTTTGCGAAGGATTCTGGGTAACAGAACCTGGTCCGAGCCACACAAGTCACCCCATCTTGAATTCCCCTAGGTCTCTAGTTTTCAGAAATGCACAGGTTTGGTAGGTTTCCCTAGGTGGCGGTTGAGCTACAGGCCAAAATCTACAGGTAGGCACTTTGCAAAAAACACCTCTGTTTTCCTTCAAAAATTTGGCTGTGTCCACGTTGCGCTTTGGGGCGTTTCCTGTCGCGGGCGCTAGGCCTACCCACACAAGTGAAGTATCATTTTTATCTGGAGACTTGGGGGAACGCTGGGTGGAAGGAAATTTGTGGCTCCTCTCAGATTCCAGAACTTTCTGCCACAGAAATGTGAGGAACATGTGTTTTTTTAGCCAAATTTTGAGGTTTGCAAAGGATTCTGGGTAACAGAACCTGGTCCCAGCCACACAAGTGACCCCATCTTGGATTCCCCTAGGTCTCTAGTTTTCAGAAATGCACAGGTTTGGTAGGTTTCCCTAGTTGGCGGCTGAGCTACAGGCCAAAATCTACAGGTAGGCACTTTGCGAAAAAAACCTCTGCTTTCCTTCAAAAATTTGGCTGTGTCCACGTTGCGCTTTGGGGCGTTTCCTGTCGCGGGCGCTAGGACTACCCACATAAGTGAGGTATCATTTTTATCGGGAGACGTGGGGGAAAGCTGGGTGGAAGGAAATTTGTGGCTCCTCTCAGATTCTAGAACTTTCTGCCACAGAAATGTGAGGAACATGTGTTTTTTTAGCCATATTTTGAGGTTTGCAAAGGATTCTGGGTAACAGAACCTGGTCCCAGCCACACAAGTCACCCCATCTTGGATTCCCCTAGGTCTCTAGTTTTCAGAAATGCACAGGTTTGGTAGGTTTCCCTAGGTGGCGGTTGAGCTACAGGCCAAAATCTACAGGTAGGCACTTTGCAAAAAACACCTCTGTTTTCCTTCAAAAATTTGGCTGTGTCCACGTTGCGCTTTGGGGCGTTTCCTGTCGCGGGCGCTAGGCCTACCCACACAAGTGAGGTATCATTTTTATCGGGAGACGTGGGGAAAGCTGTGTGGAAGGAAATTTGTGGCTCCTCTCAGATTCCAGAACTTTCTGCCACAGAAATGTGAGGAACATGTGTTTTTTTAGCCAAATTTTGAGGTTTGCAAAGGAATCTGGGTAACAGAACCTGGTCCCAGCCACACAATTCACCCAATATTGGATTCCCCTAGGTCTCTAGTTTTCAGAAATGCACAGGTTTGGTAGGTTTCCCTAGGTGGCGGTTGAGCTACAGGCCAAAATCTACAGGTAGGCACTTTGCAAAAAACACCTCTGTTTTCCTTCAAAAATTTGGCTGTGTCCACGTTGCGCTTTGGGGCGTTTCCTGTCGCGGGCGCTAGGCCTACCCACACAAGTGAAGTATCATTTTTATCTGGAGACTTGGGGGAACGCTGGGTGGAAGGAAATTTGTGGCTCCTCTCAGATTCTAGAACTTTCTGCCACAGAAATGTGAGGAACATGTGTTTTTTTAGCCAAATTTTGAGGTTTGCGAAGGATTCTGGGTAACAGAACCTGGTCCGAGCCACACAAGTCACCCCATCTTGAATTCCCCTAGGTCTCTAGTTTTCAGAAATGCACAGGTTTGGTAGGTTTCCCTAGGTGGCGGTTGAGCTACAGGCCAAAATCTACAGGTAGGCACTTTGCAAAAAACACCTCTGTTTTCCTTCAAAAATTTGGCTGTGTCCACGTTGCGCTTTGGGGCGTTTCCTGTCGCGGGCGCTAGGCCTACCCACACAAGTGAAGTATCATTTTTATCTGGAGACTTGGGGGAACGCTGGGTGGAAGGAAATTTGTGGCTCCTCTCAGATTCCAGAACTTTCTGCCACAGAAATGTGAGGAACATGTGTTTTTTTAGCCAAATTTTGAGGTTTGCAAAGGATTCTGGGTAACAGAACCTGGTCCCAGCCACACAAGTCACCCCATCTTGGATTCCCCTAGGTCTCTAGTTTTCAGAAATGCACAGGTTTGGTAGGTTTCCCTAGGTGGCGGTTGAGCTACAGGCCAAAATCTACAGGTAGGCACTTTGCAAAAAACACCTCTGTTTTCCTTCAAAAATTTGGCTGTGTCCACGTTGCGCTTTGGGGCGTTTCCTGTCGCGGGCGCTAGGCCTACCCACACAAGTGAAGTATCATTTTTATCGGGAGACTTGGGGGAACGCTGGGTGGAAGCTAATTTGTGGCTCCTCTCAGATTCCAGAACTTTCTGCCACAGAAATGTGAGGAACATGTGTTTTTTTAGCCAAATTTTGAGGTTTGCAAAGGATTCTGGGTAACAGAACCTGGTCCCAGCCACACAAGTCACCCCATCTTGGATTCCCCTAGGTCTCTAGTTTTCAGAAATGCACAGGTTTGGTAGGTTTCCCTAGGTGGCGGCTGAGCTACAGGCCAAAATCTACAGGTAGGCACTTTGCAAAAAACACCTCTGTTTTCCTTCAAAAATTTGGCTGTGTGCACGTTGCGCTTTGGGGCATTTCCTGTTGCGGGCGCTAGGCCTACCCACACAAGTGAGGTATCACTTTTATCGGGATTCGTGGGGGAACGCTGGGTGGAAGGAAATTTGTGCCTCCTCTCAGATTCCAGAACTTGCTGCCACAGAAATGTGAGGAACATGTGTTTTTTTAGCCAAATTATGAGGTTTGCAAAGGATTCTGGGTAACAGAACCTGGTCCCAGCCACACAAGTCACCCCATCTTGGA
The DNA here is from genome assembly GCF_031143425.1 of Pleurodeles waltl. NCBI lineage: Eukaryota > Metazoa > Chordata > Amphibia > Caudata > Salamandridae > Pleurodeles > Pleurodeles waltl. Next base: position 380,888,934 of record NC_090437.1, on the reverse strand, counting down.
TTCCCCTAGGTCTCTAGTTTTCAGAAATGCACAGGTTTGGTAGGTTTCCCTAGGTGGCGGCTGAGCTACAGGCCAAAATCTACAGGTAGGCACTTTGCAAAAAACACCTCTGTTTTCCTTCAAAAATTTGGCTGTGTCCACGTTGCGCTTTGGGGCGTTTCCTGTCGCGGGCGCTAGGCCTACCCACACAAGTGAGGTATCATTTTTATCGGGAGACGTGGGGGAACGCTGGGTGAAAGGAAATTTGTGGCTCCTCTCAGATTCCAGAACTTTCTGCCACAGAAATGTGAGGAACATGTGTTTTTTTAGCCAAATTTTGAGGTTTGCAAAGGATTCTGGGTAACAGAACCTGGTCCCAGCCACACAAGTCACCCCATCTTGGATTCCCCTAGGTTTCTAGTTTTCAGAAATGCATAGGTTTGGTAGGTTTCCCTAGGTGGCGGTTGAGTTACAGGCCAAAATCTACAGGTAGGCACTTTGCAAAAAACACCTCTGCTTTCCTTCAATAATTTGGCTGTGTCCACGTTGCGCTTTGGGGCGTTTCCTGTCACGGGCGCTAGGACTACCCACATAAGTGAGGTATCATTTTTATCGGGAGACGTGGGGGAACGCTGGGTGGAAGGAAATTTGTGGCTCCTCTCAGATTCTAGAACTTTCTGCCACAGAAATGTGAGGAACATGTGTTTCTTTAGCCAAATTTTGAGGTTTGCAAAGGATTCTGGGTAACAGAACCTGGTCCGAGCCACACAAGTCACCCCATCTTGGATTCCCCTAGGTCTCTAGTTTTCAGAAAAGCACAGGTTTGGTAGGTTTCCCTAGGTGGCGGCTGAGCTACAGGCCAAAATCTACAGGAAGGCACTTTGCAAAAAACACCTCTGTTTTCCTTAAAAAATTTGGCTGTGTCCACGTTGCGCTTTGGGGCGTTTCCTGTCGCGGGCGCTAGGCCTACCCACACAAGTGAGGTATCATTTTTATCGGGAGACGTGGGGGAACGCTGTGTGGAAGGAAATTTGTGGCTCCTCTCAGATTCCAGAACTTTCTGCCACAGAAATGTGAGGAACATGTGTTTTTTGAGCCAAATTTTGAGGTTTGCAAAGGATTCTGGGTAAAAGAACCTGGTCCCAGCCACACAAGTCACCCCATCTTGGATTCCCCTAGGTCTCTAGTTTTCAGAAATGCACAGGTTTGGTAGGTTTCCCTAGGTGGCGGCTGAGCTACAGGCCAAAATCTACAGGTAGGCACTTTGCAAAAAACACCTCTGTTTTCCTTCAAAGATTTGGCTGTGCCCACGTTGCGCTTTGGGGCATTTCCTGTCGCGGGCGCTAGGCCTACCCACACAAGTGAGGTATCATTTTTATCGGGAGACGTGGGGGAACGCTGGGTGGAAGGAAATTTGTGGCTCCTCTCAGATTCTAGAACTTTCTGCCACAGAAATGTGAGGAACATGTGTTTTTTTAGCCAAATTTTGAGGTTTGCGAAGGATTCTGGGTAACAGAACCTGGTCCCAGCCACACAAGTCACCCCATCTTGGATTCCCCTAGGTCTCTAGTTTTCAGAAATGCACAGGTTTGGTAGGTTTCCCTAGGTGGCGGCTGAGCTACATGCCAAAATCTACAGGAATTCACTTTGCAAAAAACACCTCTGTTTTCCTTAAAAAATTTGGCTGTGTCCACGTTGCGCTTTGGGGCGTTTCCTGTCGCAGGCGCTAGGCCTACCCACACAAGTGAGGTATCATTTTTATCGGGAGACGTGGGGGAACGCTGTGTGGAAGGAAATTTGTGGCTCCTCTCAGATTCCAGAACTTTCTGCCACAGAAATGTGAGAAACATGTGTTTTTTTAGCCAAATTTTGAGGTTTGCAAAGGATTCTGGGTAACAGAACCTGGTCCCAGCCACACAAGTCACCCCATATTGGATTCCCCTAGGTCTCTAGTTTTCAGAAATGCACAGGTTTGGTAGGTTTCCCTAGGTGGCGGCTGAGCTACAGGCCAAAATCTACAGGTAGGCTCTTTGCAAAAAACACCTCTGTTTTCCTTCAAAAATTTGGCTGTGTCCACGTTGCGCTTTGGGGCATTTCCTGTCGCGGGCGCTAGGCCTACCCACACAAGTGAGGTATCATTTTTATCGGGAGTCGTGGGGGAACGCTGGGTGGAAGGAAATTTGTGGCTCCTCTCAGATTCCAGAACTTTCTGCCACAGAAATGTGAGGAACATGTGTTTTTTTAGCCAAATTTTGAGGTTTGCAAAGGATTCTGGGTAACAGAACCTGGTCCGAGCCACACAAGTCACCCCATCTTGGATTCCCCTAGGTCTCTAGTTTTCAGAAAAGCACAGGTTTGGTAGGTTTCCCTAGGTGGCGGCTGAGCTACAGGCCAAAATCTACAGGAAGGCACTTTACAAAAAACACCTCTGTTTTCCTTAAAAAATTTGTCTGTGTCCACGTTGCGCTTTGGGGCGTTTCCTGTCGCGGGCGCTAGGCCTACCCACACAAGTGAGGTATCATTTTTATCGGGAGACGTGGGGGAACGCTGTGTGGAAGGAAATTTGTGGCTCCTCTCAGATTCCAGAACTTTCTGCCACAGAAATGTGAGGAACATGTGTTTTTTTAGCCAAATTTTGAGGTTTGCAAAGGATTCTGGTTAAAAGAACCTGGTCCCAGCCACACAAGTCACCCCATCTTGGATTCCCCTAGGTCTCTAGTTTTCAGAAATGCACAGGTTTGGTAGGTTTCCCTAGGTGGCGGCTGAGCTACAGGCCAAAATCTACAGGTAGGCACTTTGCAAAAAACACCTCTGTTTTCCTTCAAAAATTTGGCTGTGTCCACGTTGCGCTTTGTGGCATTTCCTGTCGCGGGCGCTAGGCCTACACACACAAGTGAGGTATCATTTTTATCGGGAGTCGTGGGGGAACGCTGGGTGGAAGGAAATTTGTGGCTCCTCTCAGATTCTAGAACTTTCTGCCACAGAAATGTGAGGAACATGTGTTTTTTTAGCTAAATTTTGAGGTTTGCAAAGGATTCTGGGTAACAGAACCTGGTCCCAGCCACACAAGTCACCCCATCTTGGATTCCCCTAGGTTTCTAGTTTTCAGAAATGCACAGCTTTGGTAGGTTTCCCTAGGTGGCGGTTGAGCTACAGGCCAAAATCTACAGATAGGCACTTTGCAAAAACCACCTCTGTTTTCCTTCAAAAATTTGGCTGTGTCCACGTTGCGCTTTGGGGCGTTTCCTGTCGCGGGCGCTAGGCCTACCCACACAAGTGAAGTATCATTTTTATCGGGAGACTTGGGGGAACGCTGGGTGGAAGGAAATTTGTTGCTCCTCTCAGATTCCAGAACTTTCTGCCACAGAAATGTGAGGAACATGTGTTTTCTTAGCCAAATTTTGAGGTTTGCAAAGGATTCTGGGTAACAGAACCTGGTCCCAGCCACACAAGTCACCCCATCTTGGATTCCCCTAGGTCTCTAGTTTTCAGAAATGCACAGGTTTGGTAGGTTTCCCTAGGTGGCGGCTGAGCTACAGGCCAAAATCTACAGGTAGGCACTTTGCAAAAAACACCTCTGCTTTCCTTCAAAAATTTGGCTGTGTCCACGTTGCGCTTTGGGGCGTTTCCTGTCGCGGGCGCTAGGACTACCCACATAAGTGAGGTATCATTTTTATCGGGAGACGTGGGGGAACGCTGGGTGGAAGGAAATTTGTGGCTCCTCTCAGTTTCTAGAACTTTCTGCCACAGAAATGTGAGGAACATGTGTTTTTTTAGCCAAATTTTGAGGTTTGCAAAGGATTCTGGGTAACAGAACCTGGTCCCAGCCACACAAGTCACCCCATCTTGGATTCCCCTAGGTCTCTAGTTTTCAGAAATGCACAGGTTTGGTAGGTTTCCCTAGGTGGCGGCTGAGCTACAGGCCAAAATCTACAGATAGGCACTTTGCAAAAAACACCTCTGTTTTCCTTCAAAAATTTGGCTGTGTCCACGTTGCGCGTTGGGGCGTTTCCTGTCGCGGGCGCTAGGCCTACCCACACAAGTGAGGTATCATTTTTATCGGGAGTCGTGGGGGAACGCTGGGTGGAAGGAAATTTGTGGCTCCTCTCAGATACCAGAACTTTCTGCCACAGAAATGTGAGGAACATGTGTTTTTTTAGCCAAATTTTGAGGTTTGCAAAGGATTCTGGGTAACAGAACCTGGTCCCAGCCACACAAGTCACCCCATCTTGGATTCCCCTAGGTCTCTAGTTTTCAGAAATGCACAGGTTTGGTAGGTTTCCCTAGGTGGCGGCTGAGCTACAGGCCAAAATCTACAGGTAGGCACTTTGCAAAAAACACCTCTGTTTTCCTTCAAAAATTTGGCTGTGTCCACGTTGCGCTTTGGGGCATTTCCTGTTGCGGGCGCTAGGCCTACCCACACAAGTGAGGTATCATTTTTATCGGGATTCGTGGGGGAACGCTGGGTGGAAGGAAATTTGTGCCTCCTCTCAGATTCCAGAACTTTCTGCCACAGAAATGTGAGGAACATGTGTTTTTTTTTGCCAAATTATGAGGTTTGCAAAGGATTCTGGGTAACAGAACCTGGTCTCAGCCACACAAGTCACCCCATCTTGGATTCCCCTAGGTCTCTAGTTTTCAGAAATGCACAGGTTTGGTAGGTTTCCCTAGGTGGCGGCTGAGCTACAGGCCAAAATCTACAGGTAGGCACTTTGCAAAAAACACCTCTGTTTTCCTTCAAAAATTTGGCTGTGTCCACGTTGCGCTTTGGGGCGTTTCCTGTCGCGGGCGCTAGGCCTACCCACACAAGTGAAGTATCATTTTTATCGGGAGACTTGGGGGAACGCTGGGTGGAAGGAAATTTGTGGCTCCTCTCAGATTCCAGAACTTTCTGCCACAGAAATGTGAGGAACATGTGTTTTTTTAGCCAAATTTTGAGATTTGCAAAGGATTCTGGGTAACAGAACCTGGTCCCAGCCACACAAGTCACCCCATCTTGGATTCCCCTAGGTCTCTAGTTTTCAGAAATGCACAGGTTTGGTAGGTTTCCCTAGGTGGCGGCTGAGCTACAGGCCAAAATCTACAGGTAGGCACTTTGCAAAAAACACCTCTGTTTTCCTTCAAAAATTTGGCTGTGTCCACGTTGCGCTTTGGGGCATTTCCTGTTGCGGGCGCTAGGCCTACCCACACAAGTGAGGTATCATTTTTATCGGGATTCGTGGGGGAACGCTGGGTGGAAGGAAATTTGTGCCTCCTCTCAGATTCTAGAACTTTCTGCCACAGAAATGTGAGGAACATGTGTTTCTTTAGCCAAATTTTGAGGTTTGCAAAGGATTCTGGGTAACAGAACCTGGTCCGAGCCACACAAGTCACCCCATCTTGGATTCCCCTAGGTCTCTAGTTTTCAGAAATGCACAGGTTTGGTAGGTTTACCTAGGTGGCGGCTGAGCTACAGGCCAAAATCTACAGGTAGGCACTTTGCAAAAAACACCTCTGTTTTCCTTCAAAAATTTGGCTGTGTCCACGTTGCACTTTGGGGCGTTTCCTGTCGCGGGCGCTAGGCCTACCCACACAAGTGAGGTATCATTTTTTATCGGGAGACGTGGGGGAACGCTGGGTGGAAGGAAATTTGTGGCTCCTCTCAGATTCTAGAACTTTCTGCCACAGAAATGTGAGGAACATGTGTTTTTTTAGCCAAATTTTGAGGTTTGCAAAGGATTCTGGGTAACAGAACCTGGTCCCAGCCACACAAGTCACCCCATCTTGGATTCCCCTAGGTTTCTAGTTTTCAGAAATGCATAGGTTTGGTAGGTTTCCCTAGGTGGCGGTTGAGTTACAGGCCAAAATCTACAGGTAGGCACTTTGCAAAAAACACCTCTGTTTTCCTTCAAAAATTTGGCTGTGTCCACCCTGCGCTTTGGGGCATTTCCTGTCACGGGCGCTAGGCCTACCCACACAAGTGAAGTATCATTTTTATCGGGAGACTTGGGGGAACGCTGGGTGGAAGGAAATTTGTGGCTCCTCTCAGATTCCAGAACTTTCTGCCACAGAAATGTGAGGAACATGTGTTTTTTTAGCCAAATTTTGAGGTTTGCAAAGGATTCTGGGTAACAGAACCTGGTCCCAGCCACACAAGTCACCCCATCTTGGATTCCCCTAGGTCTCTAGTTTTCAGAAATGCACAGGTTTGGTAGGTTTCCCTAGGTGGCGGCTGAGCTACAGGTCAAAATCTACAGGTAGGCACTTTGCAAAAAACACCTCTGCTTTCCTTCAAAAATTTGGCTGTGTCCACGTTGCGCTTTGGGGCGTTTCCTGTCGCGGGCGCTAGGACTACCCACATAAGTGAGGTATCATTTTTATCGGGAGACGTGGGGGAACGCTGGGTGGAAGGAAATTTGTGGCTCCTCTCAGATTCTAGAACTTTCTGCCACAGAAATGTGAGGAACATGTGTTTCTTTAGCCAAATTTTGAGGTTTGCAAAGGATTCTGGGTAACAGAACCTGGTCCGAGCCACACAAGTCACCCCATCTTGGATTCCCCTAGGTCTCTAGTTTTCAGAAAAGCACAGGTTTGGTAGGTTTCCCTAGGTGGCGGCTGAGCTACAGGCCAAAATCTACAGGTAGGCACTTTGCAAAAAACACCTCAGTTTTCCTTCAAAGATTTGGCTGTGTCCACGTTGCGCTTTGGGGCGTTTCCTGTCGCGGGCGCTAGGCCTACCCACACAAGTGAGGTATCATTTTTATCGGGAGACGTGGGGGAACGCTGGGTGGAAGGAAATTTGTGGCTCCTCTCAGATTCTAGAACTTTCTGCCACAGAAATGTGAGGAACATGTGTTTTTTTAGCCAAATTTTGAGGTTTGCGAAGGATTCTGGTTAACAGAACCTGGTCCCAGCCACACAAGTCACCCCATCTTGGATTCCCCTAGGTCTCTAGTTTTCAGAAATGCACAGGTTTGGTAGGTTTCCCTAGGTGGCGGCTGAGCTACATGCCAAAATCTACAGGTAGGCACTTTGCAAAAAACACCTCTGTTTTCCTTAAAAAATTTGGCTGTGTCCACGTTGCGCTTTGGGGCGTTTCCTGTCGCAGGCGCTAGGCCTACCCACACAAGTGAGGTATCATTTTTATCGGGAGACGTGGGGGAACGCTGTGTGGAAGGAAATTTGTGGCTCCTCTCAGATTCCAGAACTTTCTGCCACAGAAATGTGAGGAACATGTGTCTTTTTAGCCAAATTTTGAGGTTTGCAAAGGATTCTGGGTAACAGAACCTGGTCCCAGCCACACAAGTCACCCCATCTTGGATTCCCCTAGGTCTCTAGTTTTCAGAAATGCACAGGTTTGGTAGGTTTCCCTAGGTGGCGGTTGAGCTACAGGCCAAAATCTACAGGTAGGCACTTTGCAAAAAACACCTCTGTTTTCCTTCAAAAATTTGGCTGTGTCCACGTTGCGCTTTGGGGCGTTTCCTGTCGCGGGCGCTAGGCCTACCCACACAAGTGAAGTATCATTTTTATCGGGAGACTTGGGGGAACGCTGGGTGGAAGGAAATTTGTGGCTCCTCTCAGATTCCAGAACTTTCTGCCACAGAAATGTGAGGAACATGTGTTTTTTTAGCCAAATTTTGAGGTTTGCAAAGGATTCTGGGTAACAGAACCTGGTCCCAGCCACACAAGTCACCCCATCTTGGATTCCCCTAGGTCTCTAGTTTTCAGAAATGCACAGGTTTGGTAGGTTTCCCTAGGTGGCGGCTGAGCTACAGGCCAAAATCTACAGGTAGGCACTTTGCAAAAAACACCTCTGTTTTCCTTCAAAAATTTGGCTGTGTCCACGTTGCGCTTTGGGGCATTTCCTGTTGCGGGCGCTAGGCCTACCCACACAAGTGAGGTATCATTTTTATCGGGATTCGTGGGGGAACGCTGGGTGGAAGGAAATTTGTGCCTCCTCTCAGATTCCAGAACTTTCTGCCACAGAAATGTGAGGAACATGTGTTTTTTTTTGCCAAATTATGAGGTTTGCAAAGGATTCTGGGTAACAGAACCTGGTCTCAGCCACACAAGTCACCCCATCTTGGATTCCCCTAGGTCTCTAGTTTTCAGAAATGCACAGGTTTGGTAGGTTTCCCTAGGTGGCGGCTGAGCTACAGGCCAAAATCTACAGGTAGGCACTTTGCAAAAAACACCTCTGTTTTCCTTCAAAAATTTGGCTGTGTCCACGTTGCGCTTTGGGGCGTTTCCTGTCGCGGGCGCTAGGCCTACCCACACAAGTGAGGTATCATTTTTTATCGGGAGACGTGGGGGAACGCTGGGTGGAAGGAAATTTGTGGCTCCTCTCAGATTCTAGAACTTTCTGCCACAGAAATGTGAGGAACATGTGTTTTTTTAGCCAAATTTTGAGGTTTGCAAAGGATTCTGGGTAACAGAACCTGGTCCCAGCCACACAAGTCACCCCATCTTGGATTCCCCTAGGTTTCTAGTTTTCAGAAATGCATAGGTTTGGTAGGTTTCCCTAGGTGGTGGTTGAGTTACAGGCCAAAATCTACAGGTAGGCACTTTGCAAAAAACACCTCTGTTTTCCTTCAAAAATTTGGCTGTGTCCACGCTGCGCTTTGGGGCATTTCCTGTCACGGGCGCTAGGCCTACCCACACAAGTGAAGTATCATTTTTATCGGGAGACTTGGGGGAACGCTGGGTGGAAGGAAATTTGTGGCTCCTCTCAGATTCCAGAACTTTCTGCCACAGAAATGTGAGGAACATGTGTTTTTTTAGCCAAATTTTGAGGTTTGCAAAGGATTCTGGGTAACAGAACCTGGTCCCAGCCACACAAGTCACCCCATCTTGGATTCCCCTAGGTCTCTAGTTTTCAGAAATGCACAGGTTTGGTAGGTTTCCCTAGGTGGCGGCTGAGCTACAGGTCAAAATCTACAGGTAGGCACTTTGCAAAAAACACCTCTGCTTTCCTTCAAAAATTTGGCTGTGTCCACGTTGCGCTTTGGGGCGTTTCCTGTCGCGGGCGCTAGGACTACCCACATAAGTGAGGTATCATTTTTATCGGGAGACGTGGGGGAACGCTGGGTGGAAGGAAATTTGTGGCTCCTCTCAGATTCTAGAACTTTCTGCCACAGAAATGTGAGGAACATGTGTTTCTTTAGCCAAATTTTGAGGTTTGCAAAGGATTCTGGGTAACAGAACCTGGTCCGAGCCACACAAGTCACCCCATCTTGGATTCCCCTAGGTCTCTAGTTTTCAGAAAAGCACAGGTTTGGTAGGTTTCCCTAGGTGGCGGCTGAGCTACAGGCCAAAATCTACAGGTAGGCACTTTGCAAAAAACACCTCAGTTTTCCTTCAAAGATTTGGCTGTGTCCACGTTGCGCTTTGGGGCGTTTCCTGTCGCGGGCGCTAGGCCTACCCACACAAGTGAGGTATCATTTTTATCGGGAGTCGTGGGGGAACGCTGGGTGGAAGGAAATTTGTGGCTCCTCTCAGATTCCAGAACTTTCTGCCACAGAAATGTGAGGAACATGTGTTTTTTTAGCCAAATTTTGAGGTTTGCAAAGGATTCTGGGTAAAAGAACCTGGTCCCAGCCACACAAGTCACCCCATCTTGGATTCCCCTAGGTTTCTAGTTTTCAGAAATGCACAGCTTTGGTAGGTTTCCCTAGGTGGCGGCTGAGCTACAGGCCAAAATCTACAGGAAGGCACTTTACAAAAAACACCTCTGTTTTCCTTCCAAAATTTGGCTGTGTCCACGTTGCGCTTTGGGGCGTTTCCTGTCACGGGCGCTAGGCCTACCCACACAAGTGAGGTATCATTTTTATCGGGAGTCGTGGGGGAACGCTGGGTGGAAGGAAATTTGTGGCTCCTCTCAGATTCCAGAACTTTCTGCCACAGAAATGTGAGGAACATGTGTTTTTTTAGCCAAATTTTGAGGTTTGCAAAGGATTCTGGGTAAAAGAACCTGGTCCCAGCCACACAAGTCACCCCATCTTGGATTCCCCTAGGTTTCTAGTTTTCAGAAATGCACAGCTTTGGTAGGTTTCCCTAGGTGGCGGTTGAGCTACAGGCCAAAATCTACAGGTAGGCACTTTGCAAAAAACACCTCTGTTTTCCTTCCAAAATTTGGCTGTGTCCACGTTGCGCTTTGTGGCATTTCCTGTCGCGGGCGCTAGGCCTACACACACAAGTGAGGTATCATTTTTATCGGGAGTCGTGGGGGAACGCTGGGTGGAAGGAAATTTGTGGCTCCTCTCAGATTCTAGAACTTTCTGCCACAGAAATGTGAGGAACATGTGTTTTTTTAGCCAAATTTTGAGGTTTGCAAAGGATTCTGGGTAACAGAACCTGGTCCCAGCCACACAAGTCACCCCATCTTGGATTCCCCTAGGTCTCTAGTTTTCAGAAATGCACAGGTTTGGTAGGTTTCCCTAGGTGGCGGCTGAGCTACAGGCCAAAATCTACAGGTAGGCACTTTGCAAAAAACACCTCTGCTTTCCTTCAAAAATTTGGCTGTGTCCACGTTGCGCTTTGGGGCGTTTCCTGTCGCGGGCGCTAGGCCTACCCACACAAGTGAAGTATCATTTTTATCGGGAGACTTGGGGGAACGCTGGGTGGAAGGAAATTTGTGGCTCCTCTCAGATTCCAGAACTTTCTGCACAGAAATGTGAGGAACATGTGTTTTCTTAGCCAAATTTTGAGGTTTGCAAAGGATTCTGGGTAACAGAACCTGGTCCCAGCCACACAAGTCACCCCATCTTGGATTCCCCTAGGTCTCTAGTTTTCAGAAATGCACAGGTTTGGTAGGTTTCCCTAGGTGGCGGCTGAGCTACAGGCCAAAATCTACAGGTAGGCACTTTGCAAAAAACACCTCTGCTTTCCTTCAAAAATTTGGCTGTGTCCACGTTGCGCTTTGGGGCGTTTCCTGTCGCGGGCGCTAGGACTACCCACATAAGTGAGGTATCATTTTTATCGGGAGACGTGGGGGAACGCTGGGTGGAAGGAAATTTGTGGCTCCTCTCAGATTCTAGAACTTTCTGCCACAGAAATGTGAGGAACATGTGTTTTTTTAGCCAAATTTTGAGGTTTGCAAAGGATTCTGGGTAACAGAACCTGGTCCCAGCCACACAAGTCACCCCATCTTGGATTCCCCTAGGTCTCTAGTTTTCAGAAATGCACAGGTTTGGTAGGTTTCCCTAGGTGGCGGCTGAGCTACAGGCCAAAATCTACAGGAAGGCACTTTACAAAAAACACCTCTGTTTTCCTTCCAAAATTTGGCTGTGTCCACGTTGCGCTTTGGGGCGTTTCCTGTCGCGGGCGCTAGGCCTACCCACACAAGTGAGGTATCATTTTTATCGGGAGTCGTGGGGGAACGCTGGGTGGAAGGAAATTTGTGGCTCCTCTCAGATTCCAGAACTTTCTGCCACAGAAATGTGAGGAACATGTGTTTTTTAGCCAAATTTTGAGGTTTGCAAAGGATTCTGGGTAACAGAACCTGGTCCCAGCCACACAAGTAACCCCATATTGGATTCCCCTAGGTCTCTAGTTTTCAGAAATGCACAGGTTTGGTAGGTTTCCCTAGGTGGCGGCTGAGCTACAGGCCAAAATCTACAGGTAGGCACTTTGCAAAAAACACCTCTGTTTTCCTTCAAAAATTTGGCTGTGTCCACGTTGCGCTTTGGGGCATTTCCTGTCGCGGGCACTAGGCCTACCCACACAAGTGAGGTATCATTTTTATCGGGAGTCGTGGGGGAACGCTGGGTGGAAGGAAATTTGTGGCTCCTCTCAGATACCAGAACTTTCTGCCACAGAAATGTGAGGAACATGTGTTTTTTTGGCCATATTTTGAGGTTTGCAAAGGATTCTGGGTAACAGAACCTGGTCCCAGCCACACAAGTCACCCCATCTTGGATTCCCCTAGGTCTCTAGTTTTCAGAAATGCACAGGTTTGGTAGGTTTCCCTAGGTGGCGGCTGAGCTACAGGCCAAAATCTACAGGTAGGCACTTTGCAAAAAACACCTCTGCTTTCCTTCAAAAATTTGGCTGTGTCCACGTTGCGCTTTGGGGCGTTTCCTGTCACGGGCGCTAGGACTACCCACATAAGTGAGGTATCATTTTTATCGGGAGACGTGGGGGAACGCTGGGTGGAAGGAAATTTGTGGCTTCTCTCAGATTCTAGAACTTTCTGCCACAGAAATGTGAGGAACATGTGTTTTTTTAGCCAAATTTTGAGGTTTGCAAAGGATTCTGGGTCACAGAACCTGGTCCGAGCCACACAAGTCACCCCATCTTGGATTCCCCTAGGTCTCTAGTTTTCAGAAATGCACAGGTTTGGTAGGTTTCCCTAGGTGGCGGCTGAGCTACAGGCCAAAATCTACAGGTAGGCACTTTGCAAAAAACACCTCTGTTTTCCTTCAAAAATTTGGCTGTGTCCACGTTGCGCTTTGGGTGCGTTTCCTGTCGCGGGCGCTAGGCCTACCCACATAAGTGAGGTATCATTTTTATCAGGAGACGTGGGGGAAAGCTGGGTGGAAGGAAATTTGTGGCTCCTCTCAGATTCTAGAACTTTCTGCCACAGAAATGTGAGGAACATGTGTTTTTTTAGCCAAATTTTGAGGTTTGCAAAGGATTCTGGGTAACAGAACCTGGTCCCAGCCACACAAGTCACCCCATCTTGGATTCCCCTAGGTCTCTAGTTTTCAGAAATGCACAGGTTTGGTAGGTTTCCCTAGGTGGCGGCTGAGCTACAGGCCAAAATCTACAGGTAGGCACTTTGCAAAAAACACCTCTGTTTTCCTTCAAAAATTTGGCTGTGTCCACGTTGCGCTTTGGGGCATTTCCTGTCGCGGGCGCTAGGCCTACCCACACAAGTGAGGTATCATTTTTATCGGGAGTCGTGGGGGAACGCTGGGTGGAAGGAAATTTGTGGCTCCTCTCAGATTCCAGAACTTTCTGCCACAGAAATGTGAGGAACATGTGTTTTTTTAGCCAAATTTTGAGGATTGCAAAGGATTCTGGGTAACAGAACCTGGTCCCAGCCACACAAGTCACCCCATCTTGGATTCCCCTAGGTCTCTAGTTTTCAGAAATGCACAGGTTTGGTAGGTTTCCCTAGGTGGCGGTTGAGCTACAGGCCAAAATCTACAGGTAGGCACTTTGCAAAAAACACCTCTGTTTTCCTTCAAAAATTTGGCTGTGTCCACGTTGCGCTTTGGGGCGTTTCTTGTCGCGGGCGCTAGGCCTACCCACACAAGTGAAGTATCATTTTTATCGGGAGACTTGGGGGAACGCTGGGTGGAAGGAAATTTGTGGCTCCTCTCAGATTCCAGAACTTTCTGCCACAGAAATGTGAGGAACATGTGTTTTTTTAGCCAAATTTTGAGGTTTGCAAAGGATTCTGGGTAACAGAACCTGGTCCCAGCCACACAAGTCACCCCATCTTGGATTCCCCTAGGTCTCTAGTTTTCAGAAATGCACAGCTTTGGTAGGTTTCCCTAGGTGGCGGCTGAGCTACAGGCCAAAATCTACAGGTAGGCACTTTGCAAAAAACACCTCTTTTTTCCTTCAAAAATTTGGCTGTGTCCACGTTGCGCTTTGGGGCATTTCCTGTTGCGGGCGCTAGGCCTACCCACACAAGTGAGGTATCATTTTTATCGGGATTCGTGGGGGAACGCTGGGTGGAAGGAAATTTGTGCCTCCTCTCAGATTCCAGAACTTTCTGCCACAGAAATGTGAGGAACATGTGTTTTTTTAGCCAAATTATGAGGTTTGCAAAGGATTCTGGGTAACAGAACCTGGTCCCAGCCACACAAGTCACCCCATCTTGGATTCCCCTAGGTCTCTAGTTTTCAGAAATGCACAGGTTTGGTAGGTTTCCCTAGGTGGCGGCTGAGCTACAGGCCAAAATCTACAGGTAGGCACTTTGCAAAAAACACCTCTGTTTTCCTTCAAAAATTTGGCTGTGTCCACGTTGCGCTTTGGGGCGTTTCCTGTCGCGTGCGCTAGGCCTACCCACACAAGTGAGGTATCATTTTTATCGGGAGACGTGGGGGAACGCTGGGTGGAAGGAAATTTGTGGCTCCTCTCAGATTCCAGAACTTTCTGCCACAGAAATGTGAGGAACATGTGTTTTTTTAGCCAAATTTTGAGGTTTGCAAAGGATTCTGGGTAACAGAACCTGGTCCCAGCCACACAAGTCACCCCATCTTGGATTCCCCTAGGTCTCTAGTTTTCAGAAATGCATAGGTTTGGTAGGTTTCCCTAGGTGGCGGTTGAGTTACAGGCCAAAATCTACAGGTAGGCACTTTGCAAAAAACACCTCTGTTTTCCTTCAAAAATTTGGCTGTGTCCACGCTGCGCTTTGGGGCATTTCCTCTCACGGGCGCTAGGCCTACCCACACAAGTGAAGTATCATTTTTATCGGGAGACTTGGGGGAACGCTGGGTGGAAGGAAATTTGTGGCTCCTCTCAGATTCCAGAACTTTCTGCCACAGAAATGTGAGGAACATGTGTTTTTTTAGCCAAATTTTGAGGTTTGCAAAGGATTCTGGGTAACAGAACCTGGTCCCAGCCACACAAGTCACCCCATCTTGGATTCCCCTAGGTCTCTAGTTTTCAGAAATGCACAGGTTTGGTAGGTTTCCCTAGGTGGCGGCTGAGCTACAGGCCAAAATCTACAGGTAGGCACTTTGCAAAAAACACCTCTGCTTTCCTTCAAAAATTTGGCTGTGTCCACGTTGCGCTTTGGGGCGTTTCCTGTCGCGGGCGCTAGGACTACCCACATAAGTGAGGTATCATTTTTATCGGGAGACGTGGGGGAACGCTGGGTGGAAGGAAATTTGTGGCTCCTCTCAGATTCTAGAACTTTCTGCCACAGAAATGTGAGGAACATGTGTTTCTTTAGCCAAATTTTGAGGTTTGCAAAGGATTCTGGGTAACAGAACCTGGTCCGAGCCACACAAGTCACCCCATCTTGGATTCCCCTAGGTCTCTAGTTTTCAGAAAAGCACAGGTTTGGTAGGTTTCCCTAGGTGGCGGCTGAGCTACAGGCCAAAATCTACAGGTAGGCACTTTGCAAAAAACACCTCTGTTTTCCTTCAAAGATTTGGCTGTGTCCACGTTGCGCTTTGGGGCGTTTCCTGTCGCGGGCGCTAGGCCTACCCACACAAGTGAGGTATCATTTTTATCGGGAGACGTGGGGGAACGCTGGGTGGAAGGAAATTTGTGGCTCCTCTCAGATTCTAGAACTTTCTGCCACAGAAATGTGAGGAACATGTGTTTTTTTAGCCAAATTTTGAGGTTTGCGAAGGATTCTGGGTAACAGAACCTGGTCCCAGCCACAAAAGTCACCCCATCTTGGATTCCCCTTGGTCTCTAGTTTTCAGAAATGCACAGGTTTGGTAGGTTTCCCTAGGTGGCGGCTGAGCTACAGGCCGAAATCTACAGGTAGGCACTTTGCAAAAAACACCTCTGTTTTCCTTAAAAAATTTGGCTGTGTCCACGTTGCGCTTTGGGGCGTTTCCTGTCGCAGGCGCTAGGCCTACCCACACAAGTGAGGTATCATTTTTATCGGGAGACGTGGGGGAACGCTCTGTGGAAGGAAATTTGTGGCTCCTCTCAGATTCCAGAACTTTCTGCAACAGAAATGTGAGGAACATGTGTTTTTTTAGCCAAATTTTGAGGTTTGCAAAGGATTCTGGGTAACAGAACCTGGTCCGAGCCACACAAGTCACCCCATCTTGGATTCCCCTAGGTCTCTAGTTTTCAGAAAAGCACAGGTTTGGTAGGTTTCCCTAGGTGGCGGCTGAGCTACAGGCCAAAATCTACAGGAAGGCACTTTACAAAAAACACCTCTGTTTTCCTTAAAAAATGTGTCTGTGTCCACGTTGCGCTTTGGGGCGTTTCCTGTCGCGGGCGCTAGGCCTACCCACACAAGTGAGGTATCATTTTTATCGGGAGACGTGGGGGAACGCTGTGTGGAAGGAAATTTGTGGCTCCTCTCAGATTCCAGAACTTTCTGCCACAGAAATGTGAGGAACATGTGTTTTTTTAGCCAAATTTTGAGGATTGCAAAGGATTCTGGGTAACAGAACCTGGTCCCAGCCACACAAGTCACCCCATCTTGGATTCCCCTAGGTCTCTAGTTTTCAGAAATGCACAGGTTTGGTAGGTTTCCCTAGGTGGCGGTTGAGCTACAGGCCAAAATCTACAGGTAGGCACTTTGCAAAAAACACCTCTGTTTTCCTTCAAAAATTTGGCTGTGTCCACGTTGCGCTTTGGGGCGTTTCTTGTCGCGGGCGCTAGGCCTACCCACACAAGTGAAGTATCATTTTTATCGGGAGACTTGGGGGAACGCTGGGTGGAAGGAAATTTGTGGCTCCTCTCAGATTCCAGAACTTTCTGCCACAGAAATGTGAGGAACATGTGTTTTTTTAGCCAAATTTTGAGGTTTGCAAAGGATTCTGGGTAACAGAACCTGGTCCCAGCCACACAAGTCACCCCATCTTGGATTCCCCTAGGTCTCTAGTTTTCAGAAATGCACAGCTTTGGTAGGTTTCCCTAGGTGGCGGCTGAGCTACAGGCCAAAATCTACAGGTAGGCACTTTGCAAAAAACACCTCTTTTTTCCTTCAAAAATTTGGCTGTGTCCACGTTGCGCTTTGGGGCATTTCCTGTTGCGGGCGCTAGGCCTACCCACACAAGTGAGGTATCATTTTTATCGGGATTCGTGGGGGAACGCTGGGTGGAAGGAAATTTGTGCCTCCTCTCAGATTCCAGAACTTTCTGCCACAGAAATGTGAGGAACATGTGTTTTTTTAGCCAAATTATGAGGTTTGCAAAGGATTCTGGGTAACAGAACCTGGTCCCAGCCACACAAGTCACCCCATCTTGGATTCCCCTAGGTCTCTAGTTTTCAGAAATGCACAGCTTTGGTAGGTTTCCCTAGGTGGCGGCTGAGCTACAGGCCAAAATCTACAGGTAGGCACTTTGCAAAAAACACCTCTGTTTTCCTTCAAAAATTTGGCTGTGTCCACGTTGCGCTTTGGGGCGTTTCCTGTCGCGTGCGCTAGGCCTACCCACACAAGTGAGGTATCATTTTTATCGGGAGACGTGGGGGAACGCTGGGTGGAAGGAAATTTGTGGCTCCTCTCAGATTCCAGAACTTTCTGCCACAGAAATGTGAGGAACATGTGTTTTTTTAGCCAAATTTTGAGGTTTGCAAAGGATTCTGGGTAACAGAACCTGGTCCCAGCCACACAAGTCACCCCATCTTGGATTCCCCTAGGTCTCTAGTTTTCAGAAATGCATAGGTTTGGTAGGTTTCCCTAGGTGGCGGTTGAGTTACAGGCCAAAATCTACAGGTAGGCACTTTGCAAAAAACACCTCTGTTTTCCTTCAAAAATTTGGCTGTGTCCACGCTGCGCTTTGGGGCATTTCCTCTCACGGGCGCTAGGCCTACCCACACAAGTGAAGTATCATTTTTATCGGGAGACTTGGGGGAACGCTGGGTGGAAGGAAATTTGTGGCTCCTCTCAGATTCCAGAACTTTCTGCCACAGAAATGTGAGGAACATGTGGTTTTTTAGCCAAATTTTGAGGTTTGCAAAGGATTCTGGGTAACAGAACCTGGTCCCAGCCACACAAGTCACCCCATCTTGGATTCCCCTAGGTCTCTAGTTTTCAGAAATGCACAGGTTTGGTAGGTTTCCCTAGGTGGCGGCTGAGCTACAGGCCAAAATCTACAGGTAGGCACTTTGCAAAAAACACCTCTGCTTTCCTTCAAAAATTTGGCTGTGTCCACGTTGCGCTTTGGGGCGTTTCCTGTCGCGGGCGCTAGGACTACCCACATAAGTGAGGTATCATTTTTATCGGGAGACGTGGGGGAACGCTGGGTGGAAGGAAATTTGTGGCTCCTCTCAGATTCTAGAACTTTCTGCCACAGAAATGTGAGGAACATGTGTTTCTTTAGCCAAATTTTGAGGTTTGCAAAGGATTCTGGGTAACAGAACCTGGTCCGAGCCACACAAGTCACCCCATCTTGGATTCCCCTAGGTCTCTAGTTTTCAGAAAAGCACAGGTTTGGTAGGTTTCCCTAGGTGGCGGCTGAGCTACAGGCCAAAATCTACAGGTAGGCACTTTGCAAAAAACACCTCTGTTTTCCTTCAAAGATTTGGCTGTGTCCACGTTGCGCTTTGGGGCGTTTCCTGTCGCGGGCGCTAGGCCTACCCACACAAGTGAGGTATCATTTTTATCGGGAGACGTGGGGGAACGCTGGGTGGAAGGAAATTTGTGGCTCCTCTCAGATTCTAGAACTTTCTGCCACAGAAATGTGAGGAACATGTGTTTTTTTAGCCAAATTTTGAGGTTTGCGAAGGATTCTGGGTAACAGAACCTGGTCCCAGCCACAAAAGTCACCCCATCTTGGATTCCCCTTGGTCTCTAGTTTTCAGAAATGCACAGGTTTGGTAGGTTTCCCTAGGTGGCGGCTGAGCTACAGGCCGAAATCTACAGGTAGGCACTTTGCAAAAAACACCTCTGTTTTCCTTAAAAAATTTGGCTGTGTCCACGTTGCGCTTTGGGGCGTTTCCTGTCGCAGGCGCTAGGCCTACCCACACAAGTGAGGTATCATTTTTATCGGGAGACGTGGGGGAACGCTCTGTGGAAGGAAATTTGTGGCTCCTCTCAGATTCCAGAACTTTCTGCCACAGAAATGTGAGGAACATGTGTTTTTTTAGCCAAATTTTGAGGTTTGCAAAGGATTCTGGGTAACAGAACCTGGTCCGAGCCACACAAGTCACCCCATCTTGGATTCCCCTAGGTCTCTAGTTTTCAGAAAAGCACAGGTTTGGTAGGTTTCCCTAGGTGGCGGCTGAGCTACAGGCCAAAATCTACAGGAAGGCACTTTACAAAAAACACCTCTGTTTTCCTTAAAAAATTTGTCTGTGTCCACGTTGCGCTTTGGGGCGTTTCCTGTCGCGGGCGCTAGGCCTACCCACACAAGTGAGGTATCATTTTTATCGGGAGACGTGGGGGAACGCTGTGTGGAAGGAAATTTGTGGCTCCTCTCAGATTCCAGAACTTTCTGCCACAGAAATGTGAGGAACATGTGTTTTTTTAGCCAAATTTTGAGGTTTGCAAAGGATTCTGGGTAACAGAACCTGGTCCCAGCCACACAAGTCACCCCATCTTGGATTCCCCTAGGTCTCTAGTTTTCAGAAATGCACAGGTTTGGTAGGTTTCCCTAGGTGGCGGTTGAGCTACAGGCCAAAATCTACAGGTAGGCACTTTGCAAAAAACACCTCTGTTTTCCTTCAAAAATTTGGCTGTGTCCACGTTGCGCTTTGGGGCGTTTCCTGTCGCGGGCGCTAGGCCTACCCACACAAGTGAAGTATCATTTTTATCGGGAGACTTGGGGGAACGCTG
This sequence comes from Pleurodeles waltl, assembly GCF_031143425.1. NCBI lineage: Eukaryota > Metazoa > Chordata > Amphibia > Caudata > Salamandridae > Pleurodeles > Pleurodeles waltl. The sequence continues at coordinate 380,869,550 of NC_090437.1, read as the reverse complement.
GGTGGAAGGAAATTTGTGGCTCCTCTCAGATTCCAGAACTTTCTGCCACAGAAATGTGAGGAACATGTGTTTTTTTAGCCAAATTTTGAGGTTTGCAAAGGATTCTGGGTAACAGAACCTGGTCCCAGCCACACAAGTCACCCCATCTTGGATTCCCCTAGGTCTCTAGTTTTCAGAAATGCACAGGTTTGGTAGGTTTCCCTAGGTGGCGGCTGAGCTACAGGCCAAAATCTACAGGTAGGCACTTTGCAAAAAACACCTCTGTTTTCCTTCAAAAATTTGGCTGTGTCCACG